>NC_088603.1:77050311-77363436 GCF_036013475.1 Columba livia
GCCTTTTTGCATGTTTTTCATTTTTGTAAGTTTGTTCTGCCTTGCCATCTGCATTATTCCCCTAGAAAAAGTTTAAATATTAGGTGTAAATCTTCAGAAATTTTTTTGCAGAAGAACTCGGTAAGTGCAAAATATTTTGAATTTTTTTTACAATATTATCCTCCCTGAATGTTCAAGGTCGTCCATAAGGTCTTCTATGGTATTTTCAGGCTTTCATCCCTTCAGCAAATAGATGCAGTTATGTCTCACATTTCTATTTGTATGAATGGTGTACTACATTTTTTTCATAGTGACTAAATCAACATAAATTGGAGACATATTTGACCAAATATTTTCTTTTATTTCAGAAAAAGATCTAAATTTTTTTCTTATGTGAAAGATCCTGTCTCATCTGGAAGACTTTTAATGATACCTTAGACGCAGATAAGAAAAGCTTTGCAACTAATTTAAGTACATAGGTACTAATATTTTTCCAGTATCTGCAAAACAGGAAGTGAAATGGGAAACACATTTTTCAGTTTAAGATTGGGGTTCATGACCAGAAAAGGAGGTAAGGAAGCATTTTAAAAATTACTTATATAACATTAGATCTAATAAGCCCATTTACTAGAACACTTGGAGCCCGGCATGTCAGACAATTGCTCACCCACTGCATCATGTGTTTATCAAGCTGGATGCTGGATATTTTGTCCGGAAAGATACTGTGAGAGACAGTATCAAAGGCTTTACTGAAATTCAAAAAGATCATGTCAACAAGCTTCCCTTGTTCAGCTAGCTGGGTAACTTCATTGTAGAGCAAAATCAATATTGTTAAGCGAGACTTTCCCCTCATGAACCTGTGCTGGCTGGGACCAATGACAGCATTGTCATTCAGCTGTTTTTCAGTAACTCCCAGAATAATCTTCTTCATAATTTTGCAAGGCACAGGAGAGAGACTGACAGGCCTGTAGTTGCTGGGATCAGCCCTGTTGCCCTTCTTGAAGACTGGATCAACATTTGCCAGATTCCAGTCAGCGCTGCCATAGTTTTCTGGTCAATGCTAGAGAATATGAACCGCAAAACTAAAATTGTTCAAAGTTTCTTAAATTCATGTGGAGAACATTTCACACGTTATTATATTGAAAAATGCACTGCAATATCTGAGAAAATCTTAGCAATGTGGGGCTGAAAAAGACCACCTAGGTCACTACCCTAGTAGGTACCAGCATGAGAAATCTTTCCTCCAACTTCCTTCTTTACTCAGCCTTTCACTTAAAAAGTTGAACACCGAAGCACCACCACTGTCACCTAAGTTTAAGCACCAAAAGTTTCAGGGTTGCATTGTGACACAGCAAAAATCAGGATATCTTAAGGCATTCCCCAGATTACAGTTTCCTGGAATATCAGACAGAAGAAAATTTGCATATACTGTATACCAGCTGTGATTTCATTTCATTAAATAATAAACCTCAAATAAAGAGAAAACAAAGATTTAGGATAGTCATTAATGAGAAGAAAAAATACTGTTATCAAAACAAAATAAAATAACGTTAAATTAAAGCTGACTTTAAACAAGGTGAAAACTGAAAATGAGCTTGGGAACACCGCCTTCCTAGATTGTGCCACATGCATACACAGAAATGTATTTGACGCCTCTCTTGTGAAACCACTAAATCAACATTATCCTAATGTCTAAACTAGGCATCTTTCAAGAAATCCTTTTAGATTCCTCTGCCCATTTCCTTTAGCAGCAAAAGCAGTCTTAGAAATCTGATAGTCAGAGACATACTGATCCCTCCAACCACACTATGTCACTCTGCTTTCATGCAAGTTCTGTGATCAATTCTGCTCATTTTTGTCTTACATTTAAAATATTATATAGACCAATAATTTATACTATTTGATGAAATACCTGTGATACTGTAGAACAACAGTATAAAAATTTCATACTCTTTAAGCTGAAATTTTAAATTCACAGATCTAGATACACTTTTATGGAATCTGAAGGTGTGACCCAATGCAGATTTTTGTTCAGTGGCAGAGGAGATTAATTTTATTGTGTGCAAACCATGAGAAATTCCATTGGCTTATTTTTGCCTGGAAAGTCATTTTTTTTTTTTTTTTTTTTTTAGGATTCTTCAAGACAAAATATAAGTACCTTTTAAAAATTTCAGTAAATGAAAAGAGCTCTTTTCATGGTTTTACAGCACTTAGTTCAGAGAACACTGGTAAAGAATTCGCGTTAGCTCTTTTGAACTGAAATAACATTGTGAAAGAAATAAGCACTGATGTTTACCAGTATTTAGAAACACTGAAATGCTTATCAAAACTGTTGCTAATTAGAACCACACAAACACAACTAAAATACTCTTTGCTTTTTTTTTTCTTTTTTATTTTGCATAATTGCCACATGTCTAAGAATTCTTTATTTTTTTTTAGTAAATTAGAATACAACAAACAAGCAGCTAAGTTACCAGATTCGTGCAGGCAACAGTAGCTACTATTTTAGAGAACTCAAGTAATTATAGGATAGCCCCATGGCAGCTAGGTTTCCACTTTACAAAAGTGACAATATTGTACATCAGCTCCGGCATGCAGTGAGGGAAAGTTCACTTACCTAAGGTGTCCTAGAGGTTGTTCATAATTTAGATCACTCTAGAGGTTGCTTAATTCACTACTCACTCTCCCAAGGCCTTCAAGGAGCTATCATTTCAGGGAAAATTCAACCCCTCTTAAGTTCTTTATGAAAACAAAATGAGGGAGGATGGACAGCTTGAAACAATTTAAAATTACCATTTATCAAGTACATTCTATAAAGAAATTAGATTTCAGAAAAACCTCCCTCTGCATCTCATCAGTAAGTATAATAAGCTGTCTTTTATGATATCCTTGGGAGAAAACTAGTGAAAAGTCATGATTTGTGTATTTTATGTTGCCTTAAGGACATGTCCAGTGCTGTTAAAATTGCTAGTCCCCATCTGAAGAGTTTGGATATCGTTATTTTTAATTTATAGGTACCATATATTAATGCTGACTTGGTCTTCAGAGATATTCTTTCATATAATGAAAACAGCATTATGTATCTACTCACTTCTCCAGGGATTTCCATCAATTAAAATCTTTAGTCAACTCATATGTGAAATGGAGAGAAGGGGTAAGAGAAATGAAGACTGGCTAGCAAAGAGCTTCCTGTGTTATGATATTAAGCTAACACATTTAACATGTTTGCTTTAGCATATTTTCTGTTCTACATAACCTTTCTCTTTAACACTTGCTGAGGATTTACGAATTGTAGTTTTATTCTTTCCTATAATATTACGCTTTATAGCTCTAATGGGAAAGATCTTTAGCTGAACTGTTATTATTTCCAACAGAGAGAGACATGAATGGAGCTGCATGTCTATTGTTTATTGAGGAAGATGAACTGACTAGCTTTAGTCTAGTTAAGAGAAGAGTGCAGACTCCAGAAATAGACAGCCTCGAATATTTGGCAAAGAAAATAGAAAACCACTACTGTAAAATTCTATTAATTGTTAGAAATAGACAAACTCACTTGTAGAAGTGCTCTCATTGTCTTGGGCCATTTGTAGCAATCTTTATAGATAGTTAGCATGACATGCTGTTAATTGCTCTCTTCCTCTTAAAGGCTGCAACAAATTTCACTGTCTCCCTCCCCATCCCCTAGAAGTGCAATCCTTATTCTGTAAGTCACTAAGCTAATAAAAGGTTTCTGTCTGCATCTCAAGAATATTGCCTTCATCCAACATTGCCTGATATGATCTCTTTACACATGTAACCTTTTATCTGAACAGGATCTTATCTAAAAAGAGCTAGGTCATGCAAAATCCACCTTCTATTTCTAACTTTCAGATAACCCATCTTCTAGAAACTAAACTTATAATATCCACTTCTTGTTTTTGAAAGCAAATAGATAAATTCTGACAAGTCAGGTGTCATGAGACAGCAGCATCTCTCCATCATGTGCTAAGAATACAATGGTTAATCTTATGCTGTTCCATGCATTCTGACCAGTAAATAAATACATATAAATACTGGTTGGTATCAGGACTGTTATCCCCAGCTTTGAAGTAGGTTTCTAGCTTATGACATTAGCTCCCTTATCTGCTTATATTCCTTTGAAGAAAACTTGTATTGCTTTGTCGCAGCTCACACCTTACACAGTACAAAAGGAAATCTCCTATAAGTATTTCTGCTTTTGATAAGGTCACCACTAGACTATGAACTAATTAATTTTCTGCAATAACAAACTCCCCCCGCCCTTGCTTGGAATCCCTGATTCATAAAAACACTGTAACAGGGTTTCATATCATTCTTTCATGATTTGAATTAAGTAGAAAATATTCTTCTACCTAATATTCTTTCCATCTATATTACATGTCCAACCTTTGCTTTCCCCATGGCAGGACCATATGGTTAGACTCAAAAAAATATTTGTTCAATTAAATTTTTTTTTTCAGTCATTTACTTGTGCTTCATCACTTCTGGTGTTTGCTACAGTGTGGAGCAAGAGGAAGTCTTCTAATCTGAGACAAGAAAATGATTTTCCAAAGATTTGTTTCAAACTGTGTTGTAAATACATTGCTTTTATTCAAGAGTACATTGCATAACAGTAGGAGAAATGATTCTCTGTAAATCCAAGGGAAAAAATAATTCTAAGTTCCTTATATATATATATGTCATTCCTGTAAGATCAATGGGAACTCTATGTGCATAAGCACTACCTGAGTAGGCCCTTGAAGCACAGTGCGAAGGAGGATGTGTAGTCATTTAAAATTCAAACACAGTTTCATCTTGGCCATTAGTCAAGATCAGGCATCTTGGGAGGCTTCCAGTTTCACAAAGCAACCCCTGTGAAAGTCCTTTAAAGCAACTCTGTCTTAGAAAAGACCCAAACAAGCAATGCTTTCATCCATAAATTATCAGAGAAAGTAAAGAATGGCAAGCTTAACTTTATATTTAACAATAGTCTCTGATCTTAAAAATTGTATTGGGGTGAATTCAGAAAAACATCTGTTCTGTCTCAGGAAGTGGCCCTTTGAAATATCTATTTTAGCATCTGAACAAAAAAGATCGTTCAAAAAAATAACATAAATATTAAACTATTATAAGTAATGAAAAATAATTTCTGTTTGTATCTCAGAGTTCCTTTCAATTATTCTAAAATTCTAGTATGCTTTTAATTGTGAACAATTTCCCATGCAAATAAAAATGTGTGTTAGGACTGCAGAATGTACCACATTTGCTAATTTCATGAACGACTGGTTAAACCTACACACTAGTGCTATAGTGTAAATGGGATTAAAGGAATCCCTCCTATGCCTTATACCTGTGTGCTTTTCCTGCAGTTCTTCTCTTCAGGAAGAGAGAAGGCCTCTGTGGTCATGCCAGTCTGCTGGGCTTTTTCACACTGCTACAAAAAAAGACCTGTTCCAATGTACTTTTACCCAGAGCGCTGCAAAATTGCATTTCTTTTGCCTGTGTCCTTAACTGCAAATTGATCAA
This sequence comes from Columba livia, assembly GCF_036013475.1. Classification (NCBI taxonomy): domain Eukaryota; kingdom Metazoa; phylum Chordata; class Aves; order Columbiformes; family Columbidae; genus Columba; species Columba livia. Next base: position 77,055,814 of record NC_088603.1, read on the forward strand.
TCTAACTGTGAATCCTTATCACCCTCTCTTCATTAAAAATAATGATCCTGAATTTTCACTGTGCTTATTCAAGATGGTAGCACAGAGGAAATGTTGTTGGGTATGTAAACAATGTCTGACTGTTCAGAGGTCTATCTGAAGTCACTTAAGAGCTCTGCATATATTACACGTCTGGCATGCCGTTCTTCTTGTGGCTCAGCGCACCTATTTTTCACCCATCTCAAGAGAGAAGGTGGAGGGATCAGTATGACATCCACCAGAATAACCTACGTAGCCAAAACTAGCCCTCTGTCTCTCTGGTAAGCTCTTGTCCTGTTCTCTTACACATAGGGTGGTGGTACAGCTGCTCTCACTTTCCCAGAAGCAATGTCCTGAGTATTATCAAGTATTACATAGAGTCTAAAACCACATGATAATTTAGTTCATGAAGCAATATGCACCCGAACACTTTACTAATCCAGAAAGTCCATTAAGGCATGTATGAAGTAATCCTGCTGAGAACTCAGCTTGCATTTAGTATCTTCTATTAATAATAATCTTTTTCATGCTGGGTAGCTGAGGAAATGATAGCAATTTTTCAGCTGAATGGTATAAGTTTGCAATATATGTTTTCTTCCAAAATCTATTATATTTACAGAAAAGTACTTTTAAAATGGCATAATATGAGGGGAAAAGGGTTAAAGTACAGCCTCAACTCTCTCACATGTTTAAACATATGTCCTAATACATCTTTTGGAAAGATTTAAATAACACAATACTGTCCATTCCCTGTTGTGAAAAATCATTTCCCGGACTTGACTGTGGAGAAGCTCTTCATAACATCTCTCTCACCTTCTTCTCAGTGCCATCTGCAGAACCAAGAGTGAGAGAAATTGATGTATAAACTGAACTTGTATCTTCTGCTGGAATCATATACTGGGAGATAACAAATGATAAGCTGTGCTATAGACACCAAGAGGTAAGGAACCCACTCACCTCACAGTTCAGCAACTGGACTGCCCGTCAAGATCCATCGCTAGAGAAGTTAAAATGTGAAAATCCAAGGCAGAGATGGTCATTCCCTTTCAACCCCTATGTCCTGATTCATTTACTATTTTAAGGCAGCTTTTGGGTAGTTCTATGGCCTTCCTAAATTCTCTGAAGAAATTTTAGCCCTACCTCAAGAAAGGAATTCAGAAGGAGATTTTAGTGCCCAACACGCTTCAGTACAGCAGAGAAAGAACTTATTAATACTAGTGAGAGACTGGGGAAGTACCATTTAAGTGTACTACCTAATTTGCTGTGAGCTACTTCATTCCCCTTGCTGTAATCCTGTTTGTGTGACAGGTATGGGTAAAGGGACCTCTCTACACTGTAAGACTGCACCAATAGAATCATAGAATGTCCTGAGTTGAAAGGGATGCACAAGGATCATCAAGTCCAACTCCTGTCCCTGCATAGGACAACCCCACCATTCGCACCATGTGTCTGAGGGCATTGTCTAGTCACTTCTTGAACACTGTCAGGCTTGGGGCCATGACTACCTCCCTGGGGAGCCTGTTCCAGTGCTCCAATACCCTCTAGGTGAATAACCTTTTCCTAGTGCCCAACCTACACCTCCCTGGCACATCTTCCTGCCATTTCCTCAGGCTCTATTGTTGGTCACCAAAAAGAAGAGATTGGCATCTGCCCCTCTTCCTCCCCTTCTGAGGAAATTGTAGACCACAATGAGGTCTCCCTTCTGTCTCCTCATTTCCAAGCTGAGGAGACCTAGGGACTTCAGCCACTCCTCATATGGCTTCCTCTCCAAAGGTTTCACCAACTTCGTTGCCTTCCTTTGGACACTCTCCAGTATCTTTATAGTATTTTTATCCTGTGACACCCAGAACTGCACACAGTGCTCTGGGTGAGGCCGCACCAGCACAGAGCAGAGCGAGACAATCACCTCCCTCCCCCAGCTGGCAATGCTGTGCTTGATACACCCAGGACGTTTGGCCCTCTTGGCTTCCAGGACACACTGTTGGCTCATGTTCAACTTGCTGTCGATCAGAACCCCCAGATCCCTCTCTGCAGAGCTACTTTCCAGTATCTCATTCCCCAGTCTGTATGTACAGCCAGGATTGCCATGTTCCAGGTGCAAGATCCGGCACTTATCCTTGTTAAACTTCTTGTGGTTGTTGATTGCCCAGTTCTGAAATTTGTCCAATCCCTCTGCAGGGCCTTTCTACCCTAAAGAGTGTCAACAGCTGCTCTCAATTTTGTGTCATCAGTGAGTTTACTTAGTATTCCCGCAAGCCCTGTGTCCAGGTCATTTATGAAGACATTAAAGAACATTTGCCCTAAGATGGATCCTTGCGGAACCCCGCTAGTTACTGGTCACCAGCCCAACATAAACGCATTTAGTAGAACCCTTTGAGGCTGCCCCATGAGCCAACTGCTCGCTCACTGCACTATTTGTATATCCAGTTGTATGTTGAACATCTTGTCCATGTTGGCATAAAAAATTACTGTCCAGTTTACCAAAATTATTATGCAGAATCCTAACGCCTTGTCAGAAAACTTCCCTTCAGCTCTGCATGAATGACAGTTTCCTCCTTCTCCTCGTGTTTGACCCACAAACATAATATAACTGTTGAGCTTAATGGTGTTTCATGCACCCCACTGATAGCCTCTTTGCAACTTCTTTGCAAACAGATAGGACTAGAAAACAAACTGACATGGTGTAAAGGGGTCAGCTCCTTTCTGTTCATTAGCAGAGACAGAATTTCAGGCTTCTTTTTTTTTTTCTGATGCTCTGAAGGAGTAGGTTATGAAGAAGCTGTAAATATGGTAGGGTCTAATTTCATCCCATTCACTTCTAGTCCTCAGCTAAAGCAGATGGAGAATACTGAAGTCTCCTTGCAGGTAAACCATGCAGGTGTGCCTAGCAGGATACAAGTCTGGTTTAAATGTGATCATAAGATTGCTTTAACTGTATGCTGTACAAGTACCCCCCTGCTTTTTAATCTGATTTTTTTTTTTTTTCTCTTTCCTCGTAAGTGTTACAGATGTCATTCTGGCTATAACTGGGAATGACAACAAAAGGCTTATTTACAATATTATCTGCATATATATTGAACACACATACTTCTGGTAGGAAAAAAAAATGATCCAGTGAGCTATGTGAGGCATGACACTGATTTGTTTTTTGCATAAAATAAAGATTGTGTGTCATATAGAAGGTTGATGTAGAACAGACATAGAGATGACAAAATATTGTTTTAGAGTTTCATCTTTAAGCATGGAACCTTTTTTAAGTGATAAAGAATGGGTAAATTCAGGAACAAGTTAAAAGTATCATTTAGAAGAAATGTTTATAACTAACTAATATTGAAATAGGGATTTCAATTGTATTTCAGTTGCTACTCAACACCTTGTATGCTTTACTGGTTTCAGCTGAAAATAAAAAAAGACCATTGGGAAATAATGATAATAAAAACCCAAACGTAGTCAAACTAAACCAGACAAAACAAACAAACAATAACAATATAACCCAAGGATTGTATTTCTAGATAAATTAAAAAAAAAAAAAAAAAAAAAAGAAAACACACACACCAAAAAAAAAAAGAAAAATCAGTCGGTTGCTTTCTTGTAGCATGAAATTTAAGCTGCATAACTATAAGTAAAACCTTACATAAAACCTCTTCTTAACTCATTTGAAAGAGACTACACTAATATCTAATTTTTAATTGTTTATATATTTTCATGTTTGGGCGAAGAAATACGTCTCACAAAGAAAAAACTGACTGCAGACATTTCATTGCCCCTCTTCTCTGCCCACTGAGCACTGAATTGAAACTTTGTCTAATATCCTACACAGACTGGTGGTCCCACATGACATTGGTTTTATAAGGTTTAAGACATACCCATGGGTATAAGAGTCAAGCAGACTCCAAGCTTCAAAGCACAACTTCTTTGAAAGCATAAAGTTTCAAGTAGTTCTTAGTCAAGCAATACATATTTTTAAAATAATGTCTCTCCCCAGTTTGTGTGATTTTCAGGTTCACCCAGTCCCTAGTAATCATGAATATACAAACTTGCACTCCAGTTTTAACTTCTGCTGAAATCAACAATCTGTTAAAGTCAGAGTAACAAAATACATTTGAATAAAATTATTAAAAAAAAAAAAAAAAGTTATAGAGGATCTTCTTGCTTGTGCTTATATTCTGTGGGTGAATTATATTTTTAGTATTGCTGGCGAATGAATAGCTAACTCTTTTTTAAAGTATTTCTGATGAGAGAAACTCCAGTCTTCTATGTTATCTATTCCAGTGACTTGTCTCTAACCTGAATGCGTGTTGAAATTTAAGATTATTCTTTCTTTTTTTCTCCATATCTGAAATGTAGAACAGATTATTTCTGTTGAGTACTTACAGGAATAGGACAGATGGTATCTTGGTATCTTCATGTTTTGCACGTTATGCTCCTTTCAGGAGAGGGAATAATCAGATACTTATCTGGAGACAGAAGAGATGTTTCTTCCCATAAAGCAGTTGAATCTGGCAGAGAGCAGGGGTCCTGGAAACTGCATATTGTGGCAAGCAGAAGAAGGGGGTGAGAAAGCCACTTGAAAGATTTAGAAGTCTGCTGGTGGGGGAGAACCTGAGCTGCTGAGAAGAAATAGAGAGCAGACAGGAAATTTTCAAAGGTGTTGGAGAGGGAGCACAGGGAACTAGGCATGATCTACTGTGACTTAATTACTGAGCAGACCGGAAGTAAAGAATCAGTGAGTTGGAAGAGACAGCACTGCATCTAAATCCTTTATGTTTCTAACCTGTCTGATTTTAAAAAGCTAGAAATTCTAGTTAGTTTATCAATCCCTGGCTTTGGTGAGTTTAAGAACAATTCATTCTTCTTTAGGCTTTTCAGTATCAAGAAAAAAATAGGCACAGACTCATTCCAAAAGCCTGACTTAGGGTCTTGACTGAGGAGCTTCTTTAATTTCTATTATATTTGCTACTGTCTTATGTTTTTCACAATAAATGCACATCTTCCTGAAGTGCAGCATGTAAAACTGCATACACTATTCCAGCTGAGTCCTTACCAATAAAATTCATAAAGGAGGATGTGTAAACATCTGAATTGTTACACAGATACAAATAATGTGATCAGTACTTCATAAGCCTGTTCATAAATTTTTGTAAGATGTTTGTCTTTGTTGCAAAAGCATAGTGTTAGTACAATGGCAGCTAGTCATCTGCCAAAAACCCCAGATCCTTTCTTGGAGAATTATCAAGTTCTACATGTCTTATATCCTGTATCAGTACAGCTGGTTAAATCTGTTCAGTCTAGGATGTTTTACTTCCACCATTTAATCTGTTCCTATTTCTATATTTCTCTTTATTCCAGCATTTGGGTGAGTAATGATAACCCAGGAATGAGTCAGAGTCAAGGCAGACTCCTTTTTGCTAATGGGTCAGCTCTACTCCAGGAAAATTAACAAGTCAGATTTGCCTATTACAGTAGTTCTTTCTTTACTCTTTTTCTTTGTTTTGATCATGGAGGTGTCATTTAAAATAGCATCTAAAGCTACCATGATGTCAGAAGTAGCCAGTTCTTTTCTGAGTTTGAAGCTACTTAATGTCACTGACCAATTGATGCTGCTGACATCTGGGCCACCAAGGCACTTTGGAAACTCTTGCTCTTCAGTTATAGGCTCTTATCATTTTCAGCCATCCAAGTGCCTCAGCCTCAGCTGTCTGTTTCAAAATCTATGCCAAATATACTATTTTCAGGGAACAGTTTGCCTGGCCACATCTAATTTCCTTTTTCAAATATTTGGTTATTCCTGTCACATTTCCTGTTCTTCTCCTGGCTATTGTAATTTAACTTATGTCTGACATTAATTTCTTAGTTTGCTCAAACTCATGTTCATCCACCAACATGTGGCCAATCATTGTTGGTATAAGGTAACATGGCCTTTAACCTCAGATTATTCTGTATGATATTGACTAATTTTTGTGTCTTCAATATCCAAATTTGTTTCTTGCCCATACTCAGCTGCTTGATTGTGTTACTCACTTCATCACATGGATGTAAGCATTTCACCAAATAAATAAAATAGCTCTCAAGTAATACGCGTGACGCACATTTAGCTCCCATCTGCATAATGGCTAAATCATATACACATTAATTCTTGTTTTGGCCTGTATAGCACTGCTTCATCCTTACTTCCTAGCTTACATGTGACATCTATTAATGTTACTGTATCCAAAGCCTGTTAGGCTTTCAGAGGAGGAAAACAGATTGGTTTGATAAGATTTGTTCTTGTCAAACCTACATAGACTCTCATTCACCTCCTTTTTGTCTTCACACTGTTTACAAGAAGTTTTGTTTGTTTGTTTTGTTTTTATAGCTTGCTTTTTTGCTTGTTTAGTTTGTTTGGTTGTTTTTTTTTTGTTTTTGTTTTTTATTCTGAGGAATTAAGTCAAACTAACTGCTGTATAATTCTCCAGCTGCTGCTGCTTCTCTTCTTTTATGTACAGGGCTGCCTTTTTTTTCTTTTTCCCAAATCTTTTGATACCATAGCTATCTTCCAAGAGTTCTCAAAGATGACCACTAAGAGTTTTTTTATTGCATCCGCCAGTATCCTGGGATGAAATTCACCAGATCACATTGATTTAATTTATCTAAGTGCTCTGCAACTCGTGTCTTTTGTTTTCCACGTTGAGATCTTCCCTTTTTGTTGCTGATATTAATTATGCTAGGCACTTCTCCTTAATGGATGTTTTTACTGAAGATTGATGCAAAAAAGTCATTAAAAGCTTCAGCCTTCTCTGTTATCTGTGCACAGCTTTCCTTCTTGATTAGTAGCAGAACAATGCTTTCTTTGGTCTTCCTCTTATATTTAGAAACTGATTTCTTGTCATTCTTATGCCTTTTGCTAATTGCATCTCATTTGTGTCTTGACCTTTCAATTTTTTTCTTCTATGTCTAGGCTTTTTTTTTTTTTTTCTTCAGTAGTCTGTCCTAATTTTTAGTTTCTAAATGCTTCTTTCTTATATTTGAGACCAATGAAGAAATCATACTTTAACCAAGCTAATCTCCTACTAAACTTTCTATAATTTTCTAATTTTATACTTACACTTTCAGTATTATTTATTTGAAGAATTGACAGCTTTTCCCAAATTTCATTTTTCATTAGTTTTAGCTACTAAAAGAACTACTGACTACTGAATTTCCAAGCTTATTGAAGTTTACCTTTATGAGTAGATCAGTCTTCAGAGTCTAAGGAGACTCAGGAAGACTACTGGGTAACCATTTGTGACCTAGTAACATTTACATTATGTTTTATTACTTAACAATGAAAATATTAGAAATATTGTTCCTTAAATGTCCTGCATCCATTCAAACTTGACATTTTTGTAATGCTTTTCTTTTTGATTCTGATTATTTTTACTGCCATGATTTTGTTCACTTTCTACGAAGCACCAAAACCATTAAATAAACTTCTGGTTTTTAAAGAGGATGACACCAACTGCAACAATCCATTCTATTTTCCAATTCCTTTTTCATAAGGCATGTGAACATATATTCTGCCATGGGGAGACCTGTACTGGCATCAGTTGTGAGGACAGAGATGCAGTGTTAAAAAAAAAAAAAATGCTTTGGTTCCTTTTAGATTTTTTTTTTTATTACATTTGGTCTATAAAATTCTACATTCATTTCCAGACATAGATATCTGAGATAATAATTGGATATCATAGATAATAATTGCCCAGATGATTGATTGTAATCAACTTTGTTAGAAGGCTGACATATATGTGTAATGTAAATAAATTACACATAAATATATCCAAATTTATTGTATTAATTTATTGAGTGTGTGCTATATGTTTTTCCATATCCAGTCCTACCTTGTAAAGGGGCTATAGAAAGGAACTGAAAATCAGGAAATAGAGGAGTTTTTCAGCACAATATAATGAGAAGAAAGGATCAAGAGAACAGATATGATTTTAAGGTCATTCTTGCCCAGGTACCAAAATAAGTTTCTTTTCCCTTGATACCTCAGATATCTTAAAATGGAAAATTCTGCTGGAAATTACATAACAAAGACCATAAACTATCTTTGTTTCATATTAGGTGCTCACTTTATTGTGATACCTGATAGATGCTGTAGTGACAGAACCATTTTTGCAGTGAATCTGTTGAGAACATTTCCTTATTTCTATCTCCCATATAATCTATGGTAAAAGTTGAGATTATATTAAAATATAAGCTACCATACTTAATATTTTAAGTAGTCAAATCAGAACAGTCTTTGACTTGCTGCCTTTTTTGACTTACAAGAAACTTTATCCAATTGCTCCTGGTGCCCACAAATCCAGAGGTCTGATGGTGGCTGTTCCCTGTTCCCCACCACACCGTCTTTATTTGTATTGCAAGCATGAGCCTTCCCCCCAATACTCAGCTGTTTACTGGGAAAGCAAGTTCTCTTCTAAGGGTCAGTCAAACTCATTCACTTTTCCAACAGAATATAACACGCAAACTGAGTTTAAACTAGTCAAACAATCTGTCATATTGCCCAGAATCTTTCCATCTCATTTAGAGATTTTTAAGTCCTTATCAGTAGTATATCCTGATTCTTGTCTGATGATAATGTATAAAAACCTACTTGATGTATCTTGCAAGAGGAGAAAAACATCTGGAAGGAAAACATTTGTTTTAGTGGAGTCCTCATGTTGCCATACATAGAAAGAGATTAGCCCCATTTAGAAAATCCTAGGAACCATTAAGTAGTCAGGGTGTTATATTTGGGTTTTACCTTCTAATTTTGAAAGCAGATGTCTTGGGCAAAACAAGGATATCTAGAGGGTGATCAGTACCGCAGGAGCTACATTTTTCTGATGAAAGTTCTGAGTCAAAGAAGGCATGAAAAGATTTGTATAAATACGGAGGATGGAATTAGGGCTGTGTAACTAGAAGTTAAGTGTTTCAGCACAAGATGTGTGGTATAGCTTTTCAAAGCTCTTGAGAAAACAAGGAATAGTTAGCTACTGGCTTAACTTACTGAAATATTTTGTTTGTGAAGGCTTCTGTGTGCAAAAGTGATTATAGGAACCTGAGAACACATAGATACTGTCATTTCCTCAGGCCATGGAAACTCCAGGTGAAACCTAAATGCTTGAGTGCAATGTGACCTGTCTCTGGAAACTGAGGAAATCATCCCTGTGAGGACTGGGCATCTGTCGCCATGGTTTCACCTAGAAAATAGCACAAACAAGAGCAGAAGTATTTTGTATGTTGGATTTTTACAAGAGCAATGATGGCAGAGGCAATAATTGCTACTTTCATCTAGGAAAAAAGGTGAAAAGAGAAGGTGAAGCCTCTTAGCAATGGGGCCTTCAGTTGGGGAAGAAAAGATAACTTTCCAACAAAACTGTTTTTTCAGTCAACATTGCACAGGTGAAAAAAGGGGATGTTTTGTCAGGAGACTAGACCTAATGTTTCCTAAGGCACATTTAATGGAGGTATGAAGAACCTCAATATCTACTGCTTTGATCTACCAATCTGCTCCCTTTCTATCAAATTACTTGATAATGCACGTATAGTGTAGGCCTAAAGAGACAACAGTATCTGAGGCAAGGTGAGGGGGCTGAAAGTGTACAGGGTAGTGATAGACCGAGAGAACTAATTTGTCAATTGTCATGAGTGCACTCAGGAAACCTCATTTATCCATTCTTAATTACATCTAAAATTAATTCGGTATTTCTGACATAACTTTCGCTGTTCTAAAAGTGATGATACCTGCATGAGACGTTCCCATTCACAGGCCTGCAGCAACTGACTGAGGAAACTCTTCCTCCTTGTTTTTGAGGCCGCAGGGACTATCCAAAGTGACATATCTGAATCTCTGTAGCTTTGTGTCAATCAGAATCAATTAACACCTCTTCTACTTCATCAAAGAGCACAGCTCCAAACCAAGTGTTGCAAACCTTGTTATTCACTTGTGTATGGAAAATAAATTAAGAACTGATTGGCTAAAGTAATGCATTGCTCTGCCTTGAAACATGAAAGCAGCACTAAATGCATTCATGTTAGCGAAAGGAATGTTTTAAGGGAATCTCATCAGCTCTCTGTGAGAAAGCTCCCATTTGATGCTTTTTTTCTTTCAAGAGGTCTGATTATTTTATGTTTAATTAACATGGGATAAGTGACAGTTAAAAATTAAAACTGTTTATATTTAACAGCACTAGAATAAGGAAATAGCATTTCTAAATAAAAATTTTAAACTGGTATTAATGTTGAGAAAATAATATTTCAAACAACTGTCAACTGGCATGTATCACTGTCAAAAGGAAAACAAATCTTGGAGTATATTTCCACTGATTCATTTATAATTTATAAATCTAGTTTTAAACTGAAAAAAAAATTCTTATTATTCACCACTGAAAACTGTTCCTCCCCACCTCAGTTCTAGGAACTTATCGAGGAATGGTTTGAAACAGTGGAGAGGATGAACATTTTATTTACATAAATATTTTAATATATCTCAATCCTTAAAATTTCGCATGTCTATGGGGAAAACAAAACAACACAGGCATACTAAACAAAATACTTCTCATTTAATTGCAATGGGACACTTCAGTACAGTAAACACTGCGTCTTTCTGTTGTGATGTTCTAATCAATAAGGAATCTGATATATTCCTTCCTATCATTGCTAATTTTGCTCTACGGGAGTAAAGCATAACATTCAGTAATACACAGTGGAGTTTGAAATTGTGTTACATTGTATTATTTTGTACTAAAATAACCTTCCTTGCCTTCACTGCTTAGCTATTTCAAATTTTAACTTATTTATTTTGTGGAAGATATCTCAGTGCTGTATATTTTTGGCTAAAGGTTAATGCAGATTTTATTTCACTTCTCTAGCTGATTTTGCAAGTCTAAGAACAGTCTTATGAGCTGCAAAACATGTTTATATGGTATAATGAAAACAAATTTGCATTACAAAAAAAATAACACATGATAAACAACCTTATCAAATACCTGTCTAGGAAATCCTGTTACTCTGAAAACAGTTTACAATCACTTTCAACTTGTTCCTGACATATCATACCCTTTGTAAAAAAAAAAAAAAAAAAAAAAAAAAAAAAAAATCAAAACATATAAATTTATTCTGTAAAAACAGGCTTTGTTCTCGGGTTGTGACTGGTCCTTACCTCTCCTACCAACAATTGTCTTCTAGAAAACCAGAACTCTCACATATTAGAATTGTACCTGATTACTCGCTATGTGTATGTGTTTGAATAGCATGCTGCTCTTAAGGATTAAGAACAGTAAAATTTTATTTTAGTCACATAAAGTGACTGTTAAGTTCTGTCTTAGAATAAGAAAGTTGCATCCTTTACTCTTTTTTTTTCTTTTTTTAATAGCTCAATGACTTCATAATGAAGTTTGAATTGATTATGTTTATAAAAACCAGAGATAACATTGTGTTTGAAAAGGGATTATTGAAGACAAGATTTTTTTATCCTCATTGCTGACAGAGCCAGAGTCACTGCAACAATGACTGCAAGTTGAGTGAGGATAGCATGTTTGTTACACTCGTATAATCAGGATGCTTGTAAGGATTTTGTACCGTGGCAATTTCCATGATAAATCTCCTGTATAGACCAACACTTGCAAAATGGAACAAACCTAGCTTTACTCTTGGACATAAAGTAGGCCTCATTAAAGAGGAAAAAAAAAAAATTAGAAAATATGACTCCTCAGGAGCCATTTAAGATTTTTCACTCCAAAAAAATGTTTCTGTCAGAAATACACATGGTGATTAGAAATACTTTTTTAGTTACTCACAGGATTCTTCTTGTGTCCCACTTCTTATCTAGCAGCTGGGCTCATGGAGTTAAATCTCCTGTGATAAACTGTTCCTTTCTGATACTGAGCATCGGTGTGCTCCAAGTCCTGCTGTCTTTACACACATTGGAAAATACCCGGGTGACATAAACTCACAGGGAGAAAAAAAGAGACTGAAGCAGCTGTACCTGATATCAGAATGTTTTATTTCATGCACCTTTTTTTGTGTGTTTGTAATGCTTTTTCTTAATTTATGTTCTTGTTTCTGATGAAAGAGACATCTTCCATGAGGCAAACCTCCTGTGAATGAGATTGGAGAGGGTGCGAAGAGGAACAACTGCTAAAAATCCTCGATTTTCAGCAAAAAAACCACAGTTGATAGAAAAACCTTGGAAATACTCCAATCTCTTTCTTGAAAAGCAATTACTTGGCATGGAAATAAGACAAAATCAGTCTTTGAAATGCTGCTATTATAAAATAAGGACTTATAAAAGAAGAACTGACATTTAACGAGATGATTTATAAGTAATTCTGGTTGAGATGAAAGTATTCTGTTTTCCCCTTGTATTCTTCATTCTAGAGTTTGTTAAATTTATCTGCATTGTAAATAGTGTTTACAAAAGTATGTTTGTTTTTAAAAAAAAATTTACCTACGTTTTTTCTTTTGATGAGTAATGATTGCATTGTTTCTCCATATTTAGTTGTCACCAGAGCATTCTTATATTATCATAATTTAAGTACAGAAAACCAAAGTTTTGTTCTTCCTGAGTTTGGGGATCTGTCGATCAAGCTACCTAGTCCAACTAGTATAATTTGAATTGAAACAAAATTGATTCCTGGACAAGACAATTACTTAAATCTCCCAGAAACTGGATGAAGAGAGGAAAAACCGACCATTTGGAACTGCTGCAGTTAACAACAACCACCACAACCACCACCGCTCCCCAAAGCAGAAATCCATCAGTAAAGAATAAAATACTGAATAGTTACACTGGAAATTAAAAAGAGTGAATATCAGCATTTTATACTAAAATGAAGTTATTTCATTTTATCTATGTATTTTGTGTATTTCTATTTTTCTACACATCATTATGAATGTCTAAAGGAAAAATGATTGCAACGAATGAAGAAATGAGAAGGAGATATTTACTCAATCTGTTTTTTTAAAAAATACAGTGAAATACCAAGCATTATTATAGCATTACAATAGTAGTTACGATATTAACTTGAGGATCCCATAAAATTGATATCTGAAGTACCAAATGGGGGGAAGAGCTGAAAAAAAATGTGAAATTGAAATGAAAAGATGTTAATATTTACTGTCATCTGTGAATTCTGAGTGATTCAATAATGAAGCTGATCTTAGAGAAAAATCTTTCTCTTCATTTAAAAAAAGATGCTATGGGAGAGCAAGCACTCTAGAAATACATACACATATAAAAGCTTAATTAGTAAAAATTTCTAAAATATTTTGTTCTAGAAAAGTACGGTGAGTTGATCTTGGCTGTCTGCCAAGTGCCCACAAAGCCACTCTATTACTCCCTTTCCATCAGCATGACGGGAAGAAAATACAATGAAATCATCATGGGTCAAGATAAGGACAGAGAGATTAGTTACCAATCATCATCATGGGCAAAACAAACTCATTTTGTGGAAATCAATTTAATTTATTGCCAGTTAATTGTAACAGAATAAGACAGTGAGAAACAAAACAAAACTGCAACCACCTTCACTCTACACTCCTTTCTTCCCAGGCTCAAGTTCACTTCCAACCCCTCTACCTCCTCCTCCCAAGTGACACAGGAGGATGAGGAATTGGGCTTATGGTCAGTTGTCATGGTTTAACCCAAGCTGGCAATGCAACCATGATAGCCACTCACTCACCTGCCCCCCACTGCCTCCTCAACGGGGGAGAGAATCAAAAGACAAGGGAGAAACTTGGATTAAGAGAAACACATTTTAATGAAATAACAAAATACTAACATACCACTGGTAAATACATATATAAAATAGAAATAAAAGATACTCAAGGCAATTTCTCACAAACTCTCTCCACCCTGAGCAGCCAGTCCCAGGTAAGCAGCACCCAGTCCCTGACAGTAAAAAAAAAAAGATGGAAAAATGGTAGAAAGGCTCAGAGGCCTCTGCAAAGCAGCAAAAGCTGAATTAAACGTCCCACACCAAACACTCCTGCAGCTGCACCCCAGAGAGAGAGTGGAAGAGAAGAAGAGCCTGAGAGATTGGAAGAACCAAACCAGAAGGTTCCAACTTCCAGCTCCTTAAATAATTAGCATGACACTAATGGGATTGAATGCTCTTATTGATCAATCTGGATGTCAGTCAAGCTCTGCCCCATCTCTGGCCCGCCTTCCTCCATTGCCTCACACCTGTGGGCAGAGCAGTCAGAGTGTCTTTGGCTCTCAGACCAGAGCAATTAAAAACATTAGCTCTGTGCTGGGGTGCTATCTGCTTGTTCTCAAACTAAGTTCAAATAATGAGCATGCTAGCTATGAAAAAGAAAGTTTTCTAACTGCAAGAAGAAAATTAACCCATTTTCAGTCAAACCAGTACATCAGTTCATTAAGCTTTGTCTTTGCTGCTCCTTCCATCTCACATTCTTCTCCTGCTCCAGTGTAGATTTCTGCCTATGGGTCTTTCCCACAGACTGCAGTTCCTCGAGAACTGCTCCAGTATGGGTCCTTTCCTGGAGGTATAGTCCTTCAGAAATAAATTACCCCAGTGTGGGTTCCCCATAATGTCACAGGTCCTGCTAGAAAACCTGCTCCTGTGTGGGCTGTCAATGGGCTGCAGCTACCAAAACCTTGCCAGATAAATCAAATACAAAATTTATTTCAATAAATGCTTTCTTCCTCAGTGGTCAAGACCTTCCACATATCTTCCCTTATGTGATTGTTATACCGTTGTTTGTCACAAAACACTGTGACTTTTCTACCAATGCAATCTTCATAGCCAATCAGCTTGGAGAAGGAAATCCATGTTCAAATGCAAGTATCCATTTGGAGATAAATTTGCTTTTGAATCTGAGTTGTTGAATTTAAAAATTCTGAAGTTCAGGACTTTAAATTTTGCAGCTATAAGAAGTCATTTAAGTTTATTTCTGCTGTGTATCACTGGCGGCTATTAATAGCGTGCCAAACACGTTTAGAGGTATAACTTAAAGCTGACCATCTCTGTTCCGCAAAATAAAGAACCTGATGACGGTCGTGTGATATTACACATGAATTTACTATTTAATAAATAAAGATAAGAGAGAATGTAATTTTTGTCTGTTCCATCAGGAAACATATTTTTCCAAGTGTATTTATAACTATTACATTGCTGTAGAATTGCTGTTTCTATACAGGTTTTCTCCTCTCAATTTTATTGACAATGTTGTAAAAACACACCATCTGTGATTCATCTTACTTAGACTGTCATTCTCATCCATTACTAATAACACACAGGTATAATAAGTTAAAACATGTTGCTACAGGAAAAGGTCAGTGGTGCTATCTGACATGGCATTTTCTTTGTGTTTTCTACATAAGTTTCAGTTTGCCAAACATATCGTGCATACACGTTGTAGATTCAGTCTTACTGTCAGCTGCTTGGGTATAATTGACAGCTGAAAAGTACCATAGAAAGACCTTCAAGTACTTTGTACTGTAAGTTATGTTTTTAAGATGTAGATATTGAAGTGTGAGTTGTGATAACTCTGGGACAGATAAGTTCAAACTTTCTTTTTTTACTCCCTTTTTTTTTTTTTTTTTCTGTTTCATTATTTCTGTTCTCCCAGTTATGGGTGGTGTTACAGCTATCTATTTTAGCAACTATTCCATGTCTCTTTCTCCATATTTCTGATTGTCAGATGAAATAGCCTTCAATCAGTGTACTTTCTCTATTGTGATGGCTATGGTTGAGAAGGCGCTCATCGGCTATTATTTTCAAATGTTTATAACTTTGAAGGAGTTACCCTGTGGCTTGACATTTATGCACTTGTTAGCTCCTAGATAAGGCTGCTAAAAACTATGATGGATTAGATCATTTTTAGCTTAGATTTCATAGAATCATAGAATACCAAGTTGGAAGGGACCTCAAGGATCATCTGGTCCAAACTTTCTTGGCAAAAATATGGTTTAGACAAGATGGCCCAGCACCCTGTCCAGACAATTTAAGTGCCCAGTGTTGGGGAATCCACCACTTCCCTGGGAAGATTATTCCAATGGCTGATTGTTCTCGTCATGAAAAATTTCCTTCTTGTGTCCAGTCAGAATCTCCCCATTACTTCTTGTCTCTTCCATGCAGCTCCTTGTAAAAAAAAAGTCTCCATCTTCTTTGTAGCCACCCTGTCAATACTGGAACATAGGCAACATGTTCCCTAAGCCTTCTTTTCACAAGGCTGAAAAAAACCAGTTCTCTCAGCCTTTCCACATATGTCAGGCTTCCCAGTCCTTTGATCATCTTTGTCATTCTTCTCTGGACACTCTCCAGCATGTCTACATCTTTTTTGTATAGAAGGGACCAAACCTGAACACAGTATTCCAGGTGTGGCCTGACAAGTGCTGAGCAGAGCAGGATAATGTTTGTTTTTGCTGGTGATGCCCTTGCTAATGCAGCCCAGCATCCTCTTGGCTTTCCTTGCCACAGCAGCACACTGTTGACTCATATTGAGCTTCTTGTCCATCAGGACCCCTAGGTCCCTTTCCACAGAGCTGCTCCCCAGACAGGTAGATTCCAGCCTGTGCTGCACTCCTGGATTATGTTTTCCCAGGTGCAAGACCTTACAGTTGTCCTTGTTGAACTTCATGAGGTTCTTGTTAGCCCCTCCTCCAGCCTATTCGGGTAATCCTGCAGGGTGGCTCTCCCTTCCAAAGTGCCCACTGTCTTACTCAGTTTTGTGTCATTGACAAACTTCATCAGCATACACTTGATCTCATCATCCAGGTCACTTATGACAGTATGAAACAGCATTGGGCCCAGTATAGTCCCTAGGGGACCCCAATTGTGACAGGTTACCAGTTTGAAAAGCAGCCATTTACTGTCACCCGCTGGGTGTGGCTTGTCAGCCATTTCCCCACCCACCCCGCACACTACTTGTCTAGACTGTAACGCATCAGTAAATTTAATTAGCTTACACACTTTAAAGAATTTCCTCCTTTCAAGCTCATACACACTAGCACACAAAATAAATGTGCTACAGTTTTAGCTTCTGACAGACAAGCTTTATTTCCTACATGTAGAAATTATAGACTTAAAGAAAAGAAAGTGGTTGCATTGCACTTTATTGCATGAATGATTAAAACTGAATGGGAAATAAATAAGGATTCAAATAAAATTACAGGAAAATAAGAGAAACCACTATTTACTTGTGCAGAAATATGAAAAAAAAAAAAAAAAACAGAAAAAATAATCTCCCACGACTGGCGCTATAAGGACCAAGAGAAAAAAAAGGCTGACAATACAGCCATTTTAAATATTGCTCTGATTGGGTAGCTGGATGACCAATTAGTTGTACACAGACTGAATCATTATGGTTGATACAAGGTGTGATGAAGGAAAGCAAAAGTGTGAAGGCAAGAAAGCAAATGGGAGACTTCTTTTGCTGAGTTAAATCACAGGACTCTCATTGCTATTAACATCAATGTGTATATTTTTGAAAAAGTTATATGAGATAGAAAGTAATGACAACTCCATTTTAATTCTGCCTGAATCTGAGGAACAACTTCAAAGTCTCTCTTCCATGTCATAAGTATTTTCTCAATCGGCATTCAAAGAATGTAAGAGAAAGGGAGTAAAGATTTGTAGCCTATAGCCAGATGTTAATCAAGATGCGGTTCAGTGCGGGGGAAGATGAAGATTTGATTCCTCACAGGTTAAGAGGGGTGCTGAGCCTGGGTGTTTTCTGTATTTCAGGAGAGCAGTTAAAAAACTTTTCCCAAGTTTTAAAGAAAGGAATAGTCTTTGAAATAGGCTATCAGTACTTAGCTCTGGGACCAGATGTTGGAATATGAGTCACAAGTGGAGCTAGAGTACTGACCTTTGTAAGGAGGTAATTCTGGAGACATTGTTCCTTTCCATGCTATTTTTTGCTTTAATGGCACCATATTATAGAACTGTTAAATAGCTCTGAGTTATCTTATTCTTCCCAGATATTAAATAGTCAATACTCTGTTCAGTGCATTGGCTAGTCTTTGGGCCAAAGCCCAAAGACTGGTTACTGATACATTTGGAACAAAAGTATGTGTTCTGGATATAATTCTGCATCTTGTTTTAGAAAGAAGCTTGTTTTAAGGCAAAATATATACAATCTTAACCCAATTCTGCAATGTTCTTTTTAATTTATAGAAACCAACTTTACCTAGCACTTACATTACTCGTATGTAAAGAGGTATCATTAGGAACTGGTCCCTGAAAGTATTACTTCTTTTCTCTTCAATCTGACCTTGAATTTAAATGCTCTTTTTCTCACAATCATATCTACAGGCAATTTATATTTTGTGAAGATTAAACTAGAATTCAGAACTTTGTTCCAAATCTATTCTAACAGATGCAGCTGACTCTGTCTCAACTTAGCTAGACTCCAGCTGATTCCTTCTGTCCTTTCTAATGTCTCACTGAAATACCCTGCAAGATGAACGAAACAACCAAGTGACAGCAATATCTCTGAGAGTCAGTAGCCAGAAAACAGATGTCAGCTGAAACCTCTTCACTGTGTTCTCAGTCTTCTAGCTGTGAAATGTATCCTCTGACTACGCTCTTCCAACTCATGATAACAGAACCTGTTCAAGGTTAAAAGGTACATATCTATAAGCCACAGTTTGTTCTTGGCTTTGGCTCCATGCAAGAGGCAAATACCAGATGCTACAGCCTTATGATGCTGCACATGAAAAGCTACCATGGCATGTTAATCAACAGTAAAAGGTAATTCATATGGTTGCACCCAGAACAGAACCACCTGCATTTCACTGCCCAACTCCAGGTGCAAGAGAGCAGCTGGGAGGGAATACAATGAGACAGCACCTTAGACTGACACCCAGGTTGATCAATGAATGAACATCATGCTCCATATTTAGGTGGGAGGTTGCTGTGGACAACCCTTCTTCTTTGACAGCCACCGTCCTTGAAGGGTCCTACTTTTGTGACTTCCCTATGCCTGCTGTCCATCTTTGTTTTCACTGAACTCACTGTGCTTGCAGCATCCACTCACTGGTGTCCATTGCTGGGATTGCACATTCCAATGGCTAAGTATTGCTTTGTTTTACTCTTTTTTTTATTATTACTTTATTAAACCTGTTTCTAATTTCAACCCATGAGACTTCCCTCCTTTTTTCTTTGTTCCTCCTGGGGAATGGAAGGTGAAAGAGGGCAGCTGTTTGCCATTTTAGCTGCAGTCTGGGGTTAAACAGTAACACGGTTGTTGTCAGGAACAGCAGTTAGGTCTATAAGATGAGGGCTGCCTCCCAACTGAAAGACACAAATGTATGATACAAATAGAGAACAGTAATTTAGGTTATCTCTATGTTCACCTTAAACATCGGTAAATACAGACCCCTTTAAACATAGCAAAGGCATTATACTTTTCAATATAGTCTCTTTACTTATATTTTAAACTGAAGACTTTGTTTTGTAAATCACTGAAGTACTGTCGTGAGAAGACTAATTTAGTTTAGCAATTTCTGACTCTTTTTAGAGGTTAACTTTTTTTTAAAAAAAAAAAAAAAGCAAAGCAGATTGACTGTCTTTTTTGAATTGTTGTGCTATGAAAAGCTATGTGTGGGAGTTGGTAATCTACTGAGAAAAATCTATTGCTGATAACCTCGGCGCTTCAGAGTCTAGTTGCCAGTTTTGCACTTCTCCCACAGTTACCATTTTATTCACAATTACTACATTTCATTTTTATTTTTTTCTGGCCTCTTGTATTTTATCTGTTGTAAATTTCTTTATTCATTTTTATCTTTCATCTTCAGAACTTCATGCTTTATTTCTCTAGTTCTCAGTAACATTTTGCCATTTACACACCATGTAGTCATTTATTCTTACTATAAATAACCTCCCAATTTCATCGTGACAGGCCTGTGGAGATGTATCCCCTGCAATTACGCATTTCTTGTAGAGAGATATCTATCCCTCTCAGGCAAAATGTACAAAAGATTCTAATATAAATATAATGTGATACAAATGTTAATTTGTCTTTGAGCTCAATAGGAGCCTTTATCCCACACTCTGTATGTAAAAAGCAATAGTAACAGACAGTTTAATCAGTTATAAAAGATGATAGCCTGGCACACATACTTATCTCAGGCTAGGCTGCTCATAAGTAGCAAAAGAGTAGGATGAGCATAGTTACAGAGTGCTATTTGGTATTTTATGTGATGTACTTTCCAAGGACATTGATTCTAACCTCTCCAAGCCTGTAGTCTCCTTTACTCCAGTGAAATTGTGCCTTCTGCCTTGAGCTCACTCCAAATTAGGGATCAGGGAGCATCAAGCATCTCTTCAAACCATGCTAGGAAGACAGCTATATAACTGTCAGACCTGGAGCACAGCTCAGAGTGCAAGTAACTGAATTCATGCAAAGGGGAAACAGAAACTCTGCTGAAGGTGGTAGAACTGCTCAGGAATGGTGGTGCCACACTACAGGATACTGGAGCAAATCTCCTGGCACAGCAAAGGCCTGAACCCACAGCAGATCCAGATAAGATAGAGCTTCACAGATCTGGGGCTGTAGGGAGTGCCCAGGGCCCCTCCCCATGGCTGGAGGAGGCAGTGAGGGTGTCCTTACCTGCAGAAGGTGTATATTGGCTGATGGGCTGTTACTAGGTGAAGAGGCTGTGGGTGGAGATGAACAGACTGTGAAGCATGAGAGAAGGTGAAAGATTGGCAGGGTCTTCACTGAGTCTCGACATAGACAAGACTGCAATCCCAGCCGCACAGGTGGAGGTGGCAGCCAGTGATTCTGCCCAACTGACTGGCAAGTTGTAAGGCTGGGACTTGTGACTTGTGGTACCAAGAAAACATCTCCTCCCTTGCAGATCTGAAACTGCAGAGCACGCAGCATGTGTCTGCACCAAGAGAAAGCAGCAGGAGGTAGCAGATGGGAAACTCCTTGTACGGTACAGAAATCCATGTCAACTGATCTGACTTCCCCAAAAGGGGGTTTGTTGCTTGACACAGACTCAGATGTGGGTTGTTGCAGAAAGATTGCAGCTTGTCCAGTACTTGCTATTCCCATCCTTATGGACACCAAGAATGCTATTAAAAGATGATCTTAGGTGTATCAAGAGTGCCTATGCTGCTCTGAGAGTGAGAGTCAGGGACACCAGGAATACTGGTGCTTCTTCATGATCCTGTCAGTTTGGGAAGGAACACCATCTGTTTTTACAGTTTGTGTTTTTTTGTTTTTTTTGTTTGTTTTTTTTTTTTTTTTTGTTTTTTTTTTTTTTTTTTTTTTGTTTTGTTTTGGTTTTGTTTTTTTGTTTTTTTTTTTTTTTTGTCCACAGGGTTCTGCATTTATAGGGATCCAGGATTGTTGGGAAGAGACAAAATCCACCTGTTAAAGTGAGGCAGCAGTGTCTTTGTCAGCAGGATGACCACTCTGGTGCAGTGAGATCTAAACAAGGAATGATGACCAAGGGTGAATACAGCAGGCAGTTAAGTGTGATAGCAACAAGTGGAATAGAAAACAGAGTAATAGGAACTAGAGACACCTAAGGAAAGAAAGGGTGATAAGACACCAGCTTTAAGTCTGTGTACAAAAATGGATACAACTTGAGAAAGGCAGGAGGAGCAAAAGCTCCATGGTGTAGTCGTAGAACTACAATATTGTTGGAATAACTGTGATGTGTGAGGACAGCTTGCACAAATGGAGTGCTTTAATGAACGGGAACAAGCTTTTCAGGGAAAGCAAGGAAGATAAGAGACAAGGTTGCCCTCTATGGTAAAGAGCAACTTGGACGCATGAACTCTTCTGTGGGATGGATAATGGACTCATTAACAGCTGGTGGTTCAGGAGCCAAGTAGAGGCCAGTGAGGGTGATAACATTACAGAACTGTGTTTCAGACCAAAAGACCAGAGTGAAGAAGTGGTCAAAGTCTCCTTTAAATGACTTGAGAAAGTCTTGGGATCACAGAATAATGCTCTTTGAAGGCTTGAACCTCCTTGAAGTCTGCTAGAAGGGCTACACAGTGGAGTCTTCTGGAGGGTGCTGAGGATAACTTCTTATACATATAGTGCATGAATCAAACAGAAGCAATGCACAGCTGAGTCTGCTATTCATTGGGAAGGGAAAAGCTGGCTGGGTGGGGCAATCAATCACAGTTTTTTTTCTGTAGTGACCAAGAAAATGAAGTTACTGTAAAGCTGAAGATACTGAGATAGCAGAAGAATACATATCCTGGACATTAAAAAAGCAGACTGCAACTTGTTCAAAGAATGGATAGAGCTGCATTGAAGGCAGCTCTGAAGGGCAGAGAAGATGTGGGAATCTGGCAGATCTTCAAGGACATCTTAACGCATAAAAATGATCCATTTTAACAGTTAAAAAAAGCAACCAGACCTATCAGAAGACTAGCCTGACTAAGCAGGCCAGGCTCATGAGGAGGTTCTTGTGCCAAAACTCTGTATATGCAGGATGCAGAAACAGGGACAGGCTACAAAGGAGGACTTTACAAACCCTACTAGAGATGTACAAATACTGTCACTAAAGCCAAACCTCCCAAAGAAGTTCAGCAGGGTTCAACAACTAAGGTAGATCATGACTAATCAATTTGATTGTTTTCTACAACGAAACAACTGGATTTGTAGATGAAAATGATCATCATAGAATCATCACACAATCATCATAGTATAGCCCAGGATGGAATGGACCTTGAAAGATCATCTGGTCCAAGCTTTTATGGGAAAGGAAGTCTAGATGAGTTTATCTAGAATATGTAGCAGACTATCTAGTAGATAACAGTGAATGTTATCTACCTCAGCTTCAAAAGGCTTTTGATACTGACTCCTACTGTCTCTGAATGGGCAGACAACTTGCTGGCTAAGCACTGGCTCCATGGTTGGGCTCAGAGGGCTGTGGTTAATGGGTCTAATCTACCTGCACACCTGTGACAAGTGGTGGAGGTTTGTGAGAAGTGGAGAGCTGCAAGGAACTAAATAGGGACCTGACCTGTTAAACCTCTTTATCAATGATCTGGAGGAGGTAATGGAGGTTACTCTCATCAAATTTGTAGATGATAGTACTTTAGCCTGGTGAGTCCAGATGCAGGCCAGCTGGTGCTCCCTGCATGGCCAGCACTTGATATTTATCAGTGTTGCATTTCATGAGGCTTGCCAGCTGACATCCAGAGGGACCTAGTCAGGCTGGAGGAATGGGCAGGCAAGCCTCATGAAATGCAACACTGACAAATATCAAGTGCTGGCCATGCAGGGAGCACCAGTGCAAGGACACAGGTTGGGGCCTGGCTGACTAGGGGCACCTCTGTGGGAAAAGAACCTTATCAGACACAAGCTGAGCGTAAGTAAGCAGTGTGCTGTAGCTGCAGAGATGGCCAGCAGCATTCTAGGATGTATTCACGAGGTACAGTTAGGACACTGAAGGGAGGGATTATCCCCCTCTTCTCAGCCTGGAAAGAGGCTGCCTTGGGGTAACCTAGCAAAGCCTCCCTCTATGTGAGAAGTAAACAAGAAGATGAAACCAGGCTCTTTCAGCAGTGCATGGTGGGAGGAAGAGCCAATGAGCCTAAGTTGAAATATGAGTTTCATTCAGCATACAAGGAAATCTTTCTGCCAAGCAGCAGAAGAGGCTGCCCAGCTACCATGCAGTCTCCATCCTTTGAGGTTTTCAAAAGCCAGATAGCTAAAACCCTTGGCAACCTGGTCTGACATCTTGTTTTGAGCAAGAAGCTGGACTACAGATCTCCTGAAGTCCATTTCAACCTGAATTATTCTGTGACTCAAATGACTCTTCCCAGTGGACTGAAGCTGTTGGATAGTCTTTTCTGTCATCTGTGTTCTGCTAGCATGTGTCACCACAGAGCAGAGATCACCATTTTGCTGTTCCTGAGATTGTTTTGCATTAGGGATGTGATGAATCTGTTTTATTTGGATGATCAAAAGATATACTGAAAAGGTATTCTTTGACAAATATGTGTATGAATAATTAATATTCTCAGGATGTTAAGCTGTGCTACAGCAGGAAGGTTTGGCAGGCAGCTAACAAGGTATAATGGTAATGCTGCTGACTTGGTAGTCAGAACAATGATCTGTGATAAATGCAGGCACTAACAATACATTTGTCTGGCAACTAATGAAATACTTTCAATTATTTCATTAATATACAAAGAGCTGTTAATTGTTCTTTTTCACCCTTCAGTTTCAACTCAGACTTCATTGCAAGTCCTGCTGTATTTTATGATTTGCTTGGTCTTCCCTTTTGGAAACAACCATGTAATGAGCAAACAAAATCCCCCCTTCTACTACCATTCTAACAGACATACATACTGTGGCTCATGGATAAAGTACACTGGAATTTACAATGCTCACTGATTACAAAGCTAGAGGAAACAAAGGAAGACAATGTGTCTTTACACTGTGTCTTGCAAACTGCTGTTTTTGAAACCTTATTGTGGTGCATGTTCAGAACTGAAACACTGGTTTTCTTTGAAAAGAGATGCAGGAGAACAAGAAAAATCAGTATTGCATTCTCTTCTAAAAAATTATCAGAAGTGGAGTCTTAACACTTCTCTAGACTAGAGGTATGCTGCTTTCTATCATCCTCTACAGCTTCAAAGCTCTGGATTATGAACCATAATTTTCTTCCTTTTTGAGCCACCTGCATTTACATTAGCAAGCTTTTCTCTGAACTCATGAATTCTTTTAAAAGTCAGAGGTGAAAATCACCAGGACTTGAAAAAAAGACACAGAATACCATAAGGTTCACATAGAACTGACATTAGCAGCACTGATTTTCTTTTTGTAGGCATGTTTACATTTCAATACTGATCTAAGGAGCTGCATAAGTACACAAAATTCTTTATGAAACGTTATTGATTAAAAAGACCTCAACTTGTATTAAAAATGCAGCTCTGTTCAAATCAAAAGATGTATTGATGTCTTAAGTTTCAAAATAGGAATCTGAAGCTTGTGGACTGTCTACAGCTTGCAATGAAAAGAAGGTCTTAAGCTTTTTACATTTCTATCTACTCTTTCATACAATGTAGTCTTGAAATCTAGAATGTTTTGCTCCACCAGGTTATTGAATGAAGAGTCATACATAAGTACAGCATAGTTAACCAAACCCAACATTGTCAATTGGTCATTAGATGTCTCTTTTTGTTTCGGATTTTTAATTTGGCAGAATTTTTTTTTTTTATTTTTTTTTTTGAGCAGATATTCTTTACAGACACTTTCTTTACTGATATTTTTAAGCAAGTGCACTTACTCATTTCTGAAAAATCTACATTATTTGAGTTATATTACTATTCTCTTATCTAATTTAATAAAGATTTTCAGATTTGGAATTAGCAATGTCTTGTTTACTTACTTAAACAAAATTTGCATAGAATTAAGTACTCTTAAAGGCAATATTCCAGCTGTCCTGGAATTTGTTCAGTTACTGCAATGCTTTTAGCATTTCTTTTTGTAAATATAAGTTGTTCCATTAAAAAACAACACAAAACAAAACACGCAAAAAAACCCCAACAAACAAACAAAAACCACCTGATTTTTTAAACAGTTACTTAAAATATAAGTACATGTATAAAATCAAATATGCATTAGTGCACCTCGGTATCAACTTGCTGTAACTTGGCAGTCAATGCACAGGCTGTTCCACAGATAGCATACACATTTTCAAGACTGCCAAATATACGAATTGGCAAAATGTTCAGCACTAGCTTTAACATTTAAGAGAAGCATTGCATGACTAATGAGAATAGGGGAACAGTGCTAAAAGTAGCGATTATCACTGAGGGAGACAGAAAATAGCTGTTTCTTGGCAACAGGACTGGAACAGTGGTATGTTAGCTGGAATTTCTGCAGATGAATTTTCCTAGGTACATTTACATCTGTATGTTTAAGGTAAAGCAGAATTTGCTTACATTTTGTAGTTAAGTCACTAGCAAATTCAGTATGTTTTACAAGATTAATTCTTTCTAAATTTGAAATAATTTCTAAAAAAACATGGACTTTCGATTGTTCATTAAAGGAGAAATAAGTTTAGACACAACCTACTCAAATAATTGATTTCACTGAAATGTGGCTGAATGGTTTTAGAGAAAAAATGCTATTTATTGTCTTTCTAGTCCTTATAGTATATGAACATATGTGAAATGGTAGAGATTTTATATTTATTATAAAGGACGATTGGTTTCATGGTCTTTGTTCTTTTCTCCAGAAAAACTTTTTTTGAGTGGCAAACTAATAGAGTTAAAATATTATACCTTTTGAGTGCCACTCCAGCACTGGAAAGTTTGTTGAACACAACTAGCCTCCCAAAAACCACAGGGAAGGCTACAAAACTTGGATTAAATACTGCATTTTCATGCCAGGAAAAACCTCAGAACAAAGCCAATCATAAGAGATCTGATGAATATTGATGCGATGTAAGCTGGTGCTTTTTTTTTTTTTTTCCCCAAATCCTAGTACTCAGGAAAGAATAGACTGAATTTCAATTTGATTTTAAAAATCTGTGTGGGTAAGAACAGTTATTTTTAAGAAAAAAAAGGTTAAGATATTTATCAGCTCATCAGTTTTTGTAGAACCTGAAACTTCTGAGCATCCTTTCACAGTTCAGATTCCTAAGCAGTCCTATGATGGTGGGACCTAGGAAAATAAAACTTTCTGACATTTCAAAAATAGAAAAGGGGAGGGAACCTTCCCAAAATTTCTGTTAAATATACCACAACCTCCTTTGGCTTCCTTTTTACATAGTACAGCATAAAGAAGCCTCTTGAGATATCACTTGTTTAGAGAAGTATCTAGAAATTAGCAAAGAGGAACCAAAATTAATTGATGTTGCCATTACGACTCTGAAAACTGATTCAATTGGCACTACTTGCAAGAAAATGTGTACCAAATTACTATGTAACCAGTTGTAATTTGAATCAATTTAATCAATCTCTCAAGATAACAATTCTGTTTAAAAATCAGTTTCACCTGCTAAGGTCATTAACGAGGTGAATCTCATCACTATTCATTAAAAATGATGCACCATTTTCCGTAAGAATTGTTATAACATTAAATGGGTGATTAGACTCCAGTGGAAGATATTACCTGTGGAAAACTCACTATGATTCATTTCCCTTTCTATCTCTTCATCATGCCTTCTGTCCACTAATATATCTATGAGGTTACCCCCCTTGTTAATTCATTTTCCATTGCACAGTATATACAGTATGCTGAAAGGAATACTACTCCAAACCACTGAAAAGACAATAAAAGCCTTCTCTGTCCATTAGCCAAACCTGAAAAAAAGGAAACAAACACCAACCTACACTCAAACAACCAAACGCACTCCACCTAATACCCCAAAAAATCAAGCAGCCTTTGTTCAACTACCACAGGTCTAAAAATATATCCAATGGCAATGGACATATCTAATTATTATCTAATTAATTTAACCATTTTGAAAATACTGTAATGAAACAGATATTTAGGCACAATGAGGTTTTCTGAGTTACTTTTGAGTCTGTAATACTTTACTTAACACTCACGACAGACCAGTTGTAGAGCCATCCAGGGGTAATAATCCAGTATTCTAGAAACATCACCTATTCTGAGACAAAAAATAGGTATCTCATGTGCTAATATTTCCAAGTATTTATATAGAAGATCAATGCTTCAATTAATTACGTTTTCAAAGCACTCCAGCTTTTAATTATTGCATTTGGACTGTCTCCATAAGAAACAAGGCCCAGATACTGATCACAACATACAAACACCAGATCTTTGTATAAAGCATCATCATCTTCTACTGCTGCATTTTAATTGTGATGTCTGAAAGAACAGGCCTCTAAAGAAATATAGTCTTAATTTGTGGAACAAATATATTCACAAAGCATGAAGTTGTTATGGTTGCTCAATAAAATGGTGGAGAGAGATAGAAAGATTAATTAGTTCATTCACTTTCTTTGAAATTGGAAGAAGAAAATTTCTTAGATTATATGGGCACAAATGTTAGTGTGGAAATTTTTCTGGAAATTGATTGTGGTACTTGACTCCTAGAATGTTTTTCTGTCATAGATATTATTTTACACAGTGTTTAGAATGAGAATGCTGAAAAAAACAAGGAAAGCAAAGATCCAGTTTGCGTTTTGACACTGAAGTCATTGATATTATCAATAATACTTAAGTTTCAAATTTCACGGCCTCATGTATAAACAAATATTTCTTAGAGTGCTGAAACTTATTTAGAGTTTTGAAGTCTGATTCGCTCTTGTTTTGATCTTACTTAGATTTGAATATATCTGCAAGATTCAACTATAACAATGTAAAATGCTGTTAGTGATATATCATGGGAGTGATTGAAGGGCTTCATCTACCTCTTTTTAAAAGCCCACATGAAATGAAACATTTGTTTCAGTTCAGTGAGAGTAGAGTTCTGCATGATGGTGTCATTATTACTATAGTAACTGTCACAGTAATAACTGAATGCATAGTAAAAACTTAAACAGTGGTTCCATTTCTGAAATCAGAGTAAAAGCGATTTGAGATTTTTATTTATTGCACATACTAAAATTCTTCAGTGAGTAAATATAATGTGTCACTGGAACTATCAATATATTAGGAGATAGTTTTGTGAAAAATTGTAATAAAACATTCTGGCCAATGAAATGTAAGTTCATTTTCAGGTGTTTCAGCTGTTTGCTGAAGTGGCCAAAATCATCATCTGAATGCTGCACCACTGCAGAATATTCTTGACAAAAAGCTGTGGTGAATTATGTCTCCTTATTAGAATTTTATCTGCTTGTTTATTTACTTATAGTTGCTCATGCAGCAAATGCATTTGGAAACTCGGTATGATTATTGGACTCCTATGCAGGAATTTAAAAAGCTGTTACTGTTTTTGCTTGCACTTGTTACAACACTTTGTAAAATTTGCTTTATATCCACTCCTTAAATCTCAGAAGATCTCTAATGGGAATTCCATCATGTGTTGGGATGAGTGCTGCTCAGTGAAATCAGATGCAAAGGAACAAAACTTGCTTCTCAGCACCATAACTGTTATTCACTGAATCTTCAGACTTTGAGATAATGCTGTAGCATAGATTTCATAGAGGGTTTGGAGGGTTCTGTTTTGGGTTTGGTTTGGTTGTTGTGTGTGGAGTTTTTGGGTTTTTTTGTTTGGTTGGGTTTTTTTGTGGGTTTCATTGTTATTGTTTTGTTGTTGTGGTGTTTTTTTTTGTAATTTTATATTAAAACTCTTGATTAAGCTTCTGGTGTTCTACACAGAAGAACACAGATATTGAAATTTATTTGAAGACAAAAGCAGTCAACACTTGAGTTGTACAAAATAACTGGTTAGGTTCTATGGAGTTTGAGAAGCCTCCTTCATTTTCTAGTCTATGAAGAGCTACTAGATTTTTAGGCAATATAGGTCTTTTTAGCAGCATGTATAAAATAATATATTATTATTTTAATTATATTAAATCATTATTTTAGTAAAACAAACAAACAAAAAACGCAACAAACCAAAAACAAACCAAAAAAACCCACACCACAGGAAAAGTACTCCCTAATTCATAACACCAGAAAACAAAGATAGAAATGGAAAGTGTATATTATTGATATTGAGGTTCCTTCTGTGTAGAAGTATTGTAACTGTTTATTTTTCATTACTCCTGTAATAAATAGATTTGGGCCAATAATTTCGGAACTTTTAAATATATTAATGATAAGCAAAGAAAGTTGTTCTTTCTCTTTGCCCGTAAACAGAATCTTGAGCAAAACAAAATGGAATCATTCTCTTAGCAAATTCTGTCCTTTTCAGACCTCTTCTCTGTTAAAAGTCCCTTCATAGAAGTTTGCATTTGTTGCATTGGTGGACTATAACAAAAGAACTACTCTGCTGAGGAATATTTTCCAATAATTTGCGTGCTCCTGTAGCACATACTTAAGGAGTTATAGACAATACTACTTTTCTGAAGTAGTTTCTGAGTTAATCCAAAGGATTTATTTAATAATATTTTCTGGATTCATTTTTGATTTTTCTGTGAGTACTTGTATTCAGCTATTCTGTACAAAGCTTGCATAGTATGTATAGGAAGTGTGCTATACCTAATCTATATCCTGGGAAACAGACATTATTATCATGTTTAAACTGTGGGTTACATGCAAAAGCAACTGGGAAATTTTGATGGAGGTGTTTGTTTCAAAAGGTATTTGAAATGTGAACGCGCACTGCCAAAGTAGTTGTAGAAGTCAGTGGATGCAGAAAAGTCACCTTACTCAGCAAATGCAAGACTTCTGCTTTGCTCTGTTTAGACCATTTAATATCAATCTGTACGTCTAACTGTAAGTGCCCAACTGAATCTGTGAAAAGTCTTCTACTTTTCTCTTCATCCCTCATTACATAAAAATCTGCATAAAGCCTCTTACTTCTTAGCTGCTGCACTGGAAATAAAAGTGCTCTGATCTTTGCTTTATGTTCCGTGACTGACATAAAACAAAAGAATTAACTGTCAATTGGACTCCCCATTGTTTTGTTAGATATATCCAGCACTTGTGTGTGTTTTCTAGTCATTGGTTTCATATTGAAGAATTTTTTCTTCAATCAAAACAGTAAAAAAAGTATAAATAGAAATATGTCACAGACAGCTGAAGCACTAACTGATATTTTTTTTTCCTTTCTAAAAATTTTTCTTGTTTATAGGTATGTAAGATGTATATATGTCTCATAAAGTACATACATCACCAGTTACTCCCACAAGGACAGAACAACTAAGTCTGTAGTCCAGAATTTGTATTTATATATATGATTTTCTTAATGTATTATAGACAATCATTCTTTTATTAACTGAACTCATCCAAGTAAGCATTTATCTTTAAGAAATTCTATTTCTGCTTGTCTTTTAATTCAACATGTGGCATGTTATTGTTCTTTAAAACAGGTTGTTCAGGGTTGCTTAGCAAATGGATCTTTGCTGTCACTGTCTTATTATAAGTAATTGTATCTGTCTTTGCATGTAGATGTTGAAAGCTGTAATTCCTTCTGCTTTAAAATCATTCCACTCTTTCTAATTGACAAGTGCCCTTATCAAATAAATCCTACTTTTTCACATTTAAAGGTACCATGAGTAATTGTAAAGGTATACTGTAGGACTGGCAGATTTTCATTCACAGTGAATGAAGTAATCAGCAAACACCACCTTCTACTAAACTGCTTGCATTTTTCAACTATTGGATATAATTTGGTGTTTTAAAAATTTCCATCAACATACCAATCCATTCATTGATTGTGTGTTCTGCTCTTTGCACAAGCCAGTGGCTATCCTCATTCAGTTGGGGCTCAGATGAATGACTCAGTTGTCTCTTTTCCCTCAACGGACAACAGCAACTTCAAGAGACTGTGAGAGCTCAGGGCTGATTCTTTGGCCGTATTAGAAAAAAAAGAATGGAATGTGAATCCAGGATCAAGAGGAACTTTATAGGTATACATATTATACAATCTGATTTATTTTTAGTCTTAGATTTTATCAGCTGCTATTTTTGTCTGACTTTTCAAAGCTATTTTCTTCTTAATTTTACATGAGTTACATGTGAAATTAATCTCTTCCAGATACACCCAGTCCTTGTTTATAAAAATGTGGGCTTGGTCTTCACTATAGTGTTTTGACCCTCTGTACATGCATTTACATATTTCTTTGCATGACTGAAATTGTATTCCAGGTATTTGATGCCTTAATCTTGAAAATGCATCTGGAAATACCCTGTGGTGTCATGATATTAGGCATCACTTGACAAGATTTCTGATATCCTCTGGTTGCTTTTGTTGATCCTTTTCTTTCCCCTTGCTTTAACTTTATTCACCTATCACTGAAATAACATAACAATGCATATGCATTCCTAATGAAGCTATTCTTCAGAATTTACAGTATTTGTGACAGTTTTAGACCATTGTTTAGGGGGTAGGAGTATTTTGACACTCTTTTTTTTTTCAGCTATCACTATTTGTTGACTTCTACGTAACTGAAGAGTGCATGTGCATGAATCATGAATGGTGTGATGATGTGTTTTGCAGCAACATTTAAGAAAGCTAAAAATAACCAAAAGAACACTCTCCCAAAAAGAGAGCTCCAAACAATAGCATTCAACTGATCCTTTCCTACTTGCTTTGCCTTTTCCAGTGTCATATACAAAGGTATTGAACAACAAACATGAAGGAACAGAGAGACATAGGTCTTGCCAAAAACATGTGGTTGTGTCTAATGCACATTTCTCTAACATGCACTTTATCACAATACTTTCCTTGCTGTACCAAACAGTACCAGCATGTTGTATCTTGTCATTTTTGACAGCAGACAATTATGAAAATCTGATTTTTTAAAAAATCATTTATCAGACCAAGAAAATTAAGGTAATAGACTCTTCTCCATGTAACTGGATTTTTGTCACCAAAAAATTATTTTTCAAATTAAAGTGAAACAAAGTTTTAGTCTTCATGTGGATGATTGGTGAATGTGGAATAAAAATTTAGTTTCTAGTCTAATTCCACATAAAACTTTTTCTTTTGCAGTTCTAACTGTAGGAAAATATGATTATCTGCGTGATGTTAGTGGTGCTGGTGTGTATTATCTTAGAAAATTAAAGCACATTAACACATGAAGTTTTTTAAAATGAAAGGCATGTATTGGTACTTGTGGTTTTAGAATCAGACTAAAATCTGTTTTGGATGTATGCTTTAAAACGACTAAAAAAACCTCAGCTCAAGCTCTCAATCAGAACCTTCATATTAACACACATTTTCTGGCTTCCTTCTCAGAAGTACTAAGTACTTTTACAGAAGGAAATAAACAACATTAAAGAAAAGAGCAGAGCATACATAGGAATGCCACCAATATGAGTTCAGAGAAATTAGTACCTACATCATTTTTCTGATGTTTAACAGTTCTCTTATTTTAAGGCTAGCCTGCTTCATGGTGTTTGAAATAGCAAAACAAATATGTGGATGTAAATCTGTATTCAGTGAAGTCTCTCAGTCTTCTAAACAGAGATACCTTCCAGTAGCTTTCAGCTGTTATGTAGCTTTGCCATTGCAACATATCTTGGTGGGCAGTTTCAGGGTCATATGAAATATCTGAGTTTTCTTACTTATTATTGAATAATTGTACTTTCTACTTCTATAATATTTTTTTTCTCTGTGTCAGGCCTAACTCAACACAGTCACTTTAGGTCTAGTTACGGTGAGAAGAAATTAAATTCTGGCACAAGTTTATTGAATTTTATTGGAGATTATTCAGTGAGAAGCAGGACTCTTGAACAAAAGTTCTGCCAAAGCATTGCTCCTTTTCCATTATGCAATACCACTTCCTCACATACCTTATTTTTTCATACAGCTAAGTTTCAAGTAATGTTTTTTTTAGATTTAAAAAAAAATGTTTTAATGCATCAAGGGATTCAGGTGTGTGCTAAAAAAATTAATAATAATAAAAAAAGCTTCAGCTCTTTCTGTTCCTTATGCTCATTAAAGGATTGTCTCTGGTGCCATTTCCACTATTTTAGGAAAGCTATGTGAACATTGCCTCCCACATTTTCCATATAAAACTTCACCTCTGTTGGAGCCCTTATCAGCATTTGTATCTTAAATCAACATTTGGGGTGCTTTGTTTTGTACTGAAAAGATAACTAGGGTCAGAACACATAATCTGCTTTCTCCTTCGCTCTGGTTTCTGAATCCTGGAAATATTTGCTCCAGTGGGTAAACATTTAGATTACTGTCTCTGCACTGAGCATGTATTAATGTCATCACATGAATCTTTGCATTTTGAAAAACTATTTGTTTTCCTTTTCCTTAAGTAAAAACAGGTAAGTGTAATTACTCTTCTGTTGGTTATGCAGTCATATTTTGCTCCTCAAATAAAATATTTGTTTTAGGTATCACAGGTTTAAATTTGATACTGTGGGGTTTTTTTTGTAGTTTTGTTTGTATGTTTGTTTTTGTTGGTTGGTTGGTTGGTTGGTTTTTGTTTTGGTTTGTTTTTCAAATTCTTTAAGCTAACATATAACTAAGGAGAAAAAAAAAAAAGTTTAATCAATTTATTTTTACCCTTTAGAAAATATACAGTACAAATCTCAGAAAAATTGTATGCGATGCATATAGTTTATATTTATAAATCAGAAGTATATATATTGATTTCAATGGCTTCTGATTTATAGTCATGTAAAGAAGATCATAATCAAGATATATGTTATTTTCTAATTCTGTTGCAAGGAAAAGAAGAGCTGGAAGGGGGTTGCTTGAGAGCTTAGCTTGCACTAAATTGATTTATGGTATGGTTGTATTAACATGACATGGCACACACTGGCATGATATTTTTATTGATATAAGTTCTTTCCTTTAGATTTCTTAAAGTAGTAGCTCTGAAAGTTTTATTTATGAGCAATGTGATTTTTTATTTTTTTTTTTTAATTTTGCAGCCGTTCATTTAAATATGTGCTTACTGTCATTCACCCTTTCTATTTTGTCTGTATATATTCTGTGGTATATGGTACGTCAGATAATCTGTGACACACAATAAATTCTACGCCTGTCTTTCTTTCATTGGGATTACTCTGATTTGATAAATTCAAAACGGTTTCCCTAACAAGGATAACAAATTTTAGGAATTATCTAGATTATCTGTTTTATTATTTGCACACTCAAAGTATGTCACATGGATTTCTAAAACAGCTTTAATTTCACTTATGGCTTGTACAGATTGTAAAATCATTTTCTGAAACTCCAAAATGATTTTCACATAAGACTGAGGAACATGTTATCTTGTATTTATTTCTGATATTCATTTATTCTGCAGAAACTAGACTGAGAGATTATAAGCCTATAGATGGATAAACTGGTTTAGTTATGAGGAGGACACAACTTTTAATCTTTCTGCATACTAAGTTTTGTATTCTCCTATAGAATGTTATACCATGTCTTCTGAAGTAGGCATGGATTCTATAAAATGGTTAAAAATAAAAATGTATGGATTACAACTATATTATGAAGTGACAGATTCATTGGTATCAGTTCAGGACTCTTGAAACTCACTCCCCCCAGAATCTCTGTTTAGAAGTGCTGGTATTTGCTTTTTGTGGCTTTGTTCATTCTTGTCAGGTTTTTCAATGTCTAACACTCTGAATAAACTTAGTCGTGTTGCCTTTACCTGTGCTGAGAAAAAGTGTTTGCATCCAAATAAAATGTATTTGTATGTTTAAACTCAATTTAACTTAAGCCATTCTGATGCTGAATGTACTGTTGTAGGTTCTTTTAATATAGTGACATTCTGCTATAAGTAGTATAATCTCAAATACAGCCAAAACTTCAAATCTGTTTTAGAGAATATAATCTTACTAACAGAGTTTCATAATGGTGGTTTTTGAAGATCTAATATTGCTTCTGTTGAATCAAGGAGTGGTCAAGCAATGACTAGAACCGTCTTACAATCAAAAAGGAAAGAGATTTGGGTGCTAATGTGCTTACCTGTACTGAATTCATTATCAAATTGTTGCAATCTCATTTCAGGTATGTGACACAGCTTCCAATAGCTGTGAGGACAGGGAAGACCTGGCAAATGACCGGTTTGAATACACATCCTAATTCTGAATATTTAGCCAAATCTTAATGTTTCTGTCTTTGATACTCTTCTGATTATACTGCTAATAAAACATGTAAAACTTGGTATGCTCAAAATGCTGATTTTTGGTACACTGAAAGTCTAAACGGAGACCTGGTTTTGAAAAATATTGTAAATGTTCTGTAACCTAAGCCTTTTGTCCTAACGCTGAAGCCAAAGTATTGCTGGGGATATTTCTCTGCCTTCCGCTCACCTGCTGTTTAGGTGCTGAGTGGTATGGTTGATGGAATGAACCTTCTAATTTAGACTTCCTAGGAAATTCTGCTAATGCATTGAAATGGGTGTTACCACAACACAGCTTGTAGGTATATAAACAGATTAGAACTGATTAAAGTGTAATATTAATTCTAGTGTTTTTCTTTCTCAGAATCATTAAAGACACTAAATGAATCTGGAAAAAGAGAGAGATAGAGGAAGGAAGGAAGTAAAGAAGGAAGGAAGGAAGAAAGGAGGAATGAAGGAAAGAAAGAAAGAATACTTTTTGCTTTTGTCCTACCCAAGAGCTTGTTTTTCTGCTTTGCTGGTTTCACTATGTTTTTAAAGCAAAACTATTTTGAGGTTTTTTAGGATTGAAAACAGATAAATTAAAATACTATCAGGGTCCATCCAGTTTCAGCTAATGGACACTTTCTTACATTTAATATATTAAATTCCACAATCTTATATAGCATTATTTTAAATGTGTATTATGTTATTCCCCCTCTACAAGGTCA
The DNA here is from genome assembly GCF_036013475.1 of Columba livia. Taxonomy (NCBI): domain Eukaryota; kingdom Metazoa; phylum Chordata; class Aves; order Columbiformes; family Columbidae; genus Columba; species Columba livia. The sequence continues at coordinate 77,092,178 of NC_088603.1, forward strand.
TATCTGGAAAAAAAAAAAAACAATAATGTCTTGAGATTATCTCATTGTATCTTAGTTAAATAAACTACAGGCAATAAATGCTGCTTGCACACCAGCATATCCTGTACAACAGAAAGACCAGCTATGGAACAACATCAGTTGTACCATAACTATTTTTAGGCAAGTCAGTCATCTTGCCACTTGAATATTTCAGCTTTCTGTGTCAAAAGCTATTGTTGAACATCCTTATAGTTGCTATTACCATAATTGCGTCTTCCTTGTGGCAAATTCTTACATCCTATACTGTTGCAAATATGATGCTTTACACAGCTTTGGTTTAGCAGCAATTTAGGATTCATTAATGTTTTTGAGATAGATCACAAGATTAGGTTCTGGCCTACAGCTCAGACAGCAGATGGCCCAGGTGTGGCTAAAGACTGCCTGACGTGCAAACCACTGCACTTGTGACCAAGATAATAGCAGAATCGGGGCATGCAAGGCTTATCCTGTGATCTCAGTGTGGTCTGAGAGTGCGTGGGGCTGCACCACCACATTCATATATGTAAAGTTGAGGCATGCACGACTAGGCAGTTATATAAGTCCACATTGAGACGCACAGTAAGCCTTAGGTAGAAAAGTGTGGAAGTTTCTTGAGAATGCCAAGTCATGTCTTAACTGTTGGGAAGGACTGTGCCAAACTTTGCTGTGCACAAACTAAAGAGGCATTTCTCAGCAAATTGTCCTACAAAAGGCTGCAATAGGACTACATGTTTTTCTCCTGCTGAGGTTCTCAGTAAGGCATTATTGTGAAAAAGTCAGGACAGATCTACATCCTTCAAGGTACTAATACGTTTTAGGCTTTTATACTACTTTTTCATAGAAATATTCCTTTACCAAACATGAAAGCAATATATATTTTTAATCTGTACTAGAGAGATAATGCTCTCAATACTGGAAGTCATGCACAGGATGTCTTATACAGTCAGTGTGGCACATTCCTTCTTTTTGTCTCAAGCTTTGGTCTCCTGACAGTGCCCACTTCGATCACAGAGCAAATGAGAGACACCCAGTTGATGCACCAGTTTTCACAGCAGACTCTGGGACCTTCTCAAGACCATCATGAGCTTTTGGGTACTTTTTCTCCTTAGAACTCCTTAGAACCCTTGGAAGAACTTGAGGAGTCCTGCTCCTTCTCCTGCTGAGGAGCAGCTGAGGGAACTGGGGTTATTTAGCCTGGAGGAAAGAAGGCTGAGGGGAGACCTTATCAGTCTCTACAACTACCCAAAAGGAGCTTGTAGAGGGGTGGATATCAATCTCTTTTCCCAAGTAACAGGATGAGAAGAAATGTCCTCAGGTTGTGCCATGGGAGGTTTAGATTGGATATTAGGAAAAAAAAAAAAAAATCACTGAAAGGGTTGTAAATCCCTGGAACAGGTTGCCCAGGGAAGTGGTTGAGTCACCGTCCCTGGAGATGTTTAAAAGAGGTGTAGACATGGCGTAGGGACATGATTTAGCGGTGAACTTGACAGTGTTAGGTTAACAGTTGTACTCTATGATCTTAAAGGTCTTTTCCAACCTCAAGACCTCTATGATTCTAAGTAAGGATAAGGTAAGGGTAGCTCTAGAAGCTAGAGCTTCTAGCTGTTGTCCTTGATCAAAGTGTGTCTCCAGCCTTTGTTCTAGCTGACCCTTGTTCAGGCAGGGTCAAGCACCCTATTAAACCATGCTAGGGAGAAGCCTATATAAAAGCCAGGTCCAGAGCACAGCTTTTAAAGCACAACAGTTTGTGCATAGGAGTGTGAGGATGAGGGAGGTCTGGTAAATTTTCTCTATCCAACATACACATCCTTAGATATGGTGATTATATGCCACAGTTCACAGGCAGTGTTGGAGTAACTGTCCCTTTGCATCTGGACTTTGGATGCCAGACTGTTTCAGAAAGGAGGATGCAGCTCTGCAAGTGTCAGGCTTTAGGGAGTGCCTAAGGCTTCTTGCTGAGGTTGGGACATGCGGGCTTCTAGCCTGCAGGAGGTGTGCAGTTACTGAGGAACCAAAGTGAAAAAGCTGTAGGGAGGAGGTCAGCAGACTGTGTAGCATCAGAGGGGATGAGAAAGATCAACTGGATCTTCTCTAAGATGTTGCAGCTTCAAGAACCTGAACTTTCACCTGCAGCAGAGGGGCAGGAATAGGCTTATTCTATGATGCTAGAAAACAACAATGGAAACAACCATTGACACTGGAAGCCAGTGACTTTTTATACCAGAAGATATGTGCTTGCCACACATTATGACTTGAAATTATAGAATGGATTCACTGCCTTAGAAATGGGGTGCTTGGAGTGATCTCAAATGGAGCACGTCTGAGGGCTGTGTCTGAGATACTCAGGAGCATTAGAAGGAAGCAGTGAATTACAATAGTAGGGGACTGCTAAAGATGATGGAGGCCCCTGTCTCCTAACCTGATTTGTTATGTAGGAACATTTGCTCCTTCCTGGGCCTCATGTTCTGGGTGTTATAAAGTGATTACTTAGGCTCATCCAGACTTTCACCTACTACCCCTGCTACTCTTCCATGTAAGTGCCAATGATACTGCCAGGATGACTGGAAAGCATCAAGCATAACTGCGGGGTTCTTGATGCAATGGTCAAGGACATGGGAGGCCAGGTGGTGGTGTCTTCAGTTCTTCTGGTGAGGAGCAACAGCCTGAGAAGGACTTGACACATTCTGCAGATTAACAACTGCTTGTCCAGCTGCTATTGCATCAGGGTCTGTAGCCATGGGATCCTCTTTGAAGGTCCACAGCTTCTTGGAAGAAATAAAATCAGTTTGACTAGACAGTACAAAACTGTCTTTGACAACAAGCTGGTCGACCTGTTAGGGAGAGTTTTAAACTAGAAACAATGAGGGAGTTAGTGGTTGCCCAAAAAACAAGAAAGGATATTAAAGGATAGGGTAGGCAAGCCAAAGTCCCAGGATGATGGGAACAGAAGAAATCTGAAAGCAAACAAAACAGAGCTGAAGCATAATCAGAGCTTATGCATGTAAAGAGGCAGTGTCTGCAGAACTGTCTTATGGGCAAAGCTCTCAATTCTATTCTGGTGACTCAGCACACTTGGGTACATCTCTGAAATACCACTGCAATAATGCTGTCAGCACATTCAACAAATATAAGGCATTAGAAGTCTGAGTGCAGCTATAGGGCTAAAACCTCATTGGGACCATAGAAGTGCTGTGTGATAGCTCACATGACTGAAGCATGTGATGGAAGGATACAGGCTGTTAGGAAGGACAGTCTGAGAAAGTGAGAAGGGGGAGTAGCCCTGTCTGTGAGAGAGCACCTGGAATGCACATGGGTGTGCCTTTGTGCGGGTCAGGAGCAAGTTAAGAGTTTATGGACTAACATTAGGGAGCAGATCAACATGGGTACTGTTGTAGTGGGTATCTGCTATAGACCTCCTGATCAGGAATTAGATGAGGCCTTCTTCAGACAATGGAAAATAAGCCTCATTCACAGACCCTGATCCTCATGGGGATCTTTAACCAGCCTGATATCTGCTGCAAGGACAATACCGCAGTACTGAAGCAATGTAGGAGATCTCTTGTGTGCATTGATCATAACTTCCTGGCACAGGTAATCAAGGAACCAAGGAAAGGTGCTCTGCTGGACACCTTACAAACCAGTTGGTCAGAGATGTGAAAGCTGGTAGCAACCTTAGCTACAGTGACTATGAAATGGCAAAGTTCTGTGTCCTAGGAGGAAGTGGCAGGGCAGGACGTGTGGAAGAAGAAACCATCAGTGTTAGTAATGTGTGAAGAAGAAACAACTGTCAACACTATCTTCGTACTTATGAAGAAGTACAGAACCTTAAAATTTGTCATAAAAACCCTCACACATATGTCCATGAGTTCTAACCACTGACCCTAGGAGCCAGGTGAGCAGGGCAAGTATGGGCATAACACCAAGAAAATGGGTAGAAACTGTGTGTATAATATTTTTAACTGTATTGTTATTACTTACTATTATGGAGCATATGACATACTCTAATTCCTCAAACATCTTTGCTGCCTTGATATTTTATTTCATTACACTATTGTATTAAGTTTCAGAGTTTGGAAAAAGATTGGGCAATACATCTTTTAGAAAGGTTTGGACAGAAAATATTAATAAAAAATTTGATAATCAACTAGTACACTTTAAAAATGTGTTACTGTAGAGTAGGGTTTTTTTGGTGTGCTGGTGAAGGATGAATGTTGTAAATTAGGTAAGCCACACCAGAGTAAAAAATATGATCACTTGACCCTATTATTCCTTATAGTTTCAGGCATTCTAGTACTCAATTTATGAAGGCATTGCTGTGTGTTTTGCATTTAATCGGAAATCTTCCTTCATCTGAATGCGACACATTGCAGAAGCTTTGTTTGTACCACTGACCTGGTGGGGCAAACCATTACTAAGTTTACAATGTGCCAAATTCTTCATTTTCACCTATTCTTTCACCTCTGTCACAGAAAATTCAGGATGCAAAAGCTGTCATTCATTTCCTGTTGGTCATACAAAGAACAAAAGGTGATCTGTGCCTCTGAAAGACTCTAGCAAGACTATGTTTATGCACTACAATAACTACAAAGACTTCTAATTTCTAATGGCTGTTTCCATCGGCTTAATTCTAATCACTAAGGACCCCGTCTCATTTTGTCCTAAGTCAGAAGTTCTCTTCTCCATTCTTTTACAGCATATTTTATATTTTTCATACCAAACTGAATTTTAGAACTTTATTCCAGTCTACTGCTTCATTTCTAATTGGAAATGCTCTTTCTTTAAAACATCTTCTGTTTTTTTTAACAGCTTACGGACTAAAATACTGTGATATTGTGACATGAAAAAGGCCTGAAATTTAATGTCATATTGAAGCTACAGAATTTTACCTTTACAAGGTAAAATTTCAGCTGGGACTCAATCTCTTAAAGGTAATAATCTGCCTTTGTTATGAGACACACTGAAACTTGCTAATACTTTTGATGAATTCAGTTGATTTCTAAACCTAGATTTAAATTTTGTGTCTTTGGCCTCTCTTCAGCTCTTGCCATCATATAGTGAGGAATAAAATGGCCTCCCAAGTGTTACATTTGGTTGCTGTGTAGTTATTGTAAGTCCCATTTTAACCATGAAAAATCTATGCTCGGGAACACATGTGACATTTACACATGTGCAGAAAAATGTAGTGATGTATACAAAGACCTGCATTTACTTTAAGAAAAAATAATTTTATGTATTTTTTGTACTGTTTTTTAACATACACTGTTAATATAATTTAAACATATTTTAAACACTTTCCGCTTTAGTGTTGAATATTAAAGAGCAATTGGAAACGTGTTTGCCTACCAAACAATAAAATATTGAGCAAAGATATTACATAAAGACTAAGGGAATGTATTACTAATATCCTAAATGCAAATTCACACTTAAATTCTTGATTAAAATTGTATAATAGACAATTAAAATTCCTTGTGTAGCATTTGTTATTGCTTGGTAATACAAAGATCTGTAGAGAACGCAAATGTCTTGATATTAGCAGTGTTTTAAAGTGAACACTAAATCAAGGAAGTAAATAGACTTTAGAAAGAAAGATTTACAACTTGGCATTTGAAATTGCAAATTTTCTGTCAAAAAAAAAAGTTACTAATTAGAGAGCAGATATTGGTCAATCATGTTTCTTTATACCAAGCTCTATCCGTGTACGGGGGTTTTTCCATGTCTTTCCTGTAATACTCTTGACTTTGTCAATTGGAATCTTCTAAAGATGAATAAATTTTATCAAAAAAGGTTGTAAAAAAAGTAGTTGATAAGCAAACGTTGCAATTCTGTTCTTTTTAGAAAAATGAAAAATTGGTGTGTGTCCTGGTTTTGTTAAAAACAAGTTTCTCTTTCAGTGAATTTTGCCTGTCAGCTAAAGCCTTCATATTAACTGCATTTTCCTGGAGAACCAGACACATGTTTTGGTAAACCTAGCAATGGAATGCAAACTTATTGATAAGCACGGATGGACATCTCGCGAGAGGGGCGACGAGAAACAAGTGACCAAGAAACTGACCAACTGTGTATAACATTCCATTCACATGAATACTTCATATAAAAGTGTGAGATGACGAGGATCTCGTCCCTTTTCCCTTTTTCCTTATGGCCGACATTAGGAGAGGACCTTGCTAGTCGTCCCTGCAAACCGAGGCCTAGTGAGAGACTGAATCCAGCTCCGATTGGCTGCAGAGTCTAATCCAGGACTTTGGTTGCTGGCTCTGCAGTTGCTGAGACTTTCAAGATTGGTTTTGTATATTTTGTATTATTTTCTCTATTCTTATTAGTAGCATTAGTAAAACATTGTTAATTTTTTCCAACTCTCTTTTCTCTGTCCTTATTTCCCTCCTGATCACCAGTGGGAAGGGGGTAGAGGGAGGGGCAAAAAGGGGGAAGTGGGGGGGGGAAGAGGGGGTTAACAATACATCTGCCAGGGTTTTATTGTCACCCCGTAATCTTAACCCTGCGACAGTGTGTTATCTTATACTGCCATAGTCTATGTAACTGATTCAATATTGCTATATAATTTTACAATAAGCTTATAATAATTAAATATGGGGTTTTACTCCTCTATCTCTTTAATAAAATGAATTTTTCAAACTGTAATTTAAAGATACATACTTTTGGAACTGCTGCATGTGTGTGTATTGTTGAAATAGATAGTTGTGTTATATTTAAAATGTTCTAAACTTATTTATTAAACTTATCAAGTAAGACTACTTAACCACCTTCCTCCATATCACATAAATTCTGCTTAGCTCAGTATGTGTTGTTCATTATTAGTACTCATTATGTGCAGTGAACATAATTGCAAACAGCTGTAGTGAATGAGAATGTTGAGTGCTTTCAAATGATAGCCTTTTTAAAGGTCAATGTCCTGTAACAGAAATGACTTGGAATAAGCTTTTTATATTGGTATCCTCCAAGAATTCAGATTTACTCTCCTTTTTTTTTCCTTTTTTTTTTTTTTTTTTTTTTTTACCGTAGCTGATGTAAACTAGTGCATCACAATGACTTCCAACTTGACACTGTTTCCCTACTGCTGTTGGAAACCAGCAGTCTTGGATATAAATTTTACTTTCTTTATTATCTAGAAATCTTCAGCTCCTTCAAGTTCTTAAGATCATCTGGTGGTAACCTAAACAAAGTAAAAGTCTGATCAATTTTTATTTATAATCTGGATGTATATGCTGTGAAATAAATAAGAAAAGTCTGAATTTGTCAGTTCTCTCCATGCTTGCCTTTGTCTGTTCCCATGTAGGTAAGGCTGAAAAAACAGAGGAAAAAATGTAGCTGTAATTCTGTTGAGAATAACCCTTATATGCTTAGGATATCCCACAGTAGTATCTGGCCTAGTTTAAATATAATTTGTATTTCCAGAACTGCAGAAACATATTATACAACAATACATAATTGGGCCCAACATGTCTGATCCTTCATCACTTTGTATTTTCTAAAGTCCTTTATCTGTGTAAAGCAAAAGAAAGGTACAAGTGTGATGGTGTCTGACTTCTGACTTAGTTCTGCAACAACTGCATGAGGTGCAACGCAACAGAGAATATCATGTGCTGCAAAATGGATGTAAAGGTGCCAAGACCATCACCCAGAAATACTGTTGAATAGCGAGTAATTCTACTACATGCTGTTGAACTTCATAGACTATTTAGGAGATACTGGGGAACTAGTATGGATTTTCTGAAACTAAGGAAAACTTGTCAACTTTTTTTTCAGAAGTGGTTCATTTTTATTGCATATTAGTCTTCATCAATGGGCTAAAAGCTAAAATATTTTCAATTGATAGGACATTTTAAATTAGACTGGAATTAGAATTATCTTTTCATATATCTCCATGTAAAATCTTTATCTCAGAAATACTTGGTTTGGAGTTTTTGATACATTCCTCTTCTCTCTCTTGGCCACATGAGATAAATAAGAATTGCCTTTAAAAAGTGGAATCTTCAGGACTAACTTTACATCTTTGGTCAGTTATGCTTCTCTTGCATTTGACTATTATATGGATTTATACATAGACATCCAAACCTGTAAATCCAGCATGTCTGCGTTTTTGTAATATATCAGCTTATAGGAGTTTACAGAACAACGTTACTCCCCTCATATTAAGTATTATGCTGAAATGTATTGCTGGGAAAAATGTGCGTTTCTTGGGAGCCTGCATGTAATTATTTGCTGTTAACCCAGCAGGCTTAAAATATCTGAGCATTATCCTGCAGGAAAGTAATTGGCCCAAAAGGTTTTCCTGTTATGAAAGGGAGAGGAAGGGCTGGAGGAAATAATATGATGCTGCTGTTTGCAGACTTGTCAGGAGAGAAATGCTCTAGGCAAATCATATGCATATTTTGATTGAAAATTATATTGTTTGATTGGTACAAATCCTAAATAACTTCCTAGAAATTGAAGCCTTGTTTTCATAGAGCTACAGATACTACTGTCACATTTGGAGGTGTACTATGTCTGGCTGTCAAAATGATGAGAAGTTGTAAATATTGGTTTTAAAAGCTTTCATGAAACATGTCTGTGTTACTCACTTGGAAGGGTCATACAGTGTTATGATAGTGACAGAACAGTGTATATGTCAGTTTGGCAAAGTGAAACGTTTCCTTCTAAACAATGTATTTGCTTTCTCTCTTTCGAAACCTTAACAGAACATTAACTGAAAAGCGAGTTTCATTGTGCTCCTCCTAGAAACCCAAGTAATTTGCACCACATACTACTTGAGGGATATTCATAGTCTAAGCTGAAGTCTCACCAAAGTAATTCTATGCATGCTGTTAAGAATTTAAAGCCAAAGTCCACGGACTCTCTTGAATAATCTGACTAAAAAGAAAAAAAAAAAGGTATCTCTTCAGGAATGTATTTTTGATCATTTCTTCTAAGGATGTCTCACTTCTGAAGTTTAGTACCCATTGCCTGGTTTGTAGGAATAAGAAATGGAAGTTGAGGAAAAGAAATGAAAATAGCAGGAATTTTCCCAGGTCAAATGACACCCAACTTTCCCCCTTTAGCTTTGTTGATTTTTCAGTATGTGTATATATATATGCATTTTCTTTTTCAGAGTGTGAGTATACAAAAATATTCCAACTTATCAAGATGAAAAGTAACATTTTTAATCAAAGTCTGGTAAAAAAGGGGAAAATATAAAAAATGTAAATGGTTGCCTTTAATAAAAAAATTTAATGTGGTGCTGTCACATATAATTTTATTTATTTACAAAAACAAAAGTAGGAAACGTCTGAAAGTTCATTTTTGTGATAGTTAATGAGTAGTTCTGTTCCCATTTTTATTCAAAAGTTGTCAAATATCTGCAAGCTATTATCTGTTTCCAGCTTTTTTTGTTTGTTTGTTTGAGACATACTGGTATTTACTCCATTAATGCTCACTTTGATAGAACCATTTAGTTATTTTAAGGAAGACTGCAGGTTCAGTACTTCAATATTGTCATACTTCTCATTCCGATTCCTTCAACACTTCCAGAAGATTTCAGAACAGCCTTCTGAGCATCTGTAAAACCATTAGACTTTTGGACAGGAGTAATTTTATCCGGAGCAGTCATAATGGAAAATTACGTTCAGATGCTGCTTGCCACAGGAAAGAGGAAATTTGTGTGGACAAAGCTCAACTAGAGTTGAAGCTGGCCATTACTGTGAGGGACAATAAAAAGGGATTAGTAAAATATGTTAATAGTGAAAGGCAAGACAGAAATAATATTGGCCTATTACTTGATGAGCATGGTTAACTCACACACAGAGACACTAAATGCTTTCTTTACCTTGATCATCAACACCAAAGATGGGATCTGGGACCGTCAGAGCACTGGGCTAGAGAACCATGGCTGTGAGAATCATAAACTCCCATCCAACACTGAATTTGTGTGGGATTTGCTGCTCCAGCTAGATCCCTGTAGGTCAATGGAGCCTAATGGGATTAAACCAAAGGTATGTAAAGAGCTGGTTGACGTCATACTGAGACCTCTCTCCATGATTTTTCAATGCTCTTGGGAATCTAGAGAGGTCCCATCTGACTGGAAGCTGGTAAATGTTGATCCAGTCTTCAAGAAAGGCAACAGGGCTGATCCCAGCAACTACGGGCCTGTCAGTCTCTCTCCTGTGCCTTGCAAAATTATGGAGAAGTTTATTCCAGGAGTTACTGAAAAACACATGAATGACAATGCCATCGTTGGTCCTAGGCAGCACTAGTCTGTGAAGGGAAAGTCTTGCTTAACAAACTCCATTTCATTCTACAATGTTACCCACCTAGCTGAACAAGGGAAGTTTGTTGACATGATTTTTTTGGATTTCAGTGAAGCCTTTTATACTGTCTCTCACAGTATCCTCCTGGACAAGGTGTTCAGCATACCGCTGGATAAACAGACAATACAGTGGGTGTGCAATTGGCTCACAGGCCAGGCTCAAAGGCTTAAAGGATGCGGACCAAGTTTGCCTATGACAAAAAATTGGGAGAAGCTGTTGACACTCTTCAGGGCACCGAGACCCTGTGGTGGGACCTGGACAAACTGAAGAACTGGGCAATCACCAACCACAAGAAGTTTAACAAGGGCAAGTGCCGGATTTGCACCTTTGACACAGAAACCCTGGCTGTACATACAGACTGGGGAATGAGATGTTGTAGAACAGCTCACGGAGAGGGATCTGGGGTTGTGGTCAATGGCAAGCTGAACATGAGCCAAGAGTGTGCTCCGGCAGCCGAGAGTACCAACTGTGTCCTGGGGTGCATCAAGCACAGCATTGCCAGCCGGGTGAGGGAGATGATTGTCCCGCTCTGCTCTCCACTGGTGCGACCTCAACTGAAGCACTGTGTGCAGTTCTAGGCACTACAGTATTAAAAGGACCTAAAGCTACTGGAGAGTGTCCAGAGGAGGGCCATGAAGTTGATGAAGGGTTTGGAGAGGAAGCTATATGAGTAGTGGCTAAAGTCCCTAGGTCTGTTGGGCTTGGAGAACAGGAGACTGAGGGGAGACCTCATCATGGTCTACAACTTCCTCAGAAGGGGAGGAGTAGGGGCAGGGACTGATCTCTTCTCTCAGCAATGAATGTTGGGACCAAGGGAATGGCAGAAAGGTGTGGTATGTGAGATTTAAGTTGGATATTAGGAAACAGTTCTTTACCTAGAGGGTGGTGGAGCACTGGAACAGGATCCCCAGGGAGGCATTCACAGCCCCAAGCCTGAAAGCATTCAAGAAACATTTGGACAACACCCTCAGACACATGGTGTGAACTGTGGAGTTGTCCTATGCAGGGACAGGAATTGGACTTGATGATCCTTCTGGGTAACTTCTAACTCAGGACATTCTATGATGAGACTCGAAAAGAAAGAGAAAAGCCTTACCTGGTCAGAAAGAAACCATAAAATTCCTACTTCAAACAAATATTCTAAATGTTGGGGGGGGCTGGGCGAGGGGAGAAAAAAATGAAAAAATCCTCTGTATTGAGACAAGTTTATACTACATTCTGTCTTCTTCATTATGTTCTTTTAAAAATTCAAACTCTGAAAGCAGTTCAGTGTTCTCCACCACATTTCTCTTTCCATGTTCATTATTCCTGCCCACATGCCTCACATCTGTTTCTTTCATTGCTGAAGTAACTTCAGCACAGTAGTGATTAGGAACAAATCACATTCACATAGAAATAGTGGACTTCTGGTTTCCACCAACACAGGATTTTAACTGTGAAATTTTGTTACTGGTCTGGCCATTCTTGGTATCATCTGATATTGACTGAATATCTCCAGGGGGAAGGAATTAGTCGATAGCTGTCAGATTAGTAAACTCCAGTGACAAAGACAGGGAAAATCTAGCTCAGTTTTGGTACCTTACAGCTGCAATTAGACTTGTGTGTATTTGTGTGCATGCGCGCATATGTAGGTATCTTGTGATGAGACATTTCAGCTCAATTTTGTCAAGTAATCATAATCACAACAATTTTATAATTTAGTGAAGATAGAGGAATGTTTCAAGATCACTATGTGAAACAGTATTCTGCAAAAATAAATTATTAAGACACAAGTGCCAAAACCATTTCTTCCTGTGTACACAAGTATCTTTTTGGATCACAAACAACTTGATTTTACTTCTCCATGAATACATCTTCTGCCTGCAAGTGCAGCTTTTTTCCTGTTTCATGATTGGATGCTAAATATTTGTGTATGTAACGACAACTAGAGAACTACTTTATCGAAACAATTCAGTGTGATTCAACCGGCAATTTGCATTCTTCTTAGATGGACAAGTTGTGATACACAAAAGCATGGACATCAGTAAAGTTACTTTTCCATTTACCTCTTTACTAATATGCACTTAGTAAGGCATAAAAATGTTACATTTTGAGTTTGGGGGAAAAATAACATGTAAACACGACAGGGTTTTTCAGATGTTACTCTCAAAATAGCTTAGTCATTAAATTCATTTAGATTATTTAATTTTAAAAATTAACCTTTAAAGGCTGATGCATTAAAATCTGTTCCTTTACCTGATTCACTCAATAATCTATCTTCTCCTAATTTGAACATGGTTTGGGATAGAAAATCATCATTAATAATTACACTCCTAATTAAAAAGACAATAATCATAGAATCATAGATTGGTTTAGTTTGGAAGGAATCTCTAAACATCATCTACTCCAACACCTCTCCCATGGGCAAGGACATCTTTTGCTAGATCAAGTTGCTCAAAACCCATCCAGTCTGACACTGAACATTACTAATAATTGGGCATTCACAACTTCTCTGGGCAACCTTTTCCACTGTCTTACCACCCTCATCATAGAAATTTCTTCCTTACATCCAATCTAAATCTACCCTCTTTCAGTTTAAAACTACTGTCCTTGTCCTATCTCTACAGGTAAAATGTCTCCTTCCATCTTTCTTATAAGCTTCCTTTAAGTACTGAAAGGCTGCAATAATGTCTTCTCAGAGCCTTACCTAAACAACCTCAGCTTCTCAGAATTCCTTTATAGGGGATGTGTTCCAGCCATCTAACCATTTTTGTGGCCTTCCTCTGGACCTGCTTTAACAGGTCCATGTCTGTCTTGTACTGCAGATTCCAGAGCTGCAAGCAGTTCTCCAGTGGGATCTGGGGAGCGGACAGAGAGAACTATCTCTGCCAACCTGCTGGCCACACTTCTTTTTATGTGGTCCTGGATACAGTTGACTTTCTGGGCTGCAAGTGCACATTGCTAGTTCATGTCCAACGTTTTGTTCACCAGTCCTTCTCCACAGGTTCACTCTCAATCCATTCATTCCCCAGTCTGTAGTGGTACTGGGAATTGCACTGACAATGGTGCAGGACTTTGCACTTGACATGGACCCAATCTGCAAGCCTGTCAAGGTCTCTCTGGATGGCATCCCCTCTTTCTAGAGAATCAACTTCACCACTGAGCTTGGTGTCACCTACAGACTTGCTGAAAGTGCACTCAGTCCCACTGTCTATGTCATTAATAAAGATATTAACAACAACAACAAAAGGCTTTTTAAAATATATTAATGGCAAAGGCAAACTAGAAACAACATTGCCCCATTACTCGATGAACATGGTCACCTTGTTAATAGGGACATAGACAAAGCTGAGATGTTTAATGCCTTATTCACCTTGGTTTTCAACACCAATGATGGACTTGGGGGCCCCATAGCCCTGGGTTACAAAACCATGACTGCATGAACAATAAACTCCCCATCAATCCAGAACTTGTAAGGGATTTGCTGTTCCAGCTAGATTCCTACAAGTCTGGGGCCTGATGAGATTCATCCAAGGGTGCTTAAAGAGCTGGCTGATGTCATAGCGAGACCTCTCCATGATTTTTCAACACTCCTGGGAATCTGGAGAGGTCCCAGATGACTGGAAGCTTGCAAATGTTCTCCAAATCTGCAATGGCAACAGTGATGACCCTGGCAACTACAGCCCTGTCAGCCTCACTTCTGTTCCTGGCAAAATCATGGAGAACATTGTTCTGGGAGCTATTGAAAAACATATGAACGACAGTGGGGTCATTAGTCCCAGCCAGCATCTGTTAATGAGAGGAAAGTCCTGCTTAACCATCTTAATTTCTTTCTACGGCAAGGTTAACCACCTAGTTAACCAAGGGAAGCCTGTCAATGTGATCTTTTTGGATTTCAGCAAAGTCTCTCACAGTATCTCCCTGGACAAGATGTCCAGCACACTGCTGGATAAACACACAATACAGTGGGTGTGCAGTTGGCTGACAGGTCAGGCTCAAAGGGTTCTAGTAAATGAGGTTATGTCGGGTTGGTGACCAGTCACTCATGGGATTCCAGAGGGATCCACCTGAGGGCCAGCACTCTTCAATGTCTTTATAAATTACTTAGACTCAGGACTTGAGGAATTACTTAGTTAATTTACTGATTACTCAAAATTGGGAGGATGTGTTGCCACTCTCGAGGGCAGAGGGGCCCAGCAGAGGAATCTAGACAGATTGGAGAACTGGACAATCACCATCTGCATGACGTTCAACAAAGATAAGTGCCACATTTTGCACCTGGGACACAGAAACCCTGGCTGTACATGCAGACTAGGGAATGAGATGCTGGAGAGCAGCTCACGGAGAGGGATCTGGGGGTTCTGGTTGACAGCAAGTTGAACATGAGCCAAGAGTGTTCCCCGGCAACCAAGAGGGCCAACCGTGTCCTGGGGTGCATCAAGCACAGCATTGCCAGCCCTTTGAGGGAGGTGATTGTACCGCTCTGCTCTGTACTGGGTGCTCTGCATCCTCACCTGGAGCACTGTGTGCAGTTCTGAGTGTCACAGGATAAAAGGACATAAAGCTACTGGAAGGTGTCCAGAGGAGGGCCACAAGGTTGGTGAAGGGTTTGGAGGGGAAGCCATATAAGGAGCAGCTAAAATCCCTAGGTCTGCTCACCTTGGAGAAGAGACTGAGGGGAGACCTCATTGTGGTCTACAGCTTCCTTGGAAGGAGAGGAGGAGGGGCAGATGCTGATCTCTTCTCTTCAGTGACCAACAACAGAACCCAAGGGAATGGCCATAAGATGTGCCCAGGGAGATGTAGGTTGAACATTAGGAAAAGGTTCTTCACCCAGAGGGTGGTGAAGCACTGGAACAGGCTCCCTTGGGAGGTAGTCATGGCCCCAAGCCTGTCAGTATTCAAGAAGAGACTGGACAATGCCCTCAGACACATGGTGTGAACTGTGGAGTTGTCCTATGCAGGGACAGGAGTTGGACTTGATGATCCTTGTTCGTCCCTTCCAACTCAGGACATTCTATGATTCTATGCTTAAATAGTACTGGTTCCAGTACACATGCTTGAGTGATATCACTCATCACTGATTCCCACTGGGACATTGAGCCATTGACTGTAACTCTTTGGATGCAGCCATCCAACCACTTCAAAAAAGTCCAACCATCAAACACATATCTCTCCAATATTGCAGCAAGAATGTTGTGGAGAACCATATCAAAGGCCTTATAGAAGTCTAGGTAAATGATATCTGTAGGTCTTCCCTTGTCCACTTATACAGTCACTCTATTGCAGAAGGCAACTAGATTAGTCTGGCACAATTTGCCCTCAAAAAAGCCATATTGGCTATCTCTAGTCACCTCTCTGTCTTCCGTATGTGTTTACATGTCTTCCTTGAGTATGTGCTCCATGATGTTACCAGGCACAGAGGTGAGGTAGTTCTTATACTCTTCCTTTTAAAAAATTGGTGGAATTTTTCCCTTTTTCTAGTCACCAGGGACTTCACCTGACCACCACAACTTTTCAAATATGATTAAAAGTGGCTTGGTAACTACACCAGTCATTTTCCTCTGCACCCTGGGATGCATCTTGTCGAATCGCATGGACTTGTATGTTCACGTTCTGCAAGTGATCCCAGACCTGATCTTCCCCTACCATTGAAAAGTCCTTCATTCCCCTAGTTACTGTCTTGAATTTCAGGGGCTTGAAAGATGTGAGAAGAGCAAGCTCTGTTCTGGTTATCTGTCCCTGAGGTCAGTTTCCCATGGGGTCCCATCCATTAATTCCTTAAACAAATGATATGTTGTGCTGTGTGCTATTATTGATTTAAAATATTAGCAGATAGCTGTATCTTCTAGATATTTAAAAAATCCTGTTTTCAGAAAGAAAAATAGACACACTTAAAAGCTGGCAGTGATCAAGTGAGACAGCCATCAACCCTGTTCTTCAGTTAGCCAGAAATTCTAGACCAGGGTAGAAAAGAAGTAGTTCCTGAAAAATTTTATTTGACTGGGAAACCAGCCCTTTTTTTTTTTTTTTTTTTTTTTTTTTTTTAATATGTTGTTGGGCAACCATCTAGCTCTCTTGAAAGTAGTCATTTGCCCAAGAATCAGGTAAGTCTTCCAGGAAATGTCTTGCATTTTTTTCTAAAAAGAACAAATGGGGACTCTGTTTCAAAGCAGCTCTTTAAAAGTGGTTGATTTTCTTTTGGGGTGATGGAATAAAAGATGGAGATGTACTTTTTACTTTAAACCTTAATCTGAAAGGCTTTGAGACTTTCTCTTCTTCACAGTTCTCTCTAGGTATTTTACCTAAGGTAGTTCCCTGCAATGGAAACCTGATTTTATTTTAGAGGGGTTTTGTTCAATTTGTAACATATGAGGTATGGGCCCCTAAATCCATTTATCCACTAGAGTTTTTTAAATTTCGTCTTCTTTGTCTCTCTTTTATTTTTTTTTTTTTCTTTTGGCATGATATCAATTGACATCAGCAGGATTACATTAAAAAGCAGATTTCATTACAAGGGATTTAATTTTGCACAGCACTCACCATTCCATATGTACCATACTTACTCTCAGAGCAATATAAGGCCAGTCTTCCAGCATTTTGTTAATTAAAATTTCATGGACAAGACTGCAATATGAGTCTTCAAGTAACTACTAAATCAAGAACTGAAAAAGTTAGCAGAGACTGAAAAAGTCATTGCTAACACATTGTTGTGACTCTGAAACTAGGAAATATCTGTTCAGTTTTAAATATAATGGAGATTTTACTGGAAAATGAAACATGCTAAATTACTGGAGAGAGAATAAAAATCTCAGAATGCAGTGCTTTAATTATAGTGTAGTAAAGTCTTAGGCCACTGATTGTTAGACACACATTTTAAGATGTGGCATTTAAACTATGGGCTTTTTAATCGAAGCAAAGTATTGCTCATAATATGACTGCCATACTTCTCAAACTTTTGTCTGTGCATGATAACATGCATAACATGTGGGTTTTTTTAAATTATTTTTACTACTTCTTGAACCGTGATCAGGAATGTTCAATAGGTTTTTTGAAGGTGAACTGAAAGAGAAAAATGAAAATTTAGATAAGTCCAAATTCTTCCATTTACTATCATGAATTAATTAGGATAGAGAGGGGAATGTACTACAGATTGAGCTAAGATTTTTGTTTGTTTGTTTAATATGAGTGAACACATTCTAATCTAAATCATGATTTTCTAAAGATAGTCATATTACTCCATCAACATTATAGCTCATATGGGTTGCAGTGTGTCTGTAAAGCACTGGGCCTTCTTTACTACAGTATGAGGTACATTGAAGATGTCACTGAAGGCTGAGACACTCCAGAAGTTTTATGAAAACTTATTCCTCTATTAGGTGTTTCTCTAGAAACTTGTCTTGGAGTTTTGCAACTGAAAACCCTAAGGTGAGGTGCCTAATTCTTATTGTGGCCTTCTAGTGCACAATTCTACTTTCACAGCCATTTAAAGAAACAGTATAAAATCTGCTAACTATACTTACTGTACATAAAATTTGATGGAGAATGTTTGATTGGTTCTAGAGGTACTTTCTGGTGAAGTAAACTAGGTAGCAGATGAAAATTATCTTGAAGGACTTTAAAAGTGGAGTTAAATGAAATAAGGCCATGTCTTCCTGCTTATTCTGCTGGTATAAACCAATTATTTCAGTGTGAGTGAGGGAAGAAATACTTTCATTTTACAAGCAGCTAAATTAATCATACATAATATAATTTTTTTTCCATTGTTCATTCACAGCGTGTCTAAAGAAAACAAGTTCAATTGCTAAACATGAGAACAGCTACAGGAAAAGTGAACTGTACATACGCAGAAGAGTAAAAAGAGGAAGTTCATTCCCTTTCACACAATACTAGCAAATTGGAACTTTATAGGTTGAAAACAATTGTTGTCATGACAGTTATTCTTTAAAACCTGTAATTAGGAGCATGGGACCTACCCCTAAACTATTTCATTAACACCTATCTAAATCACTTCCTCTTCCTTTTCTACTCTCCTGTCTGAATTTATTCTCTACTGAGTGTTAGCATTTTCCTTTTGCTTTGGAAATGGTAAGTACGAATTTGTTTAACATCTAGTCTCATGCATTGCAGTTGACAGTAATAAAACTTGTTTAGATATACCATGACCGTGTTTAAATTAGAGTATTTCAGTTTGATATGAGACTTGGAGGATGCTGTGGCAAAAAAGAGTGTTGTTGTGGTCCTTTGACAATTACACAGTACAGGAAGACTTGTGTCCCAGAGTTTCAGATTACAAGCACTAATTTCGCCATTGTCCTGTTGTCATCCACAATTACATCTATTTTGAGCTATTTGTGAAGAGCTGTGGTAATCTATGAAACTGACAATGTGAATAGAGGAAAATGACATGCAGGAAGCTGGATATTTCTCATTATATCTATTGAATGGACATGCTGAATTTTGAACTCGTCCAGGAACTGCTGGGGGCTCCCCCATTTGTCAGGGCAGGACCTGGTAGCCAGGGCCTGTCCTACCACCCCAGACAGGAACAGGGCACTCTGGGGGCACTGGGGCAGACCTGGCCCTGGACATCTGTCACCTCCCTGGGGACAGGAACAGAGTCAGATGCAGATTATAGAATCATAGAATCCACTAGACCAGGTTGCTCAAAGCCCCATCCAACTTGGTGTTGAACACTTCCAGGGACAGGTCATTCACAATTTCTCTGGGAACCCTGTTCCAGTGTCTCACCAGCCTCATAGTGAAGATCAGCAGGTAGAAGGTGCAGGTCCAGGCAGGCTGTGACATGGCAGTGGCCGCTGCTCAGGCCAGGCCCCATGGCAAAGCCTTGGCCAGCAGCAGCTTTCAGGGCTGGAGGCTGGCCCTGGTGCCCACCTTTGTGAGGTGCTGCTGGAGCCTCTCCTCACCACCACCAGAGAAGTGGCCTGATGGAAGTCATGTATATGAATATGCATATACATATGTATCTATGTATAATTCACATAACTACAGAATCACGGAATGTTAGGGATTGGAAGGGACCTCAAAAGATCATCTAGTCCAATCCCCCTGCTGGAGCAGGAACACCTAGATGAGGCTACACAGGAATGTGTCCAGGTGGGTTTTGAATGTAGGAGACTCCACAGCCTCCCTGGGCAGCCTGTTTCAGTGTTCTGTTACCCTCACTGAGAAGAAGTGTTCCAGTTTGAACCCATTACCCTTTGTCTTACCATTGGTTGTCAGTGGGAAGAGCCTGGCTCCACCCTCCTGATACTCACCCTTTATATATTCGTAAACATTAATAAGGTCACCCCTCAGTCTCCTCCAAACTAAAGAAACCCGGCTCCCTCAGCCTTTCTTCATAAGGGAGATGCTCCACTCTCTTAATCACCTTTGTTGCCCTGTGCTGGACTCTCTCAAGCAGTTCCTTGTCCTTCTTCAAATGAGGGGCCCAGAACTGGACACAATTTTCCAGATGTGGTCTCACCAGGGCAGAGCAGAGGGGGAGGAGAACCTTTCTCAACCTACTAACCACCCCCCTTCTAATACACCCCAGGATGCCATTGGCCTTCCTAGCCACAAGGGCACAGAGCTGGCTCATGGTCATCCTGCTGTCCACCAGGACCCCCAGGTTCCTTTCCCCTACACTGCTCTCTAATAGGTTGTTACCCAACTTATACTGGAACCTGGGGTTGTTTCTGCCTGGATGTAAGACTCTACACCTGCCCTTGTTATATTTCATTAAATTTTTCCCCGCCCAACTCTCCAGCCTGTCCAGGTCTCGCTGGATGGCAGCACAGCCTTCTGGTGTGTCAGCCACTCCTCCCAGCTTGGTGTCATCAGTAAACTTGCTGATATCACACTCTATTTCCTCATCTAAATAACTGATGAATACTGGCTCCAGTACTGACCCCTGAGGCACTCCACTAGCTGTAGGCCTCATGTGTGTGTGTGTGTGCATCTGAATACAGTTATATGAATTTCATGGTACAAGAAGGTCTGCTGTCACGGTGCTGACTGCCTGATGATTTTGTGTATGGCTGATGCAGCTTCTCGCTTAAGGAGTTACAATGTTACTTCAGGTCAAGGTTAAAGTTCTCTTTAGGTGTGAGATACGCAGGATACCCTCGTAACTGTGATGAATTTTGATATGTGTGAAATTAATTTTCTGATTAATTTTATTTTAATTAGAACTCTAAACTGGGATTATCTGTAAGTATGCTTAGTGTCCTTAATTTTCCCTGTAGGCTTCAGTAATTTTTTTTTGCTTTTTTGCACATTCTGTGTAATGAAAATACATTACAATTTTCCATGTGATTTGCAGACTACACTCAAAAACATTTGAAATATACTTCACTATCTTCAAAATTTCTGGCATGCTTAGTCTGAGCTGACACTTCCAACATCCTGACATAATGCATTGTTTTTCATATGATCAATATCACAGCATAATAGGAGAGCTATTCACTTCTAGACTGATACGGATTTCTGAACTGCCTATTGCTTCTCATCTTTTGTTTCTTGAGTTGATTTTCAGAGCCTTCATCTTTCAGTGCATAAAAACTAGGAGAAATATCTCATTAATTATGCAAGAATTGCATGATCTTACTGTATTTGGCTTAGAATTCAGATGCCAGAACTATTTGTGTGGGAAGTAAAACTTTTTTTGGCCTTTTTCCCAGAGTATGCCATTTGATGCATGGGAATTTTTAAAGTGAATACCTCTACTTCAGTCAGGACCGTAGGCAGTAGATGAAGCAAATACTTAAAATCTATTCTGTTCTGCAAATATTGATCTGACTAGAAGACACTTTCTTCAATAGTTGAGACTTCCAGTTTACTGAATACTAGGCAGCAGTGTGCCCAGGTGGCCTAAAGGCCTGGCTTGTATCAGGAACGGTGTGGTTTGGCCAGCAGGACTAGAGAAGTGATCATACCACTGTACTCAGTGCTGGTGAGGCTGCACCTTGAATCCTTTGTTCAGTTTTGGGCCCCTCATTATAAGAAGGATGTTGAGGTACTAGAGAGAGTGCAGAGGAGGGTGGCGAGGCTGATGAGGGGCCTGGAGCACAGGTCTGATGAGGAGCAGCTGGAGGAACTGGGGCTGTTTAGCCTGCAGAAAAGGCTAAGGGGAGACCTTATTACTGTCTACAGCTACCTGAAAGGATGTTGTAGCATGGAGGGTTTGGTCTCTTCTCCCATGTAGCAAGTGATAGGACAAGAGGAAATGGCCTCAAGTTGTGCCAGGAGAGGTTTAGATTGGATATTAGGAAAAAATTCTTGTCGGGCGTTGGAACAGGCCACCCAGGGAATTGGTGGAGTCACCATTGCCGGAGTTGTTTAAAAGGCATTTAGACAAGGTTCTTAGGCACACAGTTTAGTGCTAGACTTGTGTTATGGTTGGACTTGATGATACTGATGGTCTCTTCCAACTGAAATAGTTCTATGACTGTATACTTTTTTTACCTCCTTTAGTATGATGTTCAAGAATCTTTTCCACTAACATGATATTTTTATAGGCTGGTCTTCACTGTTCTTAACTGTGCAAATTTAGCATTGTTTTATATCAGGATACTCTAACCTGTCAAAGTAATGGACATCTCAGTCAGATAAATCAAGTTTTATCTTTTATTCAGTTTCCCTGTATGCTTGTATTGCATGCTTCAGTATTCTCATACAGAGTTGTTATACTTCTGCAGTTGTGTAGGACATACATTAACCTAAACGTTACTAGTGGGTTTGCAAACTCTGATCTACAGGAATTTATAATTAAAAATATTTCTGGACCTTAGTATAGGATTTTATATAAAATCAGTCAAAAATACCACCATGATGTTTTTCTTGTTTTGTGTGTGACAATGTTTCAGTTATTTGTTTCATTTTGAAGAAAATGAGAGTAATTTACTTGTAAGACTGTAACGCTGCACCACAGCTGCATGTTTGGTTTTTTGTTTGTTTTGTTTTGGTTTTGTTTGTTTGTTTGTTTGTTTTATGCCTGGAACAAAATACAGGAAGTGTAGTGTTTTTAATTTTCCAGCTACCTGTACTCAAACATTAAAGCATGCACTTTGGAATCTTGTGTCCTCAGAGTACATTAGATAAAGGCCAGTAATCACTGTCAAGAGCTAAACATTTATAAACAGCATAAAGCTTTTTGCAATCCCAACAAATCTAGAATAAATTTCCTATAATGCAAAAGTGCTCCCTCCAGATGCTTTCAGATTACAATAAACAAAATGCATTAGCTTAAAAAATGCAGGCTACTTTTCCTCTCTTGCTTTTGTAAATAATTGTGTTGTTGATATAAAGCTTGTAGAATGTTGTTATATAACTTTTTTTTTTTTTTTTCCCCATGGAAAGTTTGGTTCAGTTATGACCTAGATGAAAAATTATCTTACAAAAGCTTTTTATTTTGTTTTATTTTTCTTTTTAAATTATACTGAGGTTCTAGAAAGTAAGCAAGGCATTTGGTTTTTAAAGTTTCCTTTAGCCATGCTTCTTGCAGAGATCATAATCAAGAAAAGATAATCCTCTATTTGGCATCCTAATAGTTTCCATTATAACTTAGTAACAGAGCTTCGCAGTGCTATGGCAAACCACTAAAATAAGGATCAAACTGCTCTCTCATTCTGAAAAAAAACTGCCAAAGAAGGGCAGATCTTCCTTAAAGTTTCATGGTATTGTGCACTTGAGAAGGATAAGCTTCTAATACTTTTTCTAGGGAGAAGCTTGTAAAAAATAAAACAGCGTGTAACCCTTGGAAATGTTGGCAGCATAAGCAGAGATTTATTTTTCTCCTCCTGTCCCAAATGCCTTTAGATTACACCCATAAAGATAACAAAAAGAAGGTAATGCTTTAATTTTGTTTATCTTCAGGTGCCCACTTGCTACATGAAGAGTTCATGCTATTATCTCATACTGAATTAAGCACACAGGTTAGAATGGAAATGGAAACACAAGTCAGCAATTAGTTCCTGGATACATTTCATTTAATGATCCTCTTCACAGTGTACTGCAAACACTTTTGCCTATGTCTGTCTCTGTTCTTTAAACTCTTTCCATGTTGAGCTAGGAAATAGCATTAGCTTGGAATTGTAAAGGTTTCCCCCTTCAAGTGAAGGAATGTAGTTTTGCTCTCTCTCAATGGATTTCTTAGTAATTTAGCCATCTCCAGTTGAGAAAAGTTTTCCTGCCAGCTTGTTCAGCAGTACATTTAGCCTGAGGTTATAAGGAGTTATGTTTCAAATATTCTGATTTTGGTTAATTTCAGTCCTAGATTCAGCAAGGTCCAGTTTTAATTGCAAAGTAATTTTTAAGTGAGCTATTTCTGTGACAACAATTCATATTACCATAATTTTAATTTTTATTCTTTTTGTTCTGTTTAATAGTTGCTTCCTAGGTACAGGCCTTCAAGTCAATACTACAAAAGGAAACATTGTAAGCAAATGCTTAAAGAAAACATATACATTATTGGAAATATTCAGCTGAAAATTAAATACGACTTCAAGTATTAGTTTTATATAAATAATAAAAATCACTTACCCCCCACCCTGTATTAGTGAGAAAATCGATTGTGGAATGTGATTCTGTTGACTGTAAAGATGGTTGTAGCCATTGGGTATCTTGAAGGAGTTGAATATATAAGGGTTCAAACTCATAAAAATTTCTTTTAATTCTGCTGCATTCCTTTCAGGAAATCACAGTAGCTAATTTGCTTTGAACATGATTGCACCTGCAACACAGTTAACAGTAAAAACTCCTTATCCATCCTGAAGAAGGCACACTACAAACCACGATGTGGGAAGGGGCAAAATATCCTGCCCAGCTTTGGCTAGAAGGAGTCAGATTAATGAACTATTGCTTTCCTGGAGACTAGATAGCTGTACAGAGAAGCCTGGCTAAGCATGTGCTTAACTAAGAGTGTGAACAGAAATAGATAGTCTATCAACATATTAAAAATTAGTTTGTAAACATGAAATGCAGTGAAGCCTGACCAGTTCAGAGAGACATCAGGAAAACAAGTTTTCCTTATCTAACCAAGGAAAGTGTCATTTAGCTTAACCTATTTCTTTTAAAAGTCAGTAAGATTAATGGATTAAATAGTCTTGCTTTTTTGCTAGTGAGAGTAGTTTATAAATCCTCCATCCTTTCCCTCTTGCCCATTAGAACATCCTGGATTATATTGTTTTAGGGCCCATTACTGCCCATTATTGTTGACCATGTTGCTTAAATATGCATAGCCACAAATCCATTGATCTTGTACATGAGGCCTGAAACGACTATTTTGGTCTGTAATATATGCACTTTCTTTTATTGTGTTATTAATAGAAAAGCATGCCAGAACTTTAAGAGTGTTTGAAGTAAAGCAAAGACAAATTCCTGCTAAAAATATTTTAGCCCCAATGTATGTTGACAGGATTGTTTGTAGCTTAAAATGATGTGGCAAAACCTAGTCCTTTGCCAGTGTGAAAACAAGCAGTAATTTTCCATTGCAAGTTGAATATGCTGTGCAAGGCTTTCATTGTCTGTTACATCACATCTATCAGTCCTACATCAAGAACAGACAATAAGTCTCCTCACAGAGGTGTCTCAGTGCAGTTGCCAGTCTTATGTGCTTTTGTTGTACAGGGCAGAAAAGGTGCTACACATACCTGTCCCTCCATTGCTACTGTTCTTTCCCAGAGTGTCATATTGGAGTAGACACTCCTGAACACTGCTTTTAATTTCATAGTAGCTTATGTTATACCTGTGTCACTGTAAAAATGAAGTGTCTTACTTCTGATATATTTTTTTAAATGCATAATAAATAATTTTGCATGAAAACTTCTCAATAGTTTATGCACAAGTTCTGTATTGGTGAACTAATTTTGAGAAAAATCTCTTGAATGGGAGCAATGGAGGGGTGCACAGGGAATATTGGCTTAAAATATGACCTGCTAATCTGGTTTTACTATTTCTTAAGGAAAATGAATCATAAAGTGATCTTAGACAAGAGTTACTACACTCAAATAACATTTTCCTCTTACCAGACACTGCAGAGAAAGAGACCATATCATTACAGTTTAATAATTTTTGAAGTTACATAGTCATGTTTCAAAATGAATGTTAATCAGCCACTTACTGTATAGAAAATTAATTTTGATTTCATACAAATAAAGGCATGAATTTTCACCAGTTTTCTTAAACTCTGACCTACTATCAAGTGGCATGTTCCAGCTTAGCATGCACACCCTAATGTGTCCTTTAGTACACATTTACAGATTAATGTATGTGATGGTTAAAATATTTTACAAAACCATGTATTATGGTGCAGGTACTAGAAGAATACATGAGATATTACTTCTGTGTACTTTGGGTTTATCAAACAAATTACAGGATGTTTCAAAAAATTGACCCAATTTGAAATCACTATATCTCTGCAATCATGGACCACCCATGAATGAAACTCTTACCACTTGAAAGGGCAGGACATAGAGTTCCAAATGATTACTGCTAGATGCTTCTCCCAGTGCACAAACAGCCTCTAAGATAGCAACCCCACAACTGCCTTGAAATTGGGTCCATCTTTTTGAAACACCCTATAGTTAATGTACAATACCAGTAATTATTTAACTGCAGTTACCTCTATGTCAAAGCACATGCCAGAGCTCTTTACGTACACAAGCTGGCTTTGAAAACAAGATCGTGATGATTCCAGACTTCAATTCAATACAGCAGTGTTCAACTGAAGCTAATATACACAGGAGTCATTGTCACAGAACCACCTCAAAAGTCAATCTAGGCAGGCAAAAAGCTTCAGACAGACATTATTCTAACAAGAGCTGTTTAGCAGAAAAACAACTATAAACAGTGTTTATCCAAAATTATTCAGCACTTTGACGACATTATACAATACAGGTTCAGATACTAGTTAGGAGTTCAGTTGCTACACAAGTGACTCAAACTCGAGGGGATCAGATCCTGAAACTCTAGAATCATGATTCAAAATGCGTATCTTCTCACTCTGTCTCAAAGTGATAATCCTCAGGGCTACCCAGAAGATCATTTAGCAGGTTGGGAATGTGTCTGAATCCCCAGAGAATGTTCCTTAGATGGCCAGTCTACAGAGAAGGGTCTTCAACTACACACCCACTGCTCCAAGGAAAACAATCTCTAAAGCAGGCCTTCAGCAGGATCCATTTATACTCTAGTTGAATCTGACCTGTGGTCATTTATGGTAGTGGTCCAGAAACTTCTGTCAACAAAGGTGTCTCATTGGTCAAAGGCCCTGTCTGTCAACCAAGGGATGTGTGCATGACCACAGTGATCCATTAGCTTAGAAGTTTCTGTTGCTTCTGAGGGAGGAGAGAGGGGATGGGCAGGGAGACTGCATCTGCCACAGTCATTGACCTGTGCTTATAGTGGATATATATGTGTATAGTCACATGATTGCACTTAGTAGTGATTGCAGGCAAAACATACTTGGAGTGGAAGAAGGACTGCCTTTATACAGCACTTTATTGTGCAGAAGTATGCACATTTTATGTATTTTCTGTGAGGTTTCTGCAAGCATTTTCAGTTAATGTTCTGGAGATAATATAAAGGAACAGGCTAAATGTAAAGCAAATCCAGGGTTTGATGGGCAATGTTTGACAAGTTCTGTTCTCATTGTAGATACTGTCATTGTAACAGGATTGTTAACTTCAGAGTCACCAATTAATGTTCTCTGCCTTTTCTGTTAGAAATGCACTCAAGTACAGGACAATATTGCTCCATATATTTTTTGAAACTCAAACTGTTAATGGAAACAGAAAGGGATTTACATTCTAAATAATTCCCATTTTATAATATTTCCACACTGTACCTTGTACCTTGTATCAAAGGATTAGGAGGCTAGCTGTTAGTCATGATCAACTGTTTCTCAAAAGAAAAGTAAGATTAAATGTTAAAACAGGAATTAAATCTTAAAATGGAAAGCTGGAGATGTAAAAACAAAATGAAAAAAGTCCAACAAAGAAAAGGGGAAAATAACCCACCAAAACATTAAGAAAGTAAAAGTGAAACATAGTGTCCAGCAGGCCCAAGACTCTACACTTACTGCTGGGGAATAAAGTCAATAGTTTTATTTCCTATGTATATCTAATATTTTTTTTTAAATAAAAGTCTGTGCAAGAAAGAAACGGTTAAAACTAAGTAACCCTGAAGAGAGTACATTTCGTTTTTGGATTTAACCTTATGGAAATAAGTAGCTTCCTTTATATCAATGCTGTATTTATTGCATGAGCATATTTTGATATTCAAGATGATATTAATCACAGTAAGTGTGGGTCTAGTGAGTAAGTGAAAAGGAGATGGAATTGCTGTGGGGCATCCTGACCAGAAGCATGCTAATCAATTATGAAGATATATGTATTTGAATTTATTTTGAGTGCCTGCAATGATCAATGAGGTAAGGTGATGAGTATCATTGCAATGAATATCATTAAAGCCTGCAAATATTTATAATATTTGTCTTGAAATCCTGATTGATATAACTTTTTGGGTAGTATTTCATATAAAAAATCACTCACAAACAAAACTTAAAGGCAAGAAACTGAAAGACAAAGAAAGAGTGGCTCATAATTTATTGTTTAGTTTGTTGCATTCATAGAGTTAAAATTTCACCACATGGTTCTGCAAAGTGCTGTTTTAATTCACATGATTTTACTTAAAAGTTTGAGTTAAAAATTAGAATATTGCTCAAAACGATACAAAGAATGTATTTTTTCAAAATTAAAAAACAATACAAAACAATTTGAAAAAAAAAATGAAAGCAAAAACATTATGATTTTAAACTTCAATTTCATTTATCTTATTTTCCCTGGAGTTTTCTTTAGATGATAAGTGAGTTTGGAAAAACATAGAATTTTGCAGTTAAGCAAATATTGACAGGATTCATCCCAATTCAACTCATGTTACTATTGTCAAAAACATTATCTTCATTATGAAAATAAATATTTTTAAACTGCATAGAGCCATAAGTTAACAAGTCTTTGTCCATTTGCAAAGTAAAACAGAAGTAAAATCGACACAAGGAAATTAAGGATGACAATACTTCTAGTGTTTAACTAAAATACTTATTAATAACTTGATAAGCTGATTATGCATTTTGTCTGCCAAGTGTTTAAGAGTTTAAGTTTATTCATACTGTGTGTCTTGTCAGCCCAAGCACCATTCCCCAGAAATGCTTGTACAAGCAAATAAGTGAGTCTCTGGAAATCAGATATGGCTGTAGAAAAAGGATTTACTGAACTTTATCTGTCACACGTGACCAGAAAACTTGTTCAAATGTACATTTAGGATATAACTCCTTCTCTCCAGTATTTAATGTCTAGCATTCCATAAACCAGTATTTGAAATTTATGAGTAGGATGCACACATTTAGTAAAATGTATGACTGTTTTGATTTTAAAATGCAATGTATTTTCTGCTTCTGTGATCCTTCATTGTCTATTTTTTTTTTAAGTAGAAAAGCTAAGAAACCTCTATACACACTTTAAAATGCATTACCAAATAAAAATTTAACTCTTTGGTGTTGGAAAATAGGAAAGCCAAGCTACCTTGCAGGAAACTGCTGTCATCAAATATAAAGTTTTGACACAGGCATAGTAGGAGTGACTGATGCTGGGAGAAGCAGCTATCTTCTTATATGTAGAAGGCTAGAAAAAACCCTTGTAATTCAGTTATTCAGTTATTCCAATGTTTTAATCATCTCTGATTGCTCTTGCCTTGGTCTTCTATCGGTCAGAAGAGCAAATCACCTGTTCTAACAAAACTTGTGGAAACTTAATTTTAGATTTTCTTAAAGTCGGTTTTGAAAATCAAGCTAAACAATTATGACATTGAGGTCTTAGTAGTTTTTATCACAATATATAATTTGGTATGGGTAAAGGTGTTCAAAGTAGGTCCTTTTAAGTTTGTGATTTCTTATGAAGAACTTCACACTTCAGAACTTCCATTTTCTATCAGTATTCCTCTCACTGTATCCCATTCCTATTTTGCACCCAAAATTATTGATGGTACATTTTCACCATAAAGTTCCTTATTTTCAGTCTTTTATGTGATTGCATCTCTGGATGTACAGTGGAGGAAGTGGTCTTTGCTTTAGGAAGCTGGGTTATTTATGCTTCAAGTCTTCTGTTTTTTTGTAGAGTTGAAGTAATAATTTTGTATTTTTCACAGTCACTTATCAAAATGTAAAGAACTGGTATAACCGTAGAGCTCAACTGATTTATCTCATGTGTGTTAGCTAATGACAGGAAATGCTTTCTAATTCTAAATTTAGTATCCATGGCTTGTATCTTTTCTGTGTTTTAAATTCTCTTTCTGTTTCAGATCATACTGCAGTTCAGTCCTGTGTTACTATATAAGAGAAACTTGGATAACAGCCTCTGTGCATTATTTTTTCTTATTTTCTAGTATGTATGATGTTACATCTTTCTTTTCTGTGGTATACTAACATTATTATTTTTATTTCAAAAACTTAAAAAAAGCAGTAGGAAAAAATCATAAATGCATTTTCTCAGTGTTATCCCTAGGCAATAGTAAAAATATAAATGGATATGTATATTTTTGTGAGAGTGAACTACACATAATGCAATATTATTCTATTACTATGCTTCCCATGAGTGTAAATTAGGATGAGCAAAGACAGGATTGTTCAGCTTGAGGGTGATAAGGTGGTGAAGCCACATGCAGTGACAATACAAATCAAATGGTCAGTTCCTAAAGCAATTAACTTTGCCTTCTAGATGGGGATTAGATCAGGATTGGACACAGTCAGCATGTTAAAGGGGCCCCTAGAATAAAAGTCAGTTCCGTAATACTTGGTGGTATTAGTTTTTCACATTTTTTTTTTCCAGTCCTTTTCTCAGTCCTTGATGCAAGGAAAATTTCTCCTCCTGTCAAATTTATATCTTTTTGTTGTCTAAGCTTCATTGCTTACAGACAGTATATCTCTCTTTTGCTGCAGCTCACTAAGTACCAGAGACCATATATCTATAACTAACTGGCAACCTCAGTTATTCTTTGTTAAGTTCATACAAAAGTCTTAGAAAACTCAATAGAAATCAGTCTTACTGAGTTTTCTCTAGAAGTTAAAATAGTTATTTCTGTACAAGACTTGATTGCTTTAATAAGGGGGCATTTAAATCTTACGGACAGTGTTGTAAGATAACCACATCCCCTTGGACTATGAAGAAAAAGAACATTTTATTCTTCTCACAGATGGTACCATATATACTAGTTACATGGTATATAATAAATATTAGTAAATATGTGATTTACATGTGTCTTTAAAACAATACTCAATGCGTCGGGCACCGTATGTTATGCTATGTCCATTTGCTCTGAGATATAATTTGCACACTAATGATATTTTCAGTATGAAGATGACTGACTTTGTCAGTGATGAAAACTTCCAAGATGAAAAACGAAAAATACCTCATATTTTACATCAAATAAAGTACCTGTAAACAGATGATTTATGGCATGTTTTGTGATCTGTCTAGCTAATAATGAAATATTCAAACACTGTAACCTTTCCCATCTGTTCAGTGAACAGCTGTGACTTGGTGTTCAGCATCTGATCTTTGCAACAATTAAACTCACTCTTCACATAAGTAATACAGGTGATGATGTATTAGAGCCTAATCAAATTTCAAGTGGATCAGTCAAACTAACATACACAGAGGCACTCAAAGCCTGTTCCCAGCACAAGATAAAGATCACAATCCTTTCTGATCTTGAAGAGCTTTTAAGAAATAAGGAAAAGTTGGGATCTGGGTTTCCAAAGATGCAAATCAACATTCATCAGATAATGAAAATCTCTTCTTACAACACTTAACAATATTGATTGCATTTCAAAAATGTCTATAACATAATTAGAAAAGTATCTGAATTTAGAAATCTTTGGTTGGAATTTGTGAAATTCAAGTGCTTACTGTTATTGAACTAGTCTGATATTTATATAAATTGCCTTTATTTTTCATAGATGGATATGGCACATTAACTCTTGAAAATTTCCAAAGTGAAATAGAAGTAGAGCTTGCTGGTAGTATTGTGGATCATAGAGAAATAAGTGTTTTAACTACTCTTGAAAGTCTAAGTAACTTGCAAATACTCAGAAATCTCAAGTATTTCAAATGTCTGCTTTCTGCAATCTGCAAACTGAATTTTCTGTGTAAGTTTGGTACAGTGTATAACTTCAGGAACTGGTTGGAGATGTGAGGGTTTGGGACAGCCTTAGTTGCAGTGACCATGAGATGGTGGAGTTCAGGATCCTGTGTGGAGGGAGCAGTGCAATAAATAGGATTACAACCATGGACTTCAGCAAAGCAAAATTTGTCCTCTTCAAGGTCCTGCTTGAAAGATTCCCATGTTTTAGGGCTCTAGAAGGTAGGGGTGTTCACGACAGCTGGTTTATTTTCAAATGTCACTTCCTCCAAGCTCAAGACAGTTGCATCCCTATGAGCAAGAAATCAAGTAAAGGGAGTAAGAGGCCAGCATGGTTTAGTGAGGAAGTTCTGTCAAATCTCAGGTGGAAGAATTCTTACATAATGTGGAAAAACAGACAGACACCTGGGAGGAATATAAGGTGGTTGCTAGAGTATGCAGGGATGTAGTGAGGAAGGCTAAGCTCCACCTGGAAGCAAATCTGGCCAGGGTTGTCAAGGACAACAGGAAGGGCTTCTTCAAGTACATCAGCAGCAAAAGGAAGGTTAAGGAAAATGTAGTTCCACTGCTGAATGAAGTGATGAATGATACAAAGAAGGTGGAGTTACTGAATCCTAGACCTTAGAGATAGAAGAGAAAGTCTGGCAAAAGGAAGACCTTCCCTTGGGTGAGGAGGATCAGGTTAGAGATCATTTAGGCAAACTACATATCCACAAATCCATGGACGCCGATGGGATGCACACACAAGTGCTGAGAGAGCCAGCAGATGTTATTGCTAATCTGCTGTCCATCATCTTTGAAAGGTCATGGAGAACAGGAGAGGCACCTGAGGACTGGAAGAAAGACTATGTCACTCCAGTCTTCCAGGGCAAAAAGGATGACCTAAGAAACTACAGGCCAGTCAGCCTCACCTCCACCACCAGAAAGGTGATGGAACAACACATTCTGGACATCACTTCTAAGTATATGGAGGAAAACAAGGTTTTCAATAGTCTGCATAGGTTCACCAAAGGGAAATCATGTTTGACCAGCCTGGTAGCCTTCTATGATGGTATGACTGTCTGGAGAGATGAGGGAAGAGCATTGGATGTTTTCTACCTTGACTTCAGCAAGGTTTTTGACACTGTCTCTCCTCCTCATAGGCAAGCTCAGGAAGTACAGGTTAGATGAGTGCGTGGTGAGATGTATTGAGAACTAGCTGGATTGCAGAGCTCAGAGGGTTGTGATCAATGGTGCAGAGTCTGGTTGGAAGCCTGTAGTTAGTGGGCTTCCCCAGGGATCAGTACTGTTCAACCTTGTTCATCAATGACCTGGAGGAAGGGACTGAGTGCACCCTCAGCAAGTTTGCTGATGATACAAAACTGGGAGGAAGGGCTGACACACCAGAAGGTTGTGCTGCCATTCAGTTAGACCTGGACAGGCTGGAGGACTGAGCAGAGAAGAACCTAATAAAGTTCAACAAAGGCATGTGTGGGGTCCTGCACCTGGAGAGGAATAACTGTAGGTACCAGTACAGGTGAGAGGTTGACTAGCTGGAAAGCAGCACTGCAGAGAAAGACTTGGGAGTTCAGGTTGACAACAGGTTGACCATGAGTCAGCAATAAGCCCTTGTGGTCAAGAAGGCCAATGGTATCCTGGGGTGCATTAGGAAGAGTGTGACAGCAGGTCAAGGGAGGCTATCCCCCCGTCTGCCCTGGTGAGGCCCCATCTAGAGTACTATGTTCAGTTCTGGGCTCCCCACTTTAAGGAGGACAAGAAATTACTGGAGGGAATCCAGCAGAGAGCTATGAAGATGGTCAGGGGTCTGGAGCATCTTTCTTATGAGGAGAGACTGAGAGAGCTGGGTGTCTTCATCTGGAGAAGAGAAGGATGAGAGGGGGTCTTATTTAATAAATATCTTAAGAGTGGGTGTCCAGAGGATGGAACCAGACTCTTTTCAGTGGTGCCCAACGATAGGATGAGGGGTAATGGGCACAGCCTGAAACATAGGGTGTTCCATGAGAACCAGCTTCTTTACTTTGAGGGTGACAGAACACTGGAAAAGGCTGCCCAAAGTGGTTGTGTAGTCTCCTTTCCTGGAGACATTCAAAACCCACCTGAACACATTCCTGTGTGATCTGCTCTGGGTCAGCCTGCAGGTGGGTTGGACTAGATGATATCCAGAGCCACATCCAACCTTACCTTGAATGTCTTCAGGGATGGGGCATCTACCACCTTTCTAGGAAACTTGTTCCAGTATTTTACCACCCTCATTGTAAAAAATTTCTTCCTCATGTCTAGCCTCCTTTAGTTCAAAAACATTAACGCTTGTCCTATTGTAACAGGCCCTGCTATAATGTCTGTCCCCATGTTTCTTATAAGTTCATTTTAAGTACTGAAAGGTCATGATCCAGTCTCCCTGGAGCCTTGTCTTCTCCAGGCTGAACAACTCCAATCTTCTCAGCCTTTCTTCACAGGAGAGGTGTTCCATCTGTTTAAGCATTTTTGTGGCACTTCCTCTGGACCTCCAACAGGTCTGTGTCTTTCCTGTACTGAGGGCTCCAGAGCTGGACACAGTACTCCAGGTGGGGTCTCACCAGTGCAAAGTAGAGGGGCAGAATCACCTCCCTCCACCTGCTGGTCACACTCCTTTTGATGCAGCCCAAGATACAATTGGCCTTCTGGGCTGCAAGTGTGCATTGCCAGCTCATGTTCAGTCTTTCATCCACCAGTACCCCCAATTCTTTCTCCATAGGGCTGCTCTCAGTCCCATCGTTCTCCAGCCTGTATTGATATTGCGGGTTGCCCTGACCTAGGTGCACGACCTTGTACTTGGCCTTGTTGAACCTTATGAGGTTCACATGGGCCCAGTTCTCACGCTTGTCCAAGTCTCTCTGGATGGCATCCCATCCCTCAAGCATGTCAACTGCACCACTTAGCTTAATGTCATCTGCAAACTTGCTGAGGATGCACTCAGTCCCACTGTCTATGTCACTGATGAAGATGTTAAACAGTAGTGTCCAAGTACAAATCCCTGAGGGACACCACTTGTTACTGGTGTTCACCCACACATTATGCCATTGACCACTACTCTCTGGGTGTGACCATCCAGCCAGTTCTTCATCCACCAAACAATCCACCCTTCAAATTCACATCTCTCCCATGTAGAGAGAATGATATTGTAGGGGAATGTGTCAAAGGCTTTGCAGAAGGCCAGATAGGCAACATCCATAGCCACTAGATGTAATTACTCCATTGTAGAAGGCCACTAGTTTGGTCAGGCAGGACTTGCTCTTTGGTGAACCATGCTGACTGTCTCAAATCCCCTCCTTTTCCTCCTTGTGCTTTAGCAGAGCTTCTAGGAGGATCTGTTCCATGATCTTCCAGTCACAGAGGTGAGGCTGAAAAGTCAGCAGTTCTCAGGATCCTCCTGTCTACCCTTGAATCCTCTTTTCTAGGAGTGTAGAAATGTAGTGAAATATGTGAAGTTTAACATAAGTAATTTTTGTTCCTATCTGCTTGTAACTTTGCTTTCCTACCTACTTTTCTTGTAATACCTGCTTAATATAGGATCATTTGAATCATAATAATAGAGTGCTATAAGCTGCTCCATAACAATTTCTTAGTTCTGTCTGAAATGATTATGTAAAACACTTTCTCCCTAGAGAATTGCATTTCATTCTGTTCTACAATTGCGTAGAATTTGATTACTTTAACAGTCAAAATATAATGGTTTTAGAGGCTTCCTGATTAAAATATTAGAGTTTTGTAACTTTAATTATTGTGAACTTTCAGTGTATTTCTATTAACTTGTTCTTTCCTGTAGCTTTCAAAAACTGATCATTTAACTGCATCTTTTCACACTTTTTGTTATGCTATATTACAAAGCCTTATTCTGTGAGATAAATCTGTCAGAGACAAGTTTTTTTCTAAATGTTTATATGTTTATCTGATCTTGAAAGTATTCTCTGAATTGTCATATTTTCTTTTCTACTAATTTTTTAAATTGCTTCTCTTGGGCAGACTAACTGGCTGGTGGAAACTTAACAGCTCAGTTGGGTTTTTTTAAACCCATAAAACCCTTTATCACCATGCTGTTAACTAGCATACTGTTATATTATCCACAACAATATTTTAATCTTCTCTATTTCATTACAGTTTTGTGATTTTTTTTCCCCTTATTTTTGCCATTTTTGCAGAGCTAATTTTGCTTACTCTTTATTTACTTCCTTTCTCTTAGCTCTTCTTGTGTGGCCTCCTTTATCTAAACTTTTGACTTCATTCAAGGGAAAACAGTCATAGTTGTTGTGATATTTAACATTATCATATAACAAAAAAGTTAATGGATCTTACTTGATTTTCTGTGGATTGAGAATGCTGCTAAGATGTGTTTGTTGTAGTCTTCTGTCATCAACTTCTTCATACTTTTCGATCTGTGCTATTTTTATTGATTTGTTCTCAACAAACTTCAACCTCTTTTAAGTTTGATTCCTTTTTATGCTCTGATATCCCAAAGAGCTGATCTAAGCATCCATTTCAGTACTTAGTTCAAATGTCTTTATGTGGAGAATTATAAGTTAATTTAGAAATCTTTCCCTGGGAGCAGTGTTAGTAGATTTTGTACTTTTTTGGTTGTCGGAAATACATCACATTGACTGTTGCTTTGTCTAACCTGATAGTGACAGCCCCAGCCTCATTACTGACATCTTCTATGTAGGTAATGCTAGGAAATGTTTACGACTGAACTGAAAGTTAGAATTATAGTATTTTATTTATTTGATAGGAATTTATTTATAGGTGTTGCTGTGAAAACAATATTTTACAATTGGCTTCCAGTTTTGTATCAACTTTCTGTTTTACAGGTCTATAGTTCATATGAATTGTGGCTATGGTGAGAAAGTTTGGAGTTTTCTCTTTCATTTCAACTCTTTTGTAAAATTATTTATGATTAATTTTGACTAATACTAGAGACTTTAAGGTAGTGGCTATATCAGACGTCAAAGCAAGTGTTTGCATACTTACAAAATGTTCTTTTTTTCTGTGGAAGTTTCATAACTCTGCATCTACTATCTCTTGTGAGGGAAAGAGATGTTAGTAGAATAAAATTCTAAATAGAAACATAGAATGTGCTTTGGCTTTTTAATCCACTTTCTCAAATGTCTAACTGATGTTGAACTTTAAAAAATAATGTTTTGATCCTGTCATTACGTATCAAAAGAGGAAGAGTAGCTTCAGATACTGGAAAAAAATACAACTATGGACAGACGTAATGCAAGAGAACCATTTAATTAGTTTGGAACCTCAAAACTGTGCTTTCTAATGAAATTTATTGCTATGAATTATCTACATCATTATAGAAACTGGATGAGTACGTGACAATGCAATCACGAAGAGTGAAATAACAGTTCTGGCTGCATAATAAATTTGTCTAAAGATATGCTGATGCATCTGTTGTGTTGTATATCAATTTTTGGAGGCTTTGAGAGGTATTTGCAGATAAAATGTTGGCAGTGGGTATCAAAGATAACAAAAATAACTAAAATCTGTGTACGGTATGTGATAAGACCTGAAATCTGTTTTTATGTGCAACTGCTTTATAAATTATACTTAGTCATATTTAAAGTAGCTCCTACATCTCTTGCCAGGGTAGTCATAAGTCACTTGGAGTGTCAAAATTCTGAACTGAAATGTTTGTAGAAATAAGATATTCAGGCCTGAGGAAGACTTCAAATGTACAGTTCATACTCACTTTGATAGAAACATTTTTATCTCCAAACAGAAGAGTTCATTTTTAAAACTTATTCTTGACTTTTTCCTCCTGAAGTCATGAAAACACTTCTATTTCTATTTATTTCTTTCTTTATTTCCAAAACATTTTACAGTGTTTAGATAAGAGTAATGCCACAGTGCAACTAACTATGAACTGTGAAGTGTACTTAACCTGCAACTCTGTACTGGAATATTTTGATCCCTGCTGGGGGCAAGATATTTTGGTTTCTGTCAATATATGTATATACATTATTAAGAGCTGCTGGCATGAGGACAACAGACATAATTTGAAACCCATTATTTTAACATATTCTTAAAAACAGTAAAACAGAGCCAGAAAGCTAAAGCATGTCCCCATTTTATAATATTCAAGCTAACAACTGTAACAAACCAAAACCAATAGTCCTTTAATACTGAATGGGGAACTATTACCTTTGATTCTTATCCAAATATCTGATTCTCATATAAATATCCATAATCTTAGAAATAATTAACAAATAAAAATACCCAAGGATATGTATCTGAAGCTTTTAAAGAATTTGAATATGCTAATTTAATGCTTTTGCTGTTCTATTAAGTTCAACAATTCTGTTAGTTACACAATTCTTTGTAGGCCAATTTTTTATATTAAATACATTTAACCTGTTTGCAATAAAATACGAACTTTCTATGCTGTAGCTAGAATTCCAGAATTGTGTTATGAGATACATAAGTAAAAGCAATTATGTATATACTAAAAAGCTCCAAATAAAACAGAAGGTCTACTGTGATGGAAGGAAACATAGGGGCTAAGATGAGGGATCAGTTGTAGTACATTGGGTAGCTGAATCATTGTTCTTTACAGAAATTAATCAAGTTCATACCTTGAATTTTTAGTCATATCCAGATAAAAAAGTTGCTATTCCAAAGCAGATATTTGCTTTGTCTGTTGAAATAAACCATGTACATTAATTTGATTCTTCTGCAGTCTTTATTTCTATCTCCAACCTGTCTTAATTCTTATTTCTGAAAAAAATTTATCCAATATTTTTAACCACACATCAGCATTGATTTAAATAGTAGTTTTGTTTCCGAGCTTGTAGAATTCTGTCACCAGTGTGCTTTTCATTTTACACATGAGGAAGTGTTCAAAATAAGTAGTCATAACTGGATGAAGGCAGGCAGTTTTGGGAAAAAAAAAAAAAAAAAAAAAAGAAAGAAAGAAAAAAAAGAGCTCTTATGACAATGGATTTCCAGCTAGCCATCAAAATATTCCAATGAGGTAGTTTATGTAGAATGTTGACTGAATTACTTCTAGCTGGGTGGAAAGAGGAAAATGTAGATCTCAAGTACGCTCAGTAAAGATCTGCAAAAAGTATAGAACGATAATAGTGTGGTGTGTTACAGAGGGATTTTGTCACTGTGTTAAGGATATCACTTGGTAATTGAAGGAGGGGAGAAGAGAAAAAAGAAAGGAGACCAAATAAATACATTGTTCCAAAAATGGCTTTCCATAGAGTAACATCAATGTAACACTCCACTCATATGTAATCCTTAAAGAGGAAGCAACAATGATTCCATTAACCTCGGTCTAATAAAACCACTTCTCTCTTCTCAGACTTTTAAACAAAATAACAATTGCCTACTCACAGCAGTGAAGGCTCTGATATCATCAGAGGCAATAAATGCTATTGCATATTATAAACCAAACTATTTTTTTGTGCATTACAAAGTTTATCCTGGTATCAGTGTAATGACAGAACATCACTAGAAAGAAAACTCATGATTGGGAATGTCACATTACATCTCTTTTACTAGCAATATCTGGTTGCCCTTTGTATCCTGAGAACAAGATACTGTCTGTCTCAAAACCAAACCAAACCAAACCAAACCAAACCAAAACAAAGCAAACAAAAAAGTGAGTTGATGTCCTACTCTTAAAAACACCATTCAGGAAGGATAAAAGATTGACATGGGGAAGCAGAATTCAAGCTATAGTACAAAGACAGTGGAAAGATTAGAAGTAAGGTTGAGTATAAATTACTGCCACTGTGAAATTTAATCTATTTGTGATAGAAACTCTGTTGTGACAGTAGCAAAAATGCAGCAACTCTCAGTGAGAGGTCTTCTAGGAGAGGAAGGTGACCTATTTAAAACAAAAATAATCTTATTGTCTTAAAGTAACTTACCTACAAACTCATAAAACTTGTTACAGCAGTTTGTCCAGCATTCAGGCACCAAAAGGCTTGTATCGAAGAGATCTGCCCAAGATTTCATTCAATGGGATTTTGGACAAAAAAATCAGCTGGTGAGACCACCTCATGCCTCCTGTATGCTTCTTATATTGGCCAGAGTATTTGCTTTAGACAGAGGCTTTCTTAGTTCTCTTTTAGATCTGATGGTGATTACAGCCCTTCATCTCCATTTTTTTCACCTCTGATTATTAGGATTTACTCATTGACTTTTGTTTTCTTACCTAGCTGTTTCAGGGTACCAAACCAGTGCTCTCTATCTCTTTTCCGTAATTTCTTCACCCCTTAAGTCTTTATTTTATTGTGAATGTAGGCTATCCTCTGATTTCCTTAGCTCAATGGAGATGTGCTTTGACTCTGATGACACACTGTCCTCATAACTGGTCTTCTCATTTCTCCAGGGTTCCCTCATTTGGACATTCTTCATTCTCTCTAAAAACAAGCTTTACCATTTCCATTATGCATTTACATTTCTATTATGCATTACTTACATGTAACAAATTTGTTAACATTATGCAGCAAAGAAGATGTAGCCCCAGTGTTTCATTCTGCAGACACTTGATAAAATGGGTAACCATTTTGCTCTAAGTGTAGATCTGTCTTTCATCTCCGGTTGAACTATGATCCAGTTTAATTCATAATAGATTTCAAACAAAAGCTGTTTTTTTAGGCAGTATTTTTTTTATCAAAGCATCTTGTTTTGGTTGTAATACGTATCTTCTCTGTATAATTTGGGTATTATTTTTCCAAGTTACATTTTCTGAGACTTGTAAGGGGGAGAAAGTAGTATATAATTCACTAGACAAAAAGGCAATCTGGGGTGTGCTCCTGGTTTAACATAAGGTTTGTGTAATCTTGGGTATGTTGGTCTACTTGGTGCCTTAGTTCCCCACCTCCATGAGATGAGTCACTAATTTTAGTCCCCAAATAATATAGTGGTGAACTGTAGGCTTATACAGAGGTATTCCTAATAATATTTCTTTCTTTTTTTTTTTTTTTTTTTAACTCCTCCAAAAGAATAAATGCCTTTTAAAAATTTCTACTCTTAGCAAACACTTCAATGTTATTTTGCTCTTATTTAGTTAAGTTATGCTCTCAGTTACAACAACTCTTATGCAGATCAATTGTTAAAAAAAAAAAAAAAAAAAAAGGCTTATTCATTGCATGTTTCTCTGGTCAGATTATTTTTGTATTAAAGAGAAAGATTATTTTTACAGGTCAGATTTAATCAAAGAGCATTAAAATAAATCTTCATCTTAGTCAGAATTTGCCAAGTGCAAGAAGGAAGTAGAGACTCACTGATGGCAAACTAGACAAAAATGTGTTAATATTTATAATGCATTCTCATTATATCAGGAGGCATCAGGGTTTAATAGACTTGGAGTGCAACTGAGTCCAAGCAGCTGCCTGGAAAATGTCTGTGTTGTGCATCTGTTCAAATACGATTATTCTGCCTTTGTACCACACCCACGATTTCTTTTTTTATTTCTATATCCTCACTTGAAAATACCTGATAACATTTTATTTGACAAATAAATTCAGGAAAATTTATAGGAAGTACACAGAAAGAGAAAGGAAAGGGATAATCAGCTCCATCGAAATGTTAAGACTTGGAACCATGTCAATTGGAATGGGCAAACTAATGGGTAGTGTGTTGTGGCAAACATGTACAGACAGCGGAAAGACCTGTGTGAATCCCTTATGTTTTCTTTATTATTAATTACTATGAATACACTGACTACATTAGTAAAAAAATTGACTGAATTAAATAGGTCAAAATGTGGAGAAAACTGCATATTGGTGGGAGAAAGTAGTATATATCCTTAAAATACTTGTGTTCTTTTTATGAGCGCCTTACCAAAAAAGATACATAGATGAAATGTTTAAATTATATTTCAATAAGTTTCAATAAGAAAATAAATTTATTTCAAGATTTGGCTCAGCTAATGTGTCTAATTTCTTGTATTAGTGCTAAATTGCAATGATTATGTTGTAATTGATACATCTGCTAAGTTGAAAAGCCACTTCAGAAATTCATTTACCTGCTAGTTACCATTTATCTTTGATGATTTATCTGTTACTTCTTATTCTGACTAGAGCTACTGAAAGATACCCACATTATATTTCAAACCAAGAAGTCTGTGAACTGCTGAGAATTGTATTTGTTTTGAAGTGTATACTCTCAGAATAATTAAAACTGTTTACCCCAATTTGTTTTTGTGAAGTTGCACTTGTTATCTTTACTATAAATTTTCCCAGTTATATTTTCTATCCTGCAAAAGGACATTAGCACTATGATGCTGAAATAATATTTACCAGTTTGGTGCGGGGTTTTTTGTTTGTTG
Organism: Columba livia; assembly: GCF_036013475.1. Lineage (NCBI taxonomy): Eukaryota > Metazoa > Chordata > Aves > Columbiformes > Columbidae > Columba > Columba livia. The sequence continues at coordinate 77,133,992 of NC_088603.1, forward strand.
GGGGGTTTTTGTTTCTTCGTTGTTGTTTGTTTTTGTTGTTGGTTTGGATTATGTTGTTTGTTTGTTTGAGGTTTTTTTTTTTTATTTCTCTTTTTGTGGGGGTTTTTGCGTGTCTGCGTGGTATGAGTTTTCTAATATTTTCATTCTCTGAGCATTTTAGAATCTTTCCAACTAAAATCCTAAGCAGATTCTTTAACCAGGATCTAAATTCTGCCTTATGTTACCATTTAAAAACCAACACATAATATGATAAAAACCAAACAAATAAACCCAACCAAACAAACAAAAACCCACAAAAACAAACAAACAAATGAAACACCTGACTTCTGGACTGCAGAACCCTGGAAAAAATCAAGGTATTTCAGCAGGCCTTTCAGGCAGAAGGGAGAAGATGCCTAAAAGCACTCAAAAATTCTAGTGAAATCAGTGGAGTCCTGATGACCTGTAATGCGTCAGAGCCATTTTGCCCAGGTGCCTGGTTCCAGGGACTGGAATACTATGCTGCTGGAGTCCTGGATCGATGAAAAATACAAGATCAAGCCACGAGGTTTGAAGCTGGGAGATATGCATGATGTTTATCATCAGGAGTTTGGAAGCCTATTAGAACACCTGAAGCCTATAAAAGCCCTCTTCCAGGATATCTTGCCAACAGATCTACAAGTATCACTCAGCAGTAGCAGAAGCACAGTGTAATTTAGAATAATCAGTCCCAGTCTGCCTTTCTGAACTGAGGGAGAAGAAACTTTAAACAAAGTTTACCTGACACAGCTGGAAAGGGCCAAAGAAGCCTGCTTGAGACCGCTTGATGGAAAAATAAAAAGGGAGGAAAAGTCATTGTGCAGTACAAGGCTTGTATGTAAAATTTATTCAAAGTCTTATAAAACACTGTTTAATCAGATATTAAAAGAGAATTATCTGCATGCTCAGTTCTCAGAAAGGCTGGCTATGAAAAGTCATATACGACTCAGAGCATAATATGCTTAAAAGCCTTATGGTCTCAAATCATATTGGAAACATACCCATAATAATTGATTAATTGATTGAATAATTAATTTCTGAACACCACCCATTTTTACCTCCCAGATATATACTTATATTTAGGAAACTTTTCATAACTCTACAAAGAAAGTTTTGAAATAAGACCTCCTTTAAAATTCAGTAAGAACTAGAGTCTGAGGACTGAAGTCTCTGTTAGTTGTCTCACCTGCTGTGACACTGAGAACTCTTTATTCTGTAATACTGCTCAAACTGGCAGGGGAGTTACTGCTCAAAAGGACTTCACACAGCAAGAGTAACACTGAGGTTGGTGGCAAAATACCCAGGTGTGATGTGCTGCAATACTAGTTCAGTCGGCAAGCTCATCTGAGAGACCAATGTTGTTCCTAAAAAATAGCAGAGTTGGTACTTCATGAAAAAATGTCCAAAAATAACATTGATGACTTAACTAGGATTTGCCTCTTCAAAATGTAAATGCTCATAACACAGGCCTCAGAACAAGTTTCTCAGATGTACTCAATGGAAAGAAATTACACTTTCAGGAGAAAAATAATAGTAATACTCCATTCTAAAATAGATAACATGAAATATATAGTAGGTTCTTCATATTAAGAATAATTCTTTGTTCTTCTAATACTTAAATGCAAATTCTTGTATGGCAAAGAATAATTCTGTATTTATCATCCACTGGGAAGTAAAATGGTACAATGCCTAACACCAGGTCTTTGCTTTAATACACAGTACAGCTGGAAGTCCAAATTTTTTTTTTTTTTTTTTTTTTTTTCATTTAGAAAGCATCTTCCATTAAATTGGAACCTCCCATGGTAATTCACCTAATCCAGATATTTTATTTAAAAGGAAAAATGTCCAAATGTGTCAAGATTTCTTAAGACCTTTCCTTCTTCCAGATTATATCTATTGTTTGATACAGAAATACAAATTATTTTATTATAGAAACAGTAAGGAACTGGAATAAATTTTTAAGAGGCATTGTAGTGTTCTGCTAATGGAGATTTTTAACAATAGGTGAGGCACACCTGCCACAAATGGTGTTGATATACCTGATGTTTGGCTGCTGGCATGGTGACAGAACAATCTCCTTATCCCTCTTATCTGCCTCATTTTCTAAGGTTTTGGTTTATCTAAACTACAAAAAACATCAAGCGTGTGATATTTCATTTTGATCCTGAACAAGATAAAGGCTTAAATCATGGAACTCCTTATGGAGTTGAAATTCTGCTGCCCACACAGTGCTGGGTTGACCAGAAGCAACATATATGTTAGTCTTAGTAATTTCTTCAGGCTCCTGGATCTGCCTGACCGAATACTTCAGTGCAGTATGTGACCTATGCAATTCTGCTCTTCTTTAAAGCCACACTAAAGATTATAGGATCCTGGGAGCCTAGTGGGTTGAAGGGGAGGATTTTGCCATCTATTTTTCCCCTCATGATTAAGTCTAATTTCTGCTAAGAATAGTTTGTATATAGAAAAAAAAAAAAAAAAAAAAAAAAAAAAAGCTTCTTTAAAGGAACACCAGGAATGATCACAGCTACAGAAGAGTACCTTTGTAATGTACCTTTTTGGATAAGCTATAGATATTTTTTATATATGTGCATATACTTATATATATTTGCCCTTGTGATTTTGATAATACTCTTCAAGGAGAATTTATCCATATCACTAGATTGTGTTATATTCACATTTTTATTTGTGGTTTTATTGCATAAAGCGTCTTTCTTAAGTTTTGTATATTCTGTGCAACAGAATCACAGAATCACAGAATGTTAGGGATTGCAAGAGACCTCAAAAGATCATCTCATCCAATCCCCCTGCTGCAGGACATAAAATTTAGACTTTTTTGAATATGTATTTGCAATTAAGCAAAAGTTCCATTTCTGAGGAAATTTTACCTCCTGAATAGATATTTCATTGGTTATTTTTTTAACAGTTCTCTGAAATAAAATATTAATCACATAATTGTAAAATAGGATCTTAAAATCCTAAACCTGTTAGCATTTATGACAATCTAGATAATATTACATACCATATCTCCCCCCAGAACTGAAAATATACCTGCAGTACACAGAGGTTTCCACCCTTGTGCTTGCAACATGAGATTCACACTGAGGAGAGTTAATAGTATATTTCAACATGATTCTCGCAGATATCAGAGCTGTATGAATCATTAGTTTATACTTTTTGTACTGCTATACCAGATAACACCGAGTACGAAAGTGTGTCAAAACATATGAGATTCAAAATATGGTGTCCTTGCCAAAGAGAACAAACCAGGCACAGTAATACAGTGAATCTCTTAAAAGTAATTAATTTATCTCTCTATGGAAATGTGGTTTGCTCCCAGTGCGTAGTGGTTTGGTTTTAATAAATAATGTGTGTCTATAGCTACACATTAACTAAAATAATCTTAAGAAAATGATGGAGGAGAACTATGTAACAGATTTTAGAACAGCTTATTAGTTAATAACTGTGAGATATATATATGACTTTGTACAAAGTTCAGAATACTTTTAAGCTGTTAGAATTATTTAGTGAACGAAATATCAGGATTTGAGGATGCTGAATGCTGATGCTTTCAGGTCCCCTGATATTCCTCAGAATGGCTTTAAACATGGCTGGTCCAGGCCCCCCAAAATCTTTGTAAGTAACTCAGACAGCTAGTATTTAATCTCTTCAGAACAAGCATAGCTTGTGACATGTGGTACATGTGAATAAACAGGATGCAGGCCAAATGCTGGTTGGTTCTTTTATACTTCGTCGACTTCTGTGCTCTGAAGGGACTGCTTGGCTTGCCCATGTATTGATCAATTTGCAATGGCCTGCAGTGTATCTGAAAATGGTTATTAGCATGTGATGAAATACCCGATTTTACTAAAACAGCTGCCATATTCCTTGACTACGAGACACCTAGGATAAAGACCCAGTGGTAATGTCATAACTAAAAAGGTAATCCTGCGAAACAAGTATAAGGTGACTGTTACGTATTTGTCTCACCAAAACCGATCAACAGAAATCCTCTTAAAGAACAATCTATACTATTACCTATTTTTCTTTTGTAGACCCTAATAAAGACATTTTGCTTTTGTGAGTGAACCAAATTATGGGAAGTTTGTTTTTAAATCCAGTCCTTTCGCTAAGTGTAGCTCTGCTTGCGTGAGAATGTCTTTTGATTGTCTGTGTGTATAATTTCTCCACCTTCTGTGTTGGATCAGCCAGAGACATCACAATAGGTGAGCAGAGGTCTATTCTTTCATCAATCTGACCCTGGGGAGGAAGGAGAGAAAGACAAAAAGGACTAAGATTCTCTGTTATTTGTACAAGACTCTTCCTCAGAAAAGGTTTTTCTCTGGTTACCCACTGCACCATACCCATTTTAACTTGTAAATGTTTAGTTAAGTCTCAACTGTCATCACTGAAAAGCTGTAGGTACATGTTTACCAGCAGTAAAATAAAATTTGAAATTCAGTTTAACTGAAATTGCAATGTGCCAGTATTGTGGTGAGCTCAGATCATGAGCTTGATTATTCTCTAATTAAAATTTAAAAACATTCAAAATAAATCAATGTTTTCCATATTTAGCTTGTTTATATATGTTAAAATTAGTTCAATTTGTCCAGGTTATAGGTTTTAGTCATTATAACTTATTGCCACTTATTTGCTGGAGTTAAAAAATACAGATACAGAAGGGCAGATTCTTTAAGCAGAGGAATTACACCATTCTTCCTCTGATGATTTTTATAGCAAACAGCATTGTTTCACAACACCTGTCAAAGTAAACCCAGCAATTGAGGATGTATTTTAGGCAAAAGACTGAACTGCGAACATCATATAAAGTAGTCAATATTAGTCATTTACAGAGATACTTGCAGCAGTGCAGGGCACCTTGCTCCATGGCTCTTGTAGAAACTCAGCAGAAAATAGGGTTTCATGTCCTCATTAGAAATGGGGAGTTAAACTCGATGCTTAACAGCTATTCCCACCTCTGTTACTTAAAAAAATTACCCAATTCTAAGACCTTCATACCTCCTCTCCATACCTTTTGAACACTGCTGAATGCTTTTGCTGCTCTCTTTGGTGGCAGTTGTTGAGTAAGGGAAGAGCTGTAATTAACTCTTCCATTGAGACCACAAAACACAGCCATTGTGGCATAAAATAGAAAATTAAAATGCATACAGCGTATGTGCTTTTGTGCTGCTTTATTTTTGAAGTTCTAATTGTATGCTGCCAAGTCACAGACATCTTCACAATATGTCTAAGCTCAATATGTCATTAGATTCTATTCCTTTCCAGAATTCAGGTTCTTGGTCATAGAACTGAAAATAAAAGACTTGAGTAAAAATTTGCACAAGGGGAATTCAAAATATGGTAACATGCCTTTTCAGACCTTCAGTAAAATATTGAATCAAATAATAACTTCCATTTCTATACATTCAGACTGAAATATTTCTTATGTTTATTATACATGTACCTTCCTACTGTTCACTTTATCTGTGCAAGAACTTTCCATACAAGTTAATAGAGAAATAGTGGATCATAGCACTTGCAAAAGCATTTTAAAAATCCACAGACTTTCCGCTGCTGGACTTCATTTACTCTGTGATGTCTTCCTGTCTATAGTTCTGGGTATCTTGCTGGAAGCCAGGGAACTTACAGCACAGACTCCCCTTGGAAGACTTTTTCTCTCTGGCAGGTAAAACTGAAACTTGGAAACAATTCATTGTACTGAATCTTACATACAAACTGTTACTCTTATTTTTCTTCAGTGTTGATAGCCAGTGAGATGTATGGATAACTATTTGCCGAGGGTTTTGATTGCAGGGTGACAATAAAACCATGGCAGATGTATTGTTAACCCCCTCTCCCCGCCACCTTCCCCTTTCAGCACCTCCCTTTTCCCCCTTCCCACTAAGGACAGGCGATCAGGAGGGAAAGAAGGACAGAGAGAAGAGAGCTGGGAAAATTAAAAATGTTTTACTAATGCTACTGATAAGAATAGAGAAAATAATACAAAACATACAAAACCAACCTTGGAAGTCCCAGCAACTGCAGAGCCGGCACCCAAAGTCCTAGATTGGACTCTGCAGCTAACTGGATCTGGATTCAGTCTGTCACTAGGCCTCAGTTCGCAGGGACGACTAGCAAGGTCCTCTCCTAATGTCGGCCATAAGAAAAAAGGGACAAGATCCTCATGATCTCCCACTTTCATATGAAGTATTCACGTGAATGGGATGTTGTACTCAGTCAGTTTCTTGGTCATCTGTTTTCTCGTTGCCCCTCTTGTGAGAGGTGTATCCATGCTTATCAATAACTTCGCATTCCATTGTTATGTTTTCCAAAATGTGTATCTGGTTCTCCAGGAAAATGCAGCTACTATGAAGGCTTTAGCTGACAGGCAAATTCACTAAAAGAGAAACATGTTTTTTAACAAAACAAGGACATTACTGCTCTGAAGTAATTTCTTTTATTGGTTGTTTTTATTGGCTAGTTTTTGTACTACATTTTGTAAGACTAGCAATGAGTAAGAATGATGACATCAGAGAGTTACTGTGTTCTGCTAGGTTACTGTCATGTAGTGTGGAGTGAAAAAAATGTGGAAATAATACATGTGTTGATAACTAAATATGGACTTTGACACTTAGAAATTGTTCATCACATTGATTCTGTTTAAAAATAAAGATATGGCATAATATAGATTTACACATAAATGTGTTGTAGAAGTCTGACTCAAAGCACAGTCATTTTAACAAAAAAGCTTTTAATAAGGTTAGTGGATTCCATGATTTTTTTTCATGTAGTGACTTTCAGCATTAAAGACAAAATATGTTTTTTATTCTTTTCCTCCTCCTTGTCTTCCTCCCGCATCCTCCAACTGCTAGCTTTTCAAACAGCCTAATAAATAAATGCTAAAACACGTCCATTTTGCCCATTATGTCTTGACCTGTAGGAAGGATGAGTGTGATCAGAAGTTAGTGAGCAATCTTTCCAGTGGTGAAACAACATCTTACTCCCTCTTTCATAGTTATTTGGACTGGTGGTCACAGAAACAAACTTGTAGGCAGTGTGGTGTTTTGATTTGTTCCGTTTTGTTTTTTTTTTTCTTTCCATAAATTAAGTGCCTTCAACATAGTCTCAGCTTCATCCTGTTCCAGCTGAACTCCAGCTGTATTCTGAATAAACCAAATGGGTAGTATAGATATACACACCCAGATTACATCTGCAAAAAACTTCAGAGTGGGGGACTATAATGAGATTGTGGAAATAGTGGCAGAGAGGTTATGCACATTGGATGAAGGAAGGGCACAGTTAACTTCATTTCTCTAGTCTGTTTCTGTACATAGGTTTTTCCCAAGAAATTGCTTGGCCTGCCGTGTAATATCCACTGGACAGGCCTCTTCACACGGCCAGAATGCTCCAAACTCCAGTCCATGCAAGCTACTGTCAGCTCTGGTTTCAGAGTTTACAGGTGTATATGAAGCATCCCTTCAACCCTCAAGCACACCTGCTAGCTCTGACTGTAATTGAGGTAGAAACTGCTACCTCTAGAATTACTTTCAAAACCACAGCCTAAATTGTTATTTTCATCCCTCAAGAAAATATGTACCAAATAACTTTTTACCAAATAAAACCTGTGTAATGTGCTTGGTCAAAATGGTGCTTTGTTTGAAAACATGGAAATATTTTGAAATTGATCATTGCTTTTAGGACATAAAATAGTTTTTTTCTTATATATTTGCAAATACGTATTATCAACTTGTGATTCACATTCTAGAAGAGAGAATTTATTCAGTGCTTTATAAACTGATTAAAAGCTATACTGACAGATTAGGTTGTGAAGGTTCACAGACCTTCTATACTGAGGCAGAGACCTGTTTCCTAAACCACTAAGCCTATTTCAAACCCTCTGATGTTTTTTTGTATTCATATTTTTTGAGAGAAGGGTTAAACTATGAGGGTTGCTGGGTTATATTTATTTATCTCACCATATCATCACAGCATCTCCATCAAAGTAATAATGATTTTTCATCATCAGGAAACTGCAGCAACTTCGAGAGCTTGGTTTTATTTTTTGAGGAGTTTGAAAGACTAATTTTATTGGCAAACATAATAATTTAAGGATTTCAGTGGGCTTATTGCTAAGATTGCTGACATTCTCAGTATAGTAAAACTTAAATTATGCATCAAAATATAAATAATTTCTATTCGTGTGAGGATATATTGCTTACATTAAAAGTGATGGACCCAATTTTTCTGTCTAAAGCCATGGTCTCTCTTTGGCTGTTTGCTATGGTAGTGATGAGCAACCTTGGCTTTCAAAGAGGATGCTTCTAGCTTTTCACTCTTGTTTTGGCCTTACCACAATATCACAGTATGTTTGGGATTGGAAGTGACCTCAAAAGATCATCTAGTCCAATCCCCCTGCTGGAGCAGGAACACCTAAGTGAGGTCGCACAGGAACATGTCCAGGTGGGTTTTGAATGTCTCCACAGAAGGAGACTCCACAACCCCCCTGGGCAGCCTGTTCCAGTGCTCTGTCAGCCTTACTGAGCAGAAGTTTTTTCTCAAATTTAAGCGGAACCTCTTGTGTTCCAGCTTGATCCCGTTACCCCTTGTCCTATCATTGTTTGCCACCGAGAAGAGCCTGGCTCCATCCTCATGGCACTCACCCTTTATATATTTATAAACATTAATGAGGTCCCCCCCTTAGACTCCTCTTCTCCAAACTAAAGAGACCCAGCTCCCTCAGCCTTTCTTCATAAGGGAGGTGCTCCACTCCCTTAATCATCTTCGTTGCCCTACGCTGGACCCTCTCCAGCAATTCCCTGTCCTTCTTGAACTGAGGGACCCAGAACTGGACACAATATTCCAGATGTGGTCTCACCAGGGCGGAGTAGAGGGGAAGGAGGACCTCTCTCGACCTACTAACCCCCCCCCCTTCTAATACACCCCAGGATGCCATTGGCCTTCCTGGCCACAAGGGCACAGTGCTGGCTCATGGTCATCTGTTGTTCACCAGGACCCCCAGGTCCCTTTCCCCTACACTGCTCTCTAATTTGTAATTTCCCAACCTATACTGGAACCTGGGGTTGTTCCTGCCCAGATGCAGGACTCTACACTTTCCCTTGTTAAATTTCATTAGGTTATTCCCCGCCCAACTCTCCAGCCTGTCCAGGTCCCGCTGCATGGCAGCACAGCCTTCTGGTGTATCAGCCACCCCCCCCAGCTTAGTGTCATCAGCAAACTTGCTGATAGTACACTCTATTCCCTCGTCTAGATTGTTAATGAATATATTAAATAATATTGGCCCCAGTACTGACCCCTGAGGCACTCCACTAGATACTGGCCTCCAACTAGACTCCGCACCATTGACTACCACTCTCTGGCTTCTCTCCTTAAGCCAGTTTGCAGCCCACCTCACTAGTCTATTGTCTAGACCACACCTTCTCAACTTAGCTGTGAGGATGCTGTGGGAGACTGTGTCAAAGGCTTTACTGAAGTCAAGGTAGACCACATCCACCGCTCTGCCATCATCCATCCACCTTGTTACATTCTCATAAAAGGCTATGAGGTTGGTCAAGCATGACTTACCCTTGGTAAAGCCATGCTGACTGCCCCTAATAACCCTCTTATCCTTGATATGCCTTGAGATGGCAGCAAGGACAATCTGTTCCATTACTTTCCCAGGGACAGAGGTGAGGCTGACCGGTCTATAATTACCCGGGTCCTCCTTCTTGCCCTTTTTGAAGACTGGAGTGACATTTGCTTTCCTCCAATCCTCAGGCACCTCTCCTGTTTCCCAAGACTTGGCAAAGATGATGGAGAGCGGTCCAGCAATGACTTCAGCCAGCTCCCTCAGCACCCGCGGATGCATCCCATCTGGACCCATGGATTTATGGATGTCCAGACTATTTAATTGCTCCCTAACCCAGTCCTCATCAACTAAAGCAAACTCCTCCATTGACCTGGCTTCATCCGGCGTACAGGGCTCCTCAGGACAGCCTCCAGCAGAGTAGACAGAGACAAAGAAGGCATTCAGTAATTCTGCCTTCTCTGTGTCTTCTGCCACCAGGGCACCCACCCCGTTCATCAGTGGGCCTACATTGCCTCTGGTATTAGTTTTATTTGCTATGTATTTGAAAAAGTTATTTTTGCTGTCCTTGACCCCTCTTGCCAGCTGTAATTCTAAGGAGGCCCTGGCTATCCTAGCTGCCTTCCTACATCCTCTAACAGCAGCCTTATATTCTTCCCAAGTGGCCAGCCCCTGCTTCCATGACCTGTAAACTCTCCTCTTCTGCTTGAGCATACCCAACAGATCCCTATTCAACCACACAGGCCTCCTGGCTCCCTTCCTTGACTTCCTTCGTGTGGGGATGCTCTGATCCTGAGCGTGGAAGAAGCAATCTCTGAATGCAATCCAGCTATCTTGGGCCCCTTTTCCTTCAAGCAGTCTTGCCCATGGGATTTCCCCCAGCAATTGCTTGAAAAGGCCAAAGTTAGCCCTGCTAAAGTCCAGGGTTGCAATTCTACTTGCTATTCTGTTCCTGCCACACAAGATGCTGAACTCCACCATCTCGTGGTCACTGCAACCCAGGCAGCCCTCAACCTTTACTGCTTCGACCAGACCCTCCTTGTTAGTGAGGACGAGATCCAGCAGTGCACCTCTCCTAGTCAGCTCCTCCACCACCTGCATGAGGAAGTTATCATCAATGCACTGGAGGAACCTCCTGGACTGCAGCTGGCTGGCTGAATGGTCCTTCCAGCAAACATCAGGGAAGTTAAAATCCCCCACAACAACCAGGGCCTGTGACTGTGAGGCCATTCTCAACTGCCCATAGAAGGCCTCATCAACTTCCTCAGCCTGATCTGGTGGCCTGTAATAGACGCCCACAACAGTGTCACCCCTGCCAGCCTGCCCCTTGATCCTGACCCATACACTCTCAACTCGCTCGTCATCCACTCCTGGGCAGAATTTAGTACATTGCAGTTGCTCTCTCACACAGAGAGCAACTCCACCACCACACCTGGCTGGCCTGTCTTTCCTGAAAAGGGCATAGCCATCCATGACCACATTCCAGTCATGTGAACTGCCCCACCATGTTTCCGTAATTGCCACCAGATCATAATCTCCCAACCGAACATAGGATTCTAACTCCTCCTGCTTATTCCCCATGCTGTGCGCATTGGTGTACAGGCATTTCAGGGAGCAAGCAGAGCACACCAATTTCTCCCTAGGGGCATAGGAGGCCACCCGGTCCTCATCAGTTTTAGAATGCTGCCCCACTGGGACAAGCCCAGCTACAACCCCATCCCCCTTCGAGCCTAGTTTAAGGCTCTCCAAATGAGCCCTGCTAATTCCTGCCCCAGCATCCTTTTGCCCCTGCGAGATAAACCTTTCCCGCGTGACACTGTCCGGACTGGCGACTTATAAAACCAACCATTATGAAAAAATCCAAAGCCCTGCCTGTAGCACCAGTCTTGGAGCCAACCATTTAGAGACTGAATTTTCCTATTCCATCCCACATCGTCCCTTGAAGATGGAAGGAGTGAAGAGAAGATCACTTGAGCCCCTGAGTCTTTCACCATCCTTCCCAAGACCTTGAAATCGTTCTTCATTCCCCTCAGACTACGGGAAGCAGCTTCCTCCCCATCTGTCTGGAAGACCAGCAGCGGGTAGTAGTCTGTCGGGTGCACCAGTTTGGGGAGCTCTCTAGCAATATCCTTGATCCGGGCTCCAGGTAGACTACAAACTTCCCTGAGATGAGGGTCAACTCTGCATATTGGGCCCTCTGTTCCTTTCAGAAGGGAATTTCCTATTACAATCACCCTTCTTTCTTTCTTATCAGAGGCAGTCTTAAGTTGTGAAGTCAACCGCCTCTTCCTATGTGATCTTGTAGGCAGGCTTGGCACCACCTCCTCACCTACCTCTTCTTCAAGATCCAGGGCCTCAAACCTATTATGGAGGGGCACCTGGGGAGACAAAGCAGGCAGGGAGGGGGGCTGCCCGTGACGCCGAACCGGAATACGCTTCCAACCCTCATCGTCTTTTAGGTCCCCTACCTCTGCCTGACAGCAACAAGGGCGGGGCCGTCTCAGGACTTCCGCCTCTGTCCGAGATGGCAGGAGGTCCATCTCCTTTTGGGGGGTACCTCCCTGGGACCTTTTTGACTGGCACGTCAGGGTGTTACTCCACCAGTCGATCTCCCTTTCACACTCCCTGATGGTCCTCAACATCTCAACCTCCTCCTTAAGTTTCACAGCCATGTCGAGCAGATCTTGCACCTGCTCACACCTCACACAGGTGGAGAGCTGCCCTCCCTCCCCCGGCAGCAGCAGGCTCTGGCACTCCCTGCAGCCGGAGACCTGAACAGCCACCGTTCGGGACAGAACCTCCTCAGTCTGCGTAGCCACAGTCTGATTGAGACAAGCTCTCCTCCTGGAGGCGACCATGGTCGTCAGCAGTCTGGGATGCTGGCAATAAGTTAGAGGGGCTGACAAGCGACAACTGCTCTCTGCACCCTGCTACACAAGCTACCACACCTGCTGCTGCGGCGGCGGCACAGTGTGGGTGGGACTCACCCGCTACACAAGCTGGTTGCTTCTCCCTACACCTGGTGGGCAGGGACTAGTCCCAAAGGATTTTTCAAGGCAAGGGGAGGGGGTGTGGTCGCCGTCACCGTGGGAACGCCCCCCGCCACGTCAGCCGCTCTCTCGCAATGGCTGCCGGGGCTGCAGGGATTGGGACCCACCGGGAATCACGCTGTCCCTGCACGTTTCCCTCTGAGTTTCCTAATCTCGGCTGAACCTCGTGGTCGGCTGAACCCCGCCGGCTCCGGCTCTCGCTGGGCTGGCTCCGATCAGCTGACTCAGAACCTATTTTTTTTTTCTGTTTTAATCTGGAAAAGTAATTGTACCTCATCAATTTTAGTCAAGTTTCAGTGTGTAATTTTCATTGTATTCAGTGTTGAGTTTACATTTTTAAAAAATCACCCTGGGCACTTCTAAGGGAATAAAACTGTGCTAAATTTCCCATTAACATTTTATCACATAGCCTCCTGATATTTTTTTCTTTCACATGAAATATATGATTGTAATGTAGTATCAGAATGAAACCCTTAAGAAAAGATCTGATTGGAGCTTCCTTTTTATGAAGGACTAAATGTGTGATTGTGGTTCAGAATATCTGTAGAAATGCATAGAGTCACCACTTAATTTTATTGAACAGGAAATAATTTTGCAGTAAAATTTGTAAAGAAAGAAAGTCCAGAGAACATATTCAACCCTTTATCCTTGATGCATCTGTGTTCCCCCATTGCATAATAAGAGGGGGTGTGGCTTATCACAGCTGCATCTTTTTTTACCAACACGTTGCAGAAGATGATAACAAGCCTGACTCTTTCTTCCTTGGTATGGATTTCTAGCCTTATTGTGATTTGAACATTATGCTCACAAAGACTAAGATAATTGATTTGCTTGCAAAAGAGATCATATGAGCAGCAGCGCTGTAGGGTTTTCAGAATGTAAAAGTGCTTCTTCTTCGGTCTGCCAGACTACCTGGCGAGTTACCACATTAAGAATAAATAAATATACAGGCAGTCACCACCACTATCAAATTACTGTTCTATATGCAGAGCTAAAATCACAATAATGTCTATAACTTAGATGGTAAATGGCAGGTCCATACTAAAATGAGGCTAAGCTGTGGAAATCAGTATTGATCTTTGGTCTCTAAGCAGACTTGGACTTTTATTGTCTGTTGAGATAGAGGTTATAGGCAGATCTTATTGTCTTTTCATTTCTGTCTCAAGTTGCTCATTGCTCCTCATCAGCTGAAGATTACTGTTCCAATGTTTTTGTCTTAGTGAGTTGCATAAGTTGTCCCCACTCTGTTCCAGAAAAAATCAACCAAATTGACTCAATCCACCTGTATGAAATAAAATGTAGCTTGTTTGTTTATTTCTCTGAATACTTGCATTGACTGTCTTAATGGAACAACTGAGGAAGAGTAGGTTTGTGAGGACTTGCAATAGAGGGATGGTAAAAGGTGATGAGGGAGAAGGAAAAAATGGTTAATCAAAAAGCTGTTTTGCAAGTAGAACATTGACCCATGGCTTGTGTATAGGGGTGCTATTATGCTACCCCTATATATATGTGTGGTGCATTTGTGTTAAAAGAAGAAACAGTTGTTAGAAAATGGACCAGAATCGCCAGGTTCATTTAAACTACTGCTCATTAGTAACAATGTCTTATTTTTGCTCTTGAAAAGTAAAGTAGTTTTAACTCATAAATTAACTGTTGGTAAATTGGGTTATAGCAGCAGGGCGTGGTTTGTTTTTTTTTCTTGTTTGTTTGTTTGTTTGTTTGTTTTAAAAAACAAACTTCTGTGTTTATTTCAGTAAATATACAACATATAATAAATGCATAAAAAGGTATATACTAAATATGTATTAAATTATATGACTTTTGTCTGCCTCTGGACATCCTGTTGCTCAGATTTTCTGATTGTTGTTGTTTTAATGGAAGTAACAGAAATGCAACACTATAATGTGTGCTTAAGGAGGTTTACCTAGGTTTTTCTTTAAAATATGTATACTTCTTTCTTTACTACTTCGTCAGAAGCTTATATTTGGTTTGTCTTCGCTTTGTTATGTACTACAAATTATTATTGAACTAAAGGAGCTCTAGAGTTAGGAAACCAACATACTAAACCCTTAAAAAGTATGAGCACATTGAAAAAGGCAATAGAAATGAGTATAGGGAATCATACCTTCTCCACTGAAAGGTGATCTGATGGTCATTTGGATTTTTTTTGGTTTTGGCTATAGGATGACTTCTTCAGTCTGGTGTGCCAACACAAGCGGACTACAGACATTTTCTTACTGTTAGATCAAGAAATCCTTTCTGTTATCTAATGATTTAGGATATGTCTTCTTATTCGGTTGTTCCAGTTTTACTGATGCTGTCACCATGTACAACTTGTAGTTTACTGAGAGTTCATTGTACAATCCTCTTACAGACCTTAACAGGTATCATCATCAAAGCACTTATTGCTGACATATTGCCACCTCCTCTGAATAAGAGGGTTTTTTAAAAGCTCACTCTAAATAATATTGTAATGCTAATGATATCTATATTCCATAGCTGTAGCTGGCACTAGGGATGAGCTCTGTGTAACTGAATGAAAGGTGACTGCAGAGCATTCTACATTAAACAGCAGACTGTGCTACACAAAACTGTGACTAGTCTCAGATATTGCCATGTATTTGGCATTGACAGTTATGAAAATACTCTTACATTTACTGTTGGTGTACCTGAGCACCTAAGAAACACTGCTAAAGCCAGAGATGTAATCATTTAAAAAAATGCAGTCACCATTGACGAATGTTGATCTCATGTACATGAATGAAGTTTCCCACCTGGGGCAGGAATAAGTATAAACAGTGGTCTTCAGCCTCACTGCTATCTTTATTTCAGTGATTATAAAAAATTTACATTTGTATGTCCATCTCATATTGGACCATGCTATTTTCAATAGCTTTAATTATAATACATAGTAATAATACTTGCCCTCACATTTGCTGGAAGTCTTATGGAGACTGGAAGACTAGAAGCTGATTCTTAGGAGAAAGAAGAACCCTGGCATCTAGTTTCAGGTGAAACCATTCACAAAAATGATGACCTGAAACCAAAACCAAAGAAACTTGTCTCTTCTCATTTGATCAAAGAATGGACTTAAACAGTGTCTTGGTACAGCGAAACAAGACACACTGAATGATTTAGAGTTTCTACAATACAATATTAACTGGAATAAGCAGGGGATCCATTACTTCTCTTCACTGATATTCTGTTGGAATGAAACAATTTTTCTTGAAATATTGAGCAAAAATGAATTTGTGTCAATGGTTCTTACCATTCAGAATCTTCCATTGGCCTGTGTTGTTCTATGTTGTCTTCAAACAAACAGTGCCACTAAAATTTAGCAGTGTAAAGTTTGTTGTGTGTATCTCAGGGGACTTGTCCTAATTTAATATGGGAACATGGTATAAATTATAAGTTGTCTATCAGAGTGAAGTGCAACTGTAAGGAGAGGATGCTCTGTTCTAAATCTTTCAACTTTCGTGAAATAGTAATACTACATCTTCAAAGGAGAAACATAAAAAAGTAACTTTCTACAGCTTTTGTGTGCTGATAAACATTTATAGAAGTTTCTCATAAGAATGTCCTTATCCTGATTTGTTAAGTACAAAATAAGGAATGTCAGTGAGAATGCAAACAAAACCAAAATTCTGAGCCTTTGAAAATTCTAAAGTATTTTGTTGCATTTTGGCTTTAATCATAGACTGAGGTAATTGTATTCAAATGATGTTTATACCTTCTGTCATGTAGGTGTGAAAAAAATTCTAAAGCATTGCCAGACTTGCTCGTTTTAAGTTTATAGGTTAACTGGATTTTGAAATACAATTCTGTAAAATAGCTTGAACTGTAAGTGTCACAGGTTGAACTACTCATTATAAACAAGTTTACATATTTTAACCACTTGATTCAGTGGTTTTCAAGTATGAACCTGCTCAAGAACAATTAAGACATTTTTATTTTTAGTTTTGTTAAGAAAATATTCTGTTACAGTTTAACAACCTTGGCTAAAAAACTAATAATAGTAATTTAAAAAATATTCTCTTTTTGCAGTTTATGGAATGATCATAAAAGTATTTGTTCCGTGGCATAATTATTGTTCCTAACTTAATACTTTCTAAAACGTACATCGCCTAAAGAAATCATTAAATCCTTCAAGGACATGATACAAAGGCCCTGACATCTTCATCCTGAAGTCAAGGAAATATCACTATTTCATTCAGTGGAGTGGCATGTTTAAAATTCTGTCATGAGTAAGAGTATAATCTTGGGCTGGAATAAGCTGGTAAGTCCATTATTTCATAGTTGATTTGAAAGAAAGAATGGGATAAGTGTGGACATTGTGTTATGCATGCTCAAGTTTTTGCTTGCCATCAGGAGTGTTGTTTCCTACCTGATGTTTAAAAAAACTGTGGATTTCTTGATTAACAAAGGGAAGAGGAATATAACACATGTTTAGCAGCAGCCTAGCTTAGCACAACATTCAGTTTTCTCTGATCACTTTCATACTGAATGATTAAACATAAGTTTTATATGCATGTTGTCTGTGGTATCTTATTTACTAATGAGAACTGAGTTGTGTGCTTCTTTCTTCCATAAATCAGTGGAATGATACCACAGGTCTATTGACTGACAAAGCCATATCACATGGCAATATATGCTTTTTGAAGCGATCCAAAAACTCTAAAAAATCTCGAGAAAGTGAATTTTTAGCTTTGACTATTAAAGACCAAGATCAAACCCTTTATAGATTAAAGACTTGAATAGCAGTGAAATGTGAATGTTAGCTTGAGAAATAATTTCAGTCCAACTTGTGACAGTGTTTTAAAGTTTGTGAGCTCCCCTGCCTTCCCTGCCTCATCCCCTCCAATTTCTCATTTCCCCACTCTTAATTCTGATGGTTTCCATTGTGGAACTGGTAAGAGAAAATATGTATAACCTAAATTCCTATCTGAATGAAGCACACAGGGTCTCAGTTTCTGTTCATCTCATTAAATTTGGCAAACAGGCTTGGGGAGACTGACCGTATTTGCTGCGTTACCGTGGAGACAAGGGGATTGACAGCACAGAGTGGGAGAATGGGATGGCAGTTCAAGTAAAACTCTTAGTACCTCTTCTCTGTTTTATAGCAACGCTTGCACCCCAGTAATTAGGTCTGGCATGACGACAGACCAATAAGGCTAGTGAAAGCAATAGTTGCACACTGCCACTGACCTGAAGTACCCCTTTGGCAAAGTTGTGAGAGAATGGTTTCAACACAGTGATTGCAGTGGCAGTCATTAGCTGCTCACATGACTTGTTTTCAAAGAACTGAGAAAAGGAAATTTCCATAATGTTGCAGCTGTAAAGGGTGAATCTGACTAATTTTGAATTTTATCCATCATGTGAAGGAAAATTCCTCTGTTTCAGGTTGAGACCTCATTAGTGGCTTCCTAGAAAGAGTAATAGACTCTTCACTGACTATTAGCGGAGTCTAATTCATATTTGCAGGAAATAGATATAGTTTTATTTGGAAGCTCCCACTACTATCATGCCATTTGTTTTCTGTTATCTTTGTGTCAAAGGCTTCTAAATCCTGCCATAGCAAAAGAGAAATGTCAAGTTTTCTTCTAGAATGACTGCATATGTTGAGCACAAGTGGTGCTAAGAGTTTTATACATCAGTATCATGTTGCATTTGTTACCTTTTGGTGTCAGCATAGGTGATAAGCATACCACAGAATTCTGAAATACATTTTAGGGCATTTACACTAATAACAGATAGACAGCTCCTAGTCTGCAAATGTCCTGAAAGATGCTTAAGAATTCTATGACATGCTTGGGTATACGTTTTCCTTATCACTATATTAGTAAAGGTTTGAAAGAGAAAGGTGTAAAAATTTATTAAAAAAAAAAAAAAAAAAGAAAAGAGAAAAAGGCGTGTTCCTAAACCACCACTTAGAAATGAAGCCCTAAGTGGTCCATTCATAAAATTGTTTTCTATTTTAGATGCATAAATAGGCAATTGAACAACTCAAACTTTCTCCTTTTATTTTTTTTTTTTTTTGAAGTAAGAGTAAACTGAGTTTACATAACAACATCCAGATTAGAAAAATGGCAATATGTGGTTACTGACAGCAAGACTGGTCTTGATTATAATTCACATCAAACACGCAGTTTAACAGGCACACAAGAGGTAATACCTTGCATACCCAGTGTGGGTAAAAAAAAAAAGAAAAATAGAAAAACATCTGTACGACAAAATAGAAAAGAAATATAAAGTTATCAGTTACTGGCTCAGAGAGATCTCAAAAATGTTCGAATCTGTTTTCGATACACTCATTCTTGAGAAAGAAAAATCAACACTATTTTCCACACTTAAGCAGTAGGTATTTGAGTGTCAAAATAGTTTACATTATTTTTATATTGTGTTAAATTCAGAGTGACTAATTCACAGCTTCTTGACAGCATACTAAGAAACCTGAATCCTTTTCCAAATACCTCCCAGTAGCAAGTATCTACCCATGTATTGTGCATCTAATAGACACTGATACCAAAGGGAGACACATTCTCTGATCATAGGATGAAGATTGTACATTTGCAGTCATAGCTGTAGTCTGACAGTGTGCAGCTTGTTACAGATTTGTTCATTTTATGTTGCTTACAAAACAGCTTATTTGTTGTCAGGACTGGTTTGTCCTGTTCACAGATGTGTGCGTACCCTATCTTATGAGCAGTTGTTCTATATTTCCTTATTGTTTTTCTTAATTGAAAAATGAGTCCTACAACCAAAACTACATTTAGTTGCTGTGTGTTAAAAGATAGCAAAATTATAACGTTCAGCTGGAATGGTTTATTCAGTCATAGTAGTCCGTTAAGGTAGATCTGTGATGTAGGTATTTAATAACTTCCCAGAAAGTTTAAATCACTTGATTTTGTGCATATCAATGCTACAGAGACACAAAATAAGGCATCTATTGAGTTGTCTTACTGTCATTTGTTAGTATTTTGAACATTAATAGGTTCATGATAATGCTTCAGTATATATCCTGGGGAGGGGAAAGAAGGAAGTTCTATGTCAGGACATGCTTCGAAGCCCACATTATAGAATAGATCCTAATTATTTGTTTGATACTAAGCCCAAATATCATTTCTGAAGTGGTACCAGTAAGAATAGTAAGTAAGAATAGTCTGTCACATGTGTTTGTAAGGAAATGGCTTTTTTTTTTTCCAATAAGTGATTTGATAGCGCTTTTTCCTTTTTTTCTTTTTCTTTTTTTTTTTTTCCCCCAGATGTTTACTCTCTGTATCCATTCATTACACACTGAAAGGAGAGATTTCATTCTGACATGCACTCTTCACATTGGATGTTGCAGTCTCTCCTTTCAAAGAAAGCTGATAAAAATTAATTCATTACAGTGGCTGCAACAGAAATTTCTGTTTCAGCTAAGGTGTATATATTTTGCTAGCTTACTTCAAATGACTTTCCAGAAAACATAAGTTTAACCTATTTGGTTAGTTATCACTTCTTATTTTTCTGGCAGTTAAGTCAACACTGGAATGACAAATGAAATCTTAGTTGGTTGTTTACAATGTCTGAAAAGCAAGTGCTACATTTTCTTTGCTGCCAGATGAAAAATGCTATGGGTTGCTGTTACACTGAAATATTTTTCTCATTTTAGAATAAGAATAAAATTTTAGTTTTTTAGTCTTCTCAAGTAACTAATACTGAGTAATATGCTTGCACACATGCTTTTTTTTTATTTATTTCTCCCAAACTATTATGAGGAAAAGTAAAAGGTAAACCACTATGGTTAAAAAATAAACTGTCTAATGAAACATTTGTGTAACACAAAGTTTACATTATGAAGTAGAAAACGATGTGTAGGCAATTGCCACATACTAGGAATGTATATGTAAGTAAATTGTAACTTTCTTTTCCAACTGAGGATTTGACTATGCTAGAACCTGCAGACTTTCAGAAATAATATACCTAATGGAACATCTGGAGAAGTTGTTGGACCCAATGTGAATGCTAAAGAAAACCTTATTCTGTGTGTATGTGGTAGAATAAAAGAATAATTGAATGAAAACCGTCAGCAGTTCTAATTCATGCAGAAGATCTGGCCCATTGCCTTTCCTTCAAATATTGCTGAAGTCAGTTGATATCACATGGTGCTTGAGAATAGTGATGCTACTTGTGCTATCTGTTCCTTATGACAAAAGTCCTGGGGTTAAAGTTTTAATGACAAATGGTTACACTGAAAAGTTGTACTTACAATCAGATGTTTATTCTATGTATTTTAAGGCTTTAAAGGCTTTTTTTATTCACATTATCCCAAATGTATTCTGCCTCTACTCAGGGACAGTTTTCCCCAGTGTTGGTTGCCTTTGGATTAAAACATTTACCATACCTTATGCACATACACACATTTTGACATGAGTCATCCACTGCTTCATGAAGGGAGTAGGAGTAATCAGATATATTCCTATCTCTTTAATCTCTATTCTTTTGAGGTGTTTATGTTGTCTGTCCCCTTTTAAAACATAAACAAAGTTTACTTTAGGCAGTTAATGACTGACAAAGAACAGAGGTAATTATTGTTTTTAGAATTACTGTGGCAATAAATACAGCAAAAATAAAAATACTTAGAAGTCTGAAGTTTAAAAGCAATTATAAATAAGATCAGTTTCTTTGTTTCTTTAGAAGGTTTGCTGCTATTTTAGATTTCAGCACTCCTGGAAGAAAACAGCAGAAGGGAAGGAAAAACAGAGAAGAATTCCAAGCACCACTGCCTGTATTTAAAGTTTTCAGAAGTGAAAACAGCAAGCGACAACTATGGAGCTATACTCATGTGGTAAGCTAAGTTCTATGGGAAGTTGCACATTGTTGTAGTTGAAACTAGAAATAACCAAATTCAGCACTGAGCATTAGAAATTCAACTCTGCTTGTAACAAAATGGGATGTTTTCTGTGCTGTGGGACTGAATTTGGTATGAAATGTCGCTAGATTGCAATACTATCAGCTGATTCTGGAGAGCACTTTACTTGGGTTCACAAATAGTGGTCCTGTTTCCAGATAGAATGTAATGCACTGACAGGAAGGAGCACAACTCTGGGTGATTCAGCTCCCTGTCTGAGGGGAATGAAAGGGTGAAAAGCACAAAAGCATCAAATGCACCTTTTTTGTCTGATACATGGGTTAATTTGATTCAGTGGAGAAAGTAGAAGACAAAAACATAGTCACAGCTTTAAGCATTGCCTTCATTTGTTTATTATATTTACTGTGTCTTTCCTTAATGAGTTTTGATGAAGTGTTCATTTAGAAAACTAGAAAAGTGCAAGCTGGAGCGTGTCAGACACATGACTCCCAAGAAACAGTAAAAAACTTTAAATTTTTTTTTCTTTTTTTTTTTCTTCAGCAAAACTAGCTACAATGGAAGTGGAAGAAAAGCTGCATTTTTAAAAGTCAGACATAATTTCTATGGTTTATGTTCTCCTATATTCTTTTTGTGTGTCTGAAGGCTCTTTGTTACTTTAGTCCATCCATCACTAAAAATGGTGTTACCATCAGTACACCTAAAGAATTCACCACAAAATGAAAACCTGTCCTCTTAACTGTATAATAAAATTATAAGATGCGTAAGTAGAAAACACTCAGTAACTGATATTCTAGTCAATTTTGACTTGATATTTTTGAAGTAGAAATTTCTTCAAAAAGTGAAGGTGATAGAGAAGATGCAATAATACCTTCCAGTTTTACTTATCCTAGATTACATCATTGATTTCTATGTCAGAATGTGCAGTGAAGGGGGAAAGTGAGACTTTAGAAAACACAGAAATTAGGTCATTTGGTTGTTGGTGTTTTTTTCAGTTGTGAAGCATCTATATATATGTTGCAAAAACGGGGTTTGCTGGAGCAAATTCGCTCATCCAGGCTGCCAGCTTCTCCAGGAAAAAGCTGCAGGAATGAGTGTCAAAGGCTTTACTGAATTCTAGGTAAACAACATCCACAGCCTTTCCCTTATCTACTAAGCAGGTCACCTTGTCATAGAAAGAGATCAGGTTGGTCAAACAGGACCTGTTTTTCATAAACCCACACTGACTGGGCCTGATTGCTTTGTTGTCTTGTATGTGCCATGTGACGGCACTCAAGATGATCTGCTCCATGACCTCCCCTGGCACCAAGGTCAGACCGACAGGCCTGTAATTCCCCAGATCCACATTCTGCACTGCTTGTAGATGGGCGTCATGTTTGCTACCTTCCAGTCAACTGGGACCTCCCCAGTTAGCCAGGATTGCTGATAATGGAAAGTGGCTTGGTGATCACAAAGTGGCTTAGGGATCACGAAGTACCATAGATAGCATCGTATACATTTGTATGAAAAAAGGCAGTTAAGGTTCCCTGCTCAGAAGCTGTCTGTGGAAAGATCACTTGCTTATTGCAACATCCAATTTACTCAAGACTAAGACAAAAAGGTGGGAAAATTAACAGCTGTCAGAATATAGAGTATACCCAGCCTAAGAAAGGATCTGCCCACCTTCCTGACTGTCAAGTAACATTTTTCTACTTTAGTGTCATAAATTATGTAATCCAGGGAAAACTGACAAAACTTGCCCCCCCACAATATAGTGAGGCTTATCTCTTTAATCATCGCTTCATGTATTTTCTCTTGCTTAATAGCTTGCAAGATTTTCCAAAGTAGTGATGTCCTGGATTCTCACCAAATTAATACTTTGAAGAAATAGGGAAAAAAAAAAAATAAAGAAAGGGGCATTTTTAGGAAATTAAATATCTGAATTATTTCACACTGAAGTAGACACAAAATGAATTATGCCCTACACTCCACTGACTACTAAAAGTATTTAAAATAAAAGCCTGTGGTGACTGGCTTTGATGTTAAGATTTATTATCTAAAAGCTTATAACAAAGTTGATTTCTTCTAGTCTTTCTACTCCCACATATAGAAATGGCTTATGTCTTCACTGTTTCTCCCTATGGAGTAAGCCCTGTAGTTAGGCACTATGTGCTGTTTCTTAGGATGTTGCTTTGATATCAGCTTTTATATATAAAGAAATGCATGTGCTTATGTTTACATATATGTATATATACATGGTCTCTAAAGGAAAAATATTATGGCAAAATCAAGATGTGTGTATAAGATGTGAGAATGTCAAGTTGGCAATAGTGAGTCAGATTAAACACTCATTTAGCTTATGACCTCTCTGAGAATGGTATGTTAGGGAGGGAGTGCAAGAACTGTGTAACAGTATAATGAAACTGTCCCAGGATATCCTTCACTTTAAATCATTATGTGGCACTGGAGTCTGTTGTCCCATGGACAGTGTCTCTGTATATAATAGGAAGATTTCCTTTTGATTGGTTTGAACTTGCTACCTAGGGTGAACCTAAGGGACATCCATATTCTTGTCTTGAAAGAGATAGTGAATAAGCAATCTTTTGTTACTCCCTTTGTCATTCATGATTTTGTAGATCTCTGTTATAAATTCTAATCACCTTATTTTATACTGAAGGGTTTTAGCTTTGTTTCCTTCGTGAAAACAGCTCCATAACTTTAATAATCCTTGGTGCCCTGCTCTGAACCTTTTCCAGTTCCACTGAGTTTTCTGGCAGAGCATTGTTTCTCAGTTCCCAAAAGGTAAAGCAAGTATCTAAATATGATTTTTCTCTCCTCCCCTGTTTTATTTCTGAAGTTTTATTCCTTTATTAGGAAAGTATCTAAGCACATAAACATGGATCTTCTGGGTGCCTTGTCAATGTATTTAATTTCATAATTTCCTCTGGCAGTGTCGCAAGGTGACAGCACGAATCTATTAATAGTAGTGCTTATACATGTCCTTTAATAGCAGTTGAAGTCAACATATAAAATTGAGGTCAAAGGGATATGAATCAGATTCATAATTGTGAATTAATGTATTTCCAAATATAGCTTTGAAATTGATGAATTGATTTTAGCTCTTCTGAAAATACTTAGTATGTCATTCTCATATTTTATTAATTGTTTTAGTTCTTTTAAATTTTGTTTAATTCTCTTAGCTTGATAATCATAGGTTAAAAATATTTTATTCTGTCACTTGGAAAAAGTTCCTTTTCCTAGTTATTTGTGTGACCTATGTCATTAATGTAAACATTTATACAAAACTCCCTTTTAGTGACAGATCATTTAGGTTTCAAAAATTCAAGCAACAAAACCATAATAGATTAATTAGGAACTTTGGAGTGTTGATATGAACTATGAGCAAAAGGCTTAACTTCCTTCTTCAGTTAATAATTTGAAGTGCAACCATGTATAGGAAAAATATTTGAAAATATACATGACTGCCTGTGATTTGCTTATGTTCCTTGCAGTAGGATGCCTAGGCTATTTCCTCTTTCACACATTCCTTAATCACTTTGTATGAAGTGCAGACAGGAGAAAGAGGGAGACGTTTCTTATTTTCTTCCACTTACAACTCCGAAGTCCTGATTTCTGTCCTTATATGGAGCAGAAAACTATTTTAAATTTTCTAGCATGTTGAGAAAGTTACAAGCAAACAAACAAGCAAGAAAACCTATTTCCTACAGAACTTTTCCAAAGCAGAAAGAAGACAAGTATAGGAATGTTCACTAATTTCTGTATTTGCTTAGAAATTAATGCAAGTTTAAAAAAAGAACATGACATCATGGTGCTTTATGAGGAATAACACCCAAAGTTCACTCTTGATCATAAGTTATTTGAAAATTTTCATGAAGTTTGTGAAAAGGGAAAATATTTATTTTGACAAAGCAGAAATTTTTTTGTCTGAGATTGTTGAGGGAGGCGGGAAAGACATTATGACCAAAAGGTCAAGACACATTACTAACTGTTACCTCCGTGTTACAGGAGAGCAATAATTTACTTGGGCAAAAGTATACAGGAATATTTGGGGTTTTTTTCTATTTCTGCTCACATGGTTGAAAACATGACATAACTGTGGAAACACTTTTAATCTTACAGCATTTGACTTATCAGCTCAAGCACCAATATTCAGATGCATTTACTAATTCTGTTTGTGACAGGATTATGTTTCCACACTTACTTGAACAAAAGCATTTCATATTTAAGTCATCTTTCCATAAATTTTCTGCTCAGAAGCAGAGTCAAAAGTCAGCAGAATTTTTTAACACTTAAAAATCTCATCCAACCATGAAATACAAAGACTGGAGTGTATCTTATGTGCTTTTAATACTTAACTTCTTATTTTAGCACTTCTCACTGTTTTTCTATAGTTATGCTTTGGGTATCTTTCAATTAAAAACAAACAAACAAACAACCCCCCCCAAACAAAACAAAAACCAAACCAAACCAAAACTAAACTAAACTAAACTAAACACAAAACTAACTCTATCTTCATCAAAAATATTATTTTCTTCACATCTTCATCTTAATGAATAAGCATAAATTTGTAAATGCTCATATATTCGTAACTGTATCACAGTTTAAATATGACTTTTAATTTTAACATCTATTGCAGTGGTTTTCCACTATGTATGTACTTTGTCAATGGATTATAGGTTTATGTCATTCTTATGTCAGCAGGAGGATTCTTCCACATTTTTTAAAAAGTCTTGTAATTCCATAGAGCAAATAAAATATCATGTACACCATGTCTCAGTTCTGTGATTGATACAGAGAACTTCACAGTTCAGCTTATAAATATATCAAACACCACAATAGTCCCAACATTTTGTAAAAAACTTGCAGACTGAAATACATGTCCAGCATAGTAACCATGGAATAATGTGAAATGACTTTTTTTTTTGAGATTGTAGGAATTTCAGAAAACAGAAACATAGAGCTAAATTTCTAGGTATTGTAAAATACGTGAGTGGCTTTACTATATTAGAATCATAGAATATCTCAAGTTGGAAGAGACCCAAAACAAACATCGAGTCCAACTCCCTGCAACTTGCAAGACTGACTAAACCTAGATCATACGACAAAGAGAATTGTTCAGATGCTCCTTGAACTCTGACAGGCTTAGTGCTGTGACCAGTTCTTTGGGGGACCTATTCCAGTGACCGTTCATCCTCTCCATGAAGAACCATTTCCTAATGTCCAATCTGAACTTCTCCTGATGTGTTGGAATGATAAAGGACTCAGCATTCCGATTCAATGTGAATCACGCAAAGCCATTTATTACAGAAACAAGCCTCCTTATATACGCAACTATATTCTAATCACGCGTCCACGCTCCAAGCATGGATTCGCTAAATGAGTATCATGGGCTGTCCATGCGCTGGAGTCTCACTGATGATACATCCAGTGATTCACACCATGTTGGGACCCCGCTGATTGAGGAACGCCCCTCTTTCTCACAGCAGATTCTGTTCTCAGCTTCTCGAAGTGGCCTTGAGATTCCTTTGAGCCAGACTAATTCAGCAGCAAATCTTTATCTATCAAAACCCCTCCACACTGATGTAGCTTCATTTCATTCACTTGTATCCTACTGATGGTCACCACAGAGAGGAGATCAGCACCGCTGCTTCCCCTGCCCTCCTTGAGGAAGTTGTAGACAGCAATGAGGTCACCCCTTATCCTCCTCTTCTCCAAGCTGAGCAAACCACATGACCTCAACTACTCCTCCTAAGTCTTGCCCTTGAGACATTTCACCATCTTGGTTGGCCTCCTCTAGACACACTCTAATAGTTTGATGTCCTTCTTATATCAAGGCATCCAAAATTACACACAGTACTCAAGGTGGGGCTGCACCAGTGCAGAGTAGGACAATCACCTTCCTCGACCAGGTAGTGATGCCATGCTTGATGCACCCCAGGACAGGGTTGGTCCTTTTGACTGCCAGGGCATGCTGTTGGCTCATATTCAACTTGCCATCAACTCACACCCCCAGATCTCTCTCTGTGGTGCTGCTCTCCAACCTCTCATTCCCCAATTTGTACCTAAGCAGGATTACCCTATCCCCAGTGGAGAGTTTGGCACTCGCTCTCATTAAATTTCACGCACTTGGTAATCGCCTAGCTCTCTAGTCTATCCAGCTCTCCCTGTAAGGCCTCTCCACCCTTCAAGGAGCCTACAGCTCCTTATAATTTAGTATCATTGGCAATTTACTTAATGTACATTCAATTCTTGTGTCCAGATAATTTATAAAAACATTAAAAAGCGTTGGCTCTAAAACTGGACCCTGAGGATCAACACTGGCAACTGGGAGCCAGCCTGATATAAACCCATTTACTACAGTTCTCTCAGCCTGACCTGTCAGCCAGTTGCTCACCCAACATATTATAGACTTGTCTAGCTGTATGTTGTTGCCAGTAATTTATTGGAGTCCCCATCACAGAAGAAATGGCTAATGTTTCTCAGTGTGAATATTTGCATTAGTTCAAGAGTGTTCACTGCTTCCAAGTTTTAATAAGAATGTAGTGGGATTTGCAAAGAAACTCCCCTGTCTTTTATCAGGCATTAAAAAAAAAAAATAAAATAAATAAAGTAATTTTTAGTGTTTTTAGAACCTGTAAAGTTTGTATGCAAATTACAAAAAAATTACAAAATTAGTTACTTTTGTTAAATTTTAGAACCGCTGTTTTTCAAATGTTCTTGTTTTGGTGGGTTTTTTTTAATTTTGTTTTTGTGGCATTTTTTATTTGCCTGCTTGTTTTTTCATTTTAGAAGCTGCACACAGTTGTCTAGAAAACCATATTTTGGCCTCTTGCTTTTCAATTTGTAAACCACCTTATGTTTTCCAGAGTTCTCTAGGTATATTAATACACTGTACTATATCCTCTTTATCTGTTGACCACACCATAAGTTAATAGTATTTAACTATTGATCTACAATCACCTTATGGCTGTAAAATAGATCATTCAAAATTTAACTTTTTAAGGGCAGCACTTTTGAACAGAAATACCTCTGAAGTTTTTAGAGTATGTTTTATTTTGTTTCAGTTGAGTCTGTGTCATGAATGACGAGCACGTTAGTACCTTCTCATTCAGGTTGCTTCCTTCAAGCAAGAAAAAAAATTGAAGAAAAAATTTTCATGTTTTGTAGGACAACTTTTTCACTCTACTATTACTTATTTTATGAATAAGCAGGTTTGTATTTCCTTAAGCACTTAGCATGTCCCCTGAACGTTTTATTGAGAAAAGGATTAGAAAAAAGTAAATACTTTCACAAATGATTTGCTTGTATCATTGTAGATACAATTGCTAACCCATAATAAAGTAGAAAGAATTAAAATTGCAATGATTATTTGGAAATCATTATCACAGATATCAGTTATCCACTGTAAGTAAAACTCTGGATATTTTACATACTGCTGTGTGAAAACATTTGGCAAATAACCTTTTAATAGCAACCCACTGTATTTTGTGATTAGTGTTTCTCCCTTTCTGACCACTGTTGGCTGCACTTATGTCTTGTTTTGTTTTTCTCCATACATGATACGGCATAAAGCAGAATTAAATTTGTTTCTCATTTCATATTCTCCCACCCCTATGTGGATATTGTCTGTGAGAAGAAGCTCTTCTCATCCCAATATAATAACTACTTTGGTGACTAGAGGAATAACACATAACATTGCTTTAGCATTGTCTTAGCATTGTTAGATTATCTCAAAGTTAAGTTGATGAGGTCCTGACAGATCTGCTGACTTTTCTCAATGCCATTTACAAGGATTATTCAATTACATCTATTGTGTAAGTGTTTCCTCTGGAGAGAGTAGAAAAGAGATAAAAATAGCTTTCCAGGTTTCTGACTAGATTTTTCTAAATGAAGATTGTTCATCCTAGCATACAATCAAGCAACTGAATGTGAAGATTTTCGTAGCCTAGATGATGATTTTATCTTTTAAACTTTTACTCACTAATTAATTTTGGGATTAAATCAATCAACATTCAATTCATGATGCACCTTATAGGCACCTTGTTAATTTCTTTTTTTTTTGCAGATAATGTCAATTTGTTGTTAGACTGATTGCAGGTTTCCAAAGTATGCAAGCAGTTATTCAAGACAAAATTAAATTCATTTCAATATTGGAGAATGTAGTCCACTTTTTAAACCCAATGGCATTCAGAGGGATCTCAACACATTGAAGAAATGGACTAACATGAATCTCATGAAGTTCAATGAAGGGGAATGCCAAGTCCTGAGCTGGGAAGGAATAACCCCACTAGTACACACTGGAGGCTGACTGACCAGGAAGCTGCAGGAAAGCAGCTTTATTGAGAAGGACCTTAGGGTACTGGTAGACAACAAGCTGAACCGTGAGCCAGAGATGTGCCCTTGTGGCAAAGAAGGCAAATAGCATCCTGGACTGTGTTAGAAAGATGGTCATGAGTAGGTCAAGGGAAGTGATCTGTCCTCTCTGTTCAGCACTGGTGAAGCTGCATCTGGAGTTCATTGTCCATCTTCGGGCTCTTCAGTACAACAGAGACATGGATGTAGTGAAGCAAGTCCAGTACAAGGCCACAAAGATGTTTGAGGAACTGGACCATGTTTCATATGTGTGAGTCTGAGAGACCTAGAATCATTTAGCTTGGAGAAGAGAAGGCTTGGGCAGATCTTACCAGAGTATATAAATATCTGTGTAAATATCAGACTCTTCTTGGTGTTATCCGGGGGCAGAACAACAGGCAATGGGCACAAAGTAAAAGACAAGACATTCTATTTAAACACTTTTACTTTCAGAATGGCCAAATACTGAAATAGGTTGAGTAAGAGAGGTGGTGGAATCTCAGCCCTTGAAGATACTCAACACACAGCTGGACACAGCCCTAGCTGACCATCCTTTGAACTGGTGGGGGTGAAAGCAAGAGGAGAAGAACTGGACTATTTCCAGAGGTGCTTTCTTACTTCAACTGTTCTGTGATACTGTAGCTGAGTTACATCAAAGACCTCTAGCTAGATGCTTTTGTTCTAAGGACAGAGTATATGAAAGGTAAACTGAAACCACAGAGGTACATTAATATAATTCATCTCTGTTCATCACCTGTTATCATCGGAGAGAAACAGAGAAACATCAGTGTGGATGAGGCCTTGTGAGATTAACAAATCTGAAGCATGAACAGAAAACTGCATATGGAATTTGTAGATTTTAAGCATCTGGCAAATTTGTCAGTAAGGAGCTAAGGGAACTTAAGGAAAGAAAAAGGAAACTGTCAATGAAATTAAGGGTAGAAAAAGAAAACTGTCAATGAAATTTTCCACAACAAAAAAACTAGAGGAGGGAAAGCAGTATCATAATGAAAAGACAGAAGTCGAATCCAAAAAGAACCATCAAAGGAGTGGCATCATCAAACTAATGGATCAGAAAGATGAATACAGTAGCTATATGTATCTCTATTGAAGAGCAAATAACTTTTAATAACCTTTTAAATCTTTCTCAGCAACTTTCTTTACCTATAATTCTACCTTTCTCCTTCCATCTCTTTTGCATTTGTTTCTTCTGTTTTCTTTTTATTTATTTATTTATTTATTTTTTACCTAGGACTAATGACACTACTGAATTCCTGCCTGCAGACATGTTACTTTTCTCACTAATTTTCTCTTGCAGAATTGAGGTGGATATATGAAAACTTGTCTGAATTATTTCTGAAGTCTGCAGTTTTACGTGAATTTTTAACATTCTTAAATTCTAATATTCACTATTTTTTTTAAACTTATATTCTAGCTGTTGTTTTAGATTTAAAAGTTATTTTTGCAAGCAACACAACTGTGTTTCTGTATTCAGAGCTTCACTTGAATGTAAATCACTGGAAGTGTTCAAAAGTGTGTCTTCCCTGAATAAATAGGAAATTGTTAACAAAAGTCTTAGGAAGTCAAACAGTGATTATTCCCATAAAAGGAAATTAAGATTGGAGTAGAATTTTAAAATACATTTAGTTATAGTTATAAATGGTAATGAGTAGAAGAATCTGGATGTACCTCTGTAGAGCTTCATTATTCTTCAGCTGTGCACTTAATTTGAAATTCTTATGAAAAGCAAGTTAACGTTTATGTACCATATATGTTTATAGGCTATAAGTGTATGACCACTCAGTTCTAAATTTAGTCTTACTAAGGCATTCTTGTGGGTGACAGAATATTTTTGAAATGTTTCCCATTTTTCAACACCATTTTTGAAATCATAGATGTGGAAACAGGTAGGTTGGTCCAGTATTGGTCTTCCTGAATACCAGTGGAACAGAGATTATTTCACTTCGTGATATTTCAGGAATATTCCCTTTATGTTCTTCAGTTAGAGAATTATTGTGAAAGCTCTTATAGAACAGATGATTATAACTTCTCAGTGTCAGTGTTGCAAAATATAATCCTTAAATTTGCAAGTTTACATTTTGAACACAAGATATACAAATCGTTCTAATGTTTATAACCCTGCATTTGGCTGTATTAAAATGTTAATTCAAAAGAGCTTGCACTACTGAGCAGACAAGAAGATCTCTCTCTGAATGGTTCCTATAACAATTTATTCATGCTTTTCACAACTTTTTCCAACATATTTATTGCCAATAGATATCGAATTCCTTACATTAAATCCCTGAGATACTGAAGTCTCTTATAAAGCTTCAGTTAACAATTTACTTCATAATTTTAAAATATTGAGTCTCATATATGTAATATTTATTAATTTTTTATTGTATGCAGAAATGTGTTTATGTACAATGCCTTATAAGAAATTTGTTATTCTAACATATTTTTATCAATATTTTTTTAAATCAAAACAAAAAAAAACTATTCTTATGGCATATTTTCTAATTAATTCTTTTACTTTTTATTAATTTCATTGCAATTGTTTATCCTTTCCTGATTTTTCCCCATATCAGCTTTTTTTATGGACAGTACTGATATCAAAGTAACCATCTATATCTATATCATCTATATCTGAATCTGTCTAGTCTTTCTATTACACGTTTAGCTTTCCTCATTAGTCAAGTTATTTATTCTTAGCATCGTAGATCTTCCTATTTGTGGATAAAAATTCCTTGAAAATAAAGACTGTTACCAGATAAAGAGGGCTTTTTTCAGATGTTTCCAAGGTGAAAGCAATATCACTTATAATCAGATCACTGGACTTTTTACACTTTAATCCCGTCATCAGAAAAGTTGTGCCTTTACTGGTACATTTTCTTTATGTAGAAAAACTGTCATCAGAAAATGTTGTGACATTTATCAGTGACCTTCAGACTTTGATCTTCTCATCACTTCTGGATAGGTAAGGATGAACATTATCTCATTGGCTACTTTTATGTCATTAAAATTACCTGTCATTGTATGTTCTTTCTTAGGAAAATGAATGAAAATAACTGGTAATATACTCTATACATTTGATCACATACTTCAGCCTTTTGTCTAGTATTAATTTTGGTCATATCATGCTATTTTGTCTGCTTTCCACTTCCCATCATTACTTCAGTGTAGAATAGGAATTGGATGTTCACTCAGTCAAATCAAAACCTACTAGGTCTTAATACATTATAGTGCATCTATGACTGTAACTGTGCTTTAAATAACATCATTCTCCTCCTACCATGTATTATGAACTAAAATTTTCGTACCTCATACTTTTGACAAAGAAGATGGTGACATATCATAAAATTATATTTTAATAGGAATAGGCAATGTAATAAATGACATGTTTTATCCTTGTATGTACTTTATATTTTCATGCTAAACTAGCAGTTTCACTAAAAACAGGAGGAATTCCCTGGAAGAAAAGTAATATTACAGGCACAGGTTCTTGCCTAATTGTTGAGAATGAAGGACAATTGTCCTGTTCTGTTCGTTTTACAAGACCTATATTAAGTACAGTATGGGACTCAAGGCTCTCTTAATGTAACAACCCTTTGAAGGGTGCAATTTCAAAAGTTCTCCAAATCTGAAATTTCACAGCTCAGAAGATATATAGAAGATATGCATTAGGAAAATGTATTATCAAATTGTTTCCTGCAGATTGTCTAGAAGGAAACAATATCTGATAGTTGGCTATAGACTATATTTGTCCATGGCTCCATAGCATATCTATAAATGTAGAACTCTTTTATCAGTCATTGTTTTGCTAATTTTTTTCTTTTTTTTTTTTTTGAGGGTTTCATCATATATCCAAAATTGTTTTTATTTGTACTGATAAAAAAATTTAAAACTGTTTAATTATAGATATATTTCCATATTCTGAGGAAAACACATTGTGGTGTCATTATAGTATAACGTAATGTATCAAATGTTAAGTATCATTTTCTGAGGAACATTTCTTATGTTATTGGAACATGTCTTATTGGAATAAATATTTACATCTTAAGACAATGAAGTGCAAATGCCACACTTTTTTTCAGTAAGATTACACCTCAGAAAAATGTAAAATTCTTTTGTCTATTAAGATGTGAAATAAGGAGTGAAATAGCGAATTTTTCTCTTTGGTGATGCATGAGTTTATTACTGAAATGCATCAGTTTATGTTTAGTCATATAGCTAGCAAAATTATCAGACAGTATCAGCCATCAGATAGTTAAAAGAGACTGATGCTTGTGCTTGCTGTGATGGAAGAGTAATAACAAAGGAACACATGGAGTTTTGGATTTAGCTGAGCTGTACTCAGAAGTTACTGCAAAAAAGGAAAAAACAATCAAACAACGTGTCCCTGCTTACCAAGGTATGGAGAACATGTGATTGAGATAACTAGTGGGTTGCAGGGTGTTGGGTTAAATATGGTAAGTGTTGCCAGATGTAATATTTCTGCTATTAAAGAAACTTCTACCTTGGCACATGGGTTGTAGTCTGTTCTCTCTTGAACCTTAATGGTCATTACAGAATTCTTATTTTTTGGTAACACAATCCTCCTTAGACAAATAAGGATACCCAAATATGAGTACTGTCTGGTTAGCTTAGGATCGGAGTTTGCAGGGAGGACTGGCCTCCCATACCGTGGACACTAACCGTGTTAGCTCAGATGTGTAATAGGTGTGGAAAACACTAGTTTGAACTTCAGTTATTTCTTACAGTCTTACCCATTAGTATCCATAATAAGGATGAGGAAAATTAACTTAGTAGAACATACCTGGCCAAAACAGTGTTGAAATAGGTAATGTGTTGTCTTCAATTTTCTCTACATCTCTTCAGTTTTATCCTAAATCTAAACCCTCACTTTTATATTTTTAAATTGTTTTTATCCTGATGCTGAAAGTCATTTTACTTCTCCTGTACAGAAAAGGAAAAGAACCACAATATCTACTTGGTGAAAATTGTTCTATAAAATGTGTTTCAAATTAACACACTGTTTCATCTCTAGTCAACTGAGAGCAATAGATTTTTGGAGAATGATGTCTTACTGCTTGTACAGCTGTATCCAAGGAATTTTAATTTTATTTAGGTTAGAAAATAATAAGAGACCTTATTACAAAGTGTTCTGCCACATATAGAATTATAGCAACGTCTCAGAGCCATTTACAGCTTTCTGTTTGAAAATAATTATATTTTAGCTGTTGTCTGAGATCAATTCTTGTTCATAGTGACCTCAGCAGGAGTTTTGCTACTGACTTCTGGGTGGTGAGGTTTAAACAATGCATACAATTTTCAAGATATATTTTTTATTTTCCCATTTAGGAACCATTTATTTTGGTTGGAATGGTCTTTTTTCAGCTTTTTTTATGCGATATTCTTTTATGTATATTTACTTTACACCTACACATGCTTGAAAATATATGTAACACACACACTATACTTTATAGCATATTTTTAGTGTGGTTGGATATAATACTCCAGATTTTAGATATTTTAAAGTGGCTGAAAGAACTCATTAAGACAGATCAATTAACAAAAAGCTAATGGTAAAATGGAAAATATCCAACTTAACTTTTTCTTTGTTTTGTTTTTGTTCAGATTGCATATAAGCCTTTGAGAAAGGTTTGGTATTTGGCAGAGAGAAAAATAAAACTTGGACTATAAATGACTTCCTTAGCTTTCAGAAACATTCAGTACTTCCCAGTCGTCTGAACAGCCGTTCAGAATGTCATGGTCATCAATATAATGTCAAGCCAAACTTACGCCATTTGTTCAAGGAAATACCTGTTTCATTTGAAAACAAATTCTGTCTAGAAGGCTCCTTGGATTCCTTGAACTTAAAGGAATTAAGTTATTTATATGATATATAACCCACAATAATTACCTTACTAATAACTTCTTATTGAATCTACCTTTTGTACTCTTTGCCATCTAGGCAAGATCTAAGAAAGATGGATGGGAAAACATTTTATACCATAAATTTCAAGTTTGTTTCTTGAGTTAATGAAAAAAAGTAGTAAAACCCATAATTTGACAGCAAAGGCATATTTGAGTCTTATTTTCTAAAGTGCTGAGGCATTATTGACCACATTGGCTTGGGTTATAGCTAGGACTTGCTGGATCAAGTGGAAATTTTGGTTTTGATTCATGTGTTGTTGGTGTTTACTTCTTGCTTCCCATCATGGTATTGCTGCTCTCCAGGGTGAACTTGCTAAGGTAATGTTAAGTTCACAGAGAGGGTTTTCAAGATGCACAGAGAAGAAATGTCAATGAGGCTTAAGCTGTAAATTAATCATTTAATCCAACAGCTCATGTCGTCATTAGAGAGGACTTATGACACCACTGTTTGCTTATGACTATCATAATAATTTTATTACAGTGAGGCAATCACTTCTACATGAGAATGGTATTGTATATTTATTGATACACAGTGTTGCATGCTTGCTGCAGAAAATAACAAAAATCAGGTTGTCTGTTTTTTTTTTTGTTTTATTTTTTTTTCCATCCTTACCGATATTTAAGACCTCATAAGGCAAACAGGACATTAGATAACAAATTAACTAGTGTGAATAAGGACTGGTGTCAGCTAACACAGCATGATAATGTCTAGCATATTCAGAAGTTCCTTCAGAGTATGTGAAAGAAAATTACTCAAAAGAAAAAAGGAAAGGAAAGGAAAGGAAAGGAAAGGAAAGGAAAGGAAAGGAAAGGAAAGGAAAGGAAAGGAAAGGAAAGGAAAGGAAAGGAAAGGAAAGGAAAGGAAAGGGAAAGGGAAAGGGAAAGGGAAAGGGAAAGGGAAAGGGAAAGGGAAAGGGAAAGGGAAAGGGAAAGGGAAAGGGAAAGGGAAAGAAAATTATGTGTATTCCAAGTGTACGTGGAGGATTGAATTGCATTTTCTTTATGTATTCGTAATCTTAATTATTCAATGTTAAATCAATGAGTATGTGAAAAACAGAAAAAAATACCCTGAATGTATGACAAATGAGGGTATGTTTTAAATGTTTTCTAAAGATGCAGTATAATCCTGAAAAATGACCATTGATTGATCAATATTTTTCCATGGGAAACACATTTCTATTAAAAAAAACCCCAAACTTATCCAGAGAATATTTTGAACTAGTTATTGCAATGCATCAACACCTCTGATACTAAGAACAGTGTGCACATTTCTTAATCAAAGCTAAAAAAAGTAAGTATATTAGCTGCTGATAGTCCTTCCAATTCCTGACTTCACAGAAAATAAAAATAGATTTTTTTCTTTTTTTGTATATTCAAACTGAGATTTTATTTAAAAGATAAACAAGTTTTAAATTGTTTTCTCCTTGGGCAACAGTATGGCTGAGGTGCGCATAACCTTGGGACAAGAAAGACAACCTTTATTCTGCAGATGATTTAAATGAATTGTGTTCTAACACTGCTCATCATTGGTCTTGTAGGAATTCAGCTGCAAGACAGGATTTTCAATTCCTGTGTTCTAAACAGTATTCTAAATCTGTGTGTTTAATTGCCCTATCATTTAAACTGAGGTAGATTTTTAGTGATTCTGAATGATATATTTCTATCAATTCCTTCAATATTACAATATTTGCATCTTCATATTTTAAAATTTTGCCTCTTTTCCTTTGCTTGGAATATTGTAGAATTTATCTCAGTTTCTTTCTGCTCCCTCATGTTTTAATTTTGATTCATTTTGACTATGAATCTTCACAAATTATCATCACATTTTAGTATCCTTTAGTCATGTTGTACCCATAGTTTACATTACATTTGTCTTTGCTGTTTGACACAGGTATTGACAGACATTTTAGACAGTTGTGTCTAAACACCGAAGACACACAAGAATGAGAAATTTCTCTGAAAGCATATACTTTTTCATTAAGATGTTCTGTTGATGTTTTGACAGGAAAAAGGAATTAAGATCCTAGAACATATAAATAAAAAGTTAAGACTCTGAAAGTGAACACTGTTAGATTAAGCTCTTTGATGAGACAATAAACATCCCTTAAAGTAATCTTTGTTTCCATCTTATAACTGTAGTTAAGTTGTTTAGGGTTCTTTTCTGCATTTCTAGAAACTAGAAATTTTCTATGGGAAGGAAAATTAAAGGAAATTACTGATATCTTCAAAAATATGCAGGAATGGACTGAGTATTGTATATTAGATGCTTCCAAACTTTTCTAGCTTTCCTTCTTTGCTCAACTCTCTTCTTTTCCTGCGCTTAGTTTCTAGATGAACACTAGAAACTTGTTCTCTTTTTCTACTTTTATCTGTTTTTCTATCTCGTCCCTAGCTCTCCGTCTGTCATTTTCAGAATGTCATTTTAGATGTACTGATTTGGAAATGTACAGCCTGTGTCTTGGGGATGAGGAAATAAAAAGCCCTCAGATATTTGCTTTTTACTATTTTAAAGAATTTGTTTCTCTGTTTATGTGCAATGAGACTGCAATCAATAATTTCTGTTTTCTTGGGTTTTAATGATTTAAATTTATTCCAGAACTACTTAGATATTTTCTCTCTCTGGAGAACAACACCTGAGTTTTCTTCCTGAAAAGCTATGTTTGTGCTTTTCTCTTGAGAAAGTGACACAAATATGGATTACAAAAATGCTAATTACTTCAGTATAATTGGAACAACTGATTGTAACCACGCATTTCCAAAGGCCTTGTTTCCTCAGAAAAAAAATGAAAGAATATCTGACAGTGATTGTTTTAAAATTATACAGGCTGCATGTGAGTGTGACTGATATGCCTTTAGTATTGAAACTACCTCAGATTATGCTGTATCTCATAACACTTTCATACCAAATGCAAACTTCTGTAACTGATGATGAGAAGTAATCTAAAATTATTTGACTGCTTTAAAAATACACTTTAAAAGTACTTTTAAAATTCTTTTTTAAAAATAACCACAGGAAAATGTGTTTTAAAGCTGTTAATTTATACAGAACAATATTTATGCAGGCTGAACTTATTCTTTTAGAAGGTGTTGATATAATATTTTTTCTGTTTTTTTTTTTTAATGGAAATAGAGAGTCCAAATGTACTGCCATGTAGAACAGAGGATAACTGGAATAGTAATTTATACACATTATTGCTAAAATACCAAATATTGTACAGAACACAGGTAAGCCCACATAATATGCAGTTTCTTCACCAAGATCCACTATTGAGCCTCCAAGCTGAACATAAACATTGTACCAAGGGGAAATGAGTTTCAATTTTTATCATTGTGCAGTGGGCTGACCTTGGCCACCTGCCAGACACCCCTGCCCAGTCACTCTTTCACTTCCCCTGTCCCCAACAGGACAAGGGGACAACATAAGATAGAAAAATTTGTTGGTCAGTTACCATCACAGGTGAAATAGACTTGACTAGGGGAAGATTAATTTCTTACTGATTAGAGTTGGATGGTGATAAAAAAAAGACAACTAAAAGATCTTCTCCCCCTCACCCTCTGCTCCTTTCTTCCCAGGCTCAGCTTCACTCCTTCATCCCCAACCCCTCTATCTCCTCACCCCGAGTAGAACAAGGAATGGGGAATGGGGCAACTCTGGTCAGTCCATAATAGCTCCTCTCTGGCGCTCCTTCCTTCTCACACTTGTCCCTTGCTCCAGCCTGGGTCTCTCTCACTGATTGCAGCCCATTTTTTTACCCTTTATTAAATACACTTTCCCAGAAGCACCCTACCAGTGGCTGAAGAGCTCAGATGTGTTCTGTAGTGGGTTCGTTTTGGAGCAAACTGGAACTGGCTGTGTTTGTCATGGGCATAACCCCTAGTATCTTCTAACAGAAGACACCCCTACAGACATCCCCATTACCAAAACCTTGCTTTGTAAAGCCAATGCATATTGATAATACATGCTATTACCTATTTTAAGGTCATTGCCTGTAGAATAGTCCAGCACCTGGGCTCATGAGTCACTGAATTTTTAACTGTACTAGAGTTTGAGAACTGAGTGTCTTACTCAACCAAGTCCTGACTTGTGATCAACAAACTTCAAAAAGAGGCCTTTAAAGGAAACCATCCTACTGGGGCAGGAATTTATGGTGTGTTCCAAAAGTTTCCATGATGTGAGCAATCTGAAGTAGAGGGTTGGGGGTTGTATTTTGAAGTTAATATATTCTTTAACTTTAGACAGTCACAAAAATCAATTAAACACCATAATACTGAGAAATGTTGAAGCACATTATCAAAGTGCCCTGTTGCCACAATAGAGCCAAAATTTTTAGCTGGTTTTGTTCTTTCTGAGGAAACTATAGAAGAATCTGCTGGTTTCATGTTTTAAATAGGTACATACAAGTTTCAGGGCAAAACAAACCAACCAACCAAACAGCCAAACTTTGATTTATTTTGAATGGCCAAATGAAAACATATCATGAAGACCATTCATTTGAGAAACTGAAAAGTACAATGAATGTTACTTAGTAGATTTAGTACTGAGAGTAGAACTATTTCTAAGACAGTTTTAACTTACAATGCAGTGAAAGTTTCCACTGGTTTATACTACTGTTCAGGCAAGTTAAGAACTGAATATTCTTGTTTATTTGACTTCTAACTATGCTGTCTGTGGAGTTATGTAGCTATCTTATTATGCTTATAAATTAAATTAAGAAATATATATACATACCAGTACTCATTCAGGAGTACTCAGAGGTACAAAGATGCAACAAAGATGATTAAGGGAGTGGAGCATCTCCTTTATGAGGAAAGGCTGAGGGAGCTGGATCTCTTTAGTTTGGAGGAGACTGAGGAGTGACCTCATTAATGTTTACAAATATATAAAGGGTAAGTGTCATGAGGATGGAGCCAGGCTCTTCTCAGTGACAACCAATAGGACAAGGGGTAATGGGTTCAAACTGGAACACAAGAGGTTCCACTTAAATTTGAGAAGAAACTTCTTCTCAGGGAGGGTAACAGAACACTAGAACAGGCTGTCCGGGGAGG
The DNA here is from genome assembly GCF_036013475.1 of Columba livia. Classification (NCBI taxonomy): domain Eukaryota; kingdom Metazoa; phylum Chordata; class Aves; order Columbiformes; family Columbidae; genus Columba; species Columba livia. The sequence goes on from NC_088603.1 coordinate 77,174,826, forward strand.
TTGTGGAGTCTCCTTCTCTGGAGACATTCAAGACCTGCCTGGACACATTCCTGTGTAGTCTCATCTAAGTGTTCCTGCTCGGGCAGGGGTATTGGACTAGATGATCTCTTGAGGTCTCTTCCAATCCCTAACATTCTGTGATCCTGTGTTTCTGTGATACTATGATGTAAATCACTTAGGAAGCATAATTCACCTAGAACAAAACTGTATCATCAATGAGCCTGAAAAAACCCTAAATATCAATTTGCATACCCCTTTCTCCACTCCATATATTAAAAAAAAAAAAAAAAATCAATCAAAATTAAAATCAGAAATTTTAAAAAGATCCCTCCTGCTTTACCAAAAATGCTCAGAATTATGTTCAGTCCTCCCGGCCTCAAACTTTCTGAGTGAGAAATAGATTTTGGTTGTACTCCATATATAGTAGTACTATTGTAAATCTGTGCTGCGAAGGATTGAATATTCCTGAAGGACAATAATTAAATAGAAAAAGTTAAAATGGCAGGTATTATCACTTGCGATCATCAATATACAGAATATTTATTTCCAGTGATATTACAAAAGACTTCCTTATAAGATGGTGTCCATTTAATATAGACAAGCTATACTATCAAGAAACTTTTTCTGCAATGCATAACATGATTGGGAGTAACTAAACTTGTCTTATCACTGATTATATTATATGTGAAAACGACAGTTGTTTTGTTTTACTGTTGTATGGAAGAAAGGGGAAGGAAGAGTTTTTACTCCCAGCTTGAGTGAGTGAAGTTCTCTTCAGCATGTAAATAGAGGAATCAATTACCTCAGAATCTATATGAGGATAATTTTGCCTTTGCAGATAATTATCTTCTTTCAGTGATGAAACTGAAAATGAATCCATTACTAATAATGAGGCTGAGAATGCAACAGAATTATGCACCACCTCTTCTGACGAGGGTACTACATAAATCATAGGGTAAAAAATAAACAGAGAAAATCAAGGATATTAAACCAACAGAAAATATACCCTTGTATAATGTAAATGTGCAATGGATGGTGCTTGAAAGTTTAAATTCATCTTACTAGCCTATGTTTTTGCAAAGAAAATAAATTTCTGTGTTATAGGATTTAATCTCTATTGTGAATTACAGTTGCTGAATTTAATATGTTAATAAACCACTATATAAATTAGTAGTCCATATTCATGGACATCTGTTATTTAAATTTCAATGTGGCATGTGATTTCTCACAAAAAAAATGATTTGTTCAAAAATGGATACTTAATGTTCTTAATAAAATATGTTAGGAAAACACATGCATATTTTGCCCTTTGTATGTGACCCTACACTGCTTGCTTAAGAATCAAAATATTTTTTTCCCTGACTTAACAATTGATTGTCATACACCTTAGGGGCAGTTAGGTGATACAAAGATGTCTGAAAGGAGGAGAGCTAAGACTTACAGCCTCTTCTATGTTAAGACCAGAGGCACAACTTAGATCACTAGTCTGCTCCTTGTATTTAACTCTGCCTGAAATATTAAGGACAAAGGCTTGCAGTGAATGTAAGGGTTCCTTTTTAAAAATTATCTATTCTTTTTTTCAAAACTTCAAGAAATGTGCCAGTCTTCACTTGCACTGTTACTTTGTTTGTTTGGTCACATAGATGAAAAGCTTGTCTTTTATCATATTTTTGCACTTGTTTGCCTTTTTGCAGCCATTATCTAAGTCTATTAACTTTGTGGTCAGTATTTTCTCCTGTGATCATACTGGTATACTCTAGTTAGATGTCGGGTTAACTTTCTCACAGATACTGTTCATCTTATCTCACTGGTGTTTTCATATTTCTGAAGTAATTCTTAAATCTTTTTTTCTATACATTCTCTAGACTTTCAGCAGCTTCATAAACAGTGAACAAGTGTCCCTCTGACTTCATTCCTCCCATTTTCTTGTGTTTTTATTTTTTTTAGATGGTCATCTTAACTGCTTGCCTCTGAAAAGCTTTCTGAAGTACTAGGAAGCATAGGCACCATTTATTATCAATTGTGCCATTCTTTGTGTCTTCCACCATGAGGGAGACATGACCTAGGTGAGATGTAGCATTTTCTGTGTTCTACCATATACTTTCCCTATACAGAGCAAAGGACTGAACAGTGGAGGCTGAATATTAGCTTTCTGAGGTGGTTTTGCTACAGCTACAAATCTTGTACATATATCTTCATTAGATCTACGTACTTGAAAAATCTTCTGACGGTTTCTGAAAAAATGGCCAAAATATCGATTTTTCTTTGAAAAAGCTTACTCTGAGTTGAAATTAAATGTTGTCTCTAAGTATTTTAAGTATTCAAATACAATGTAATTGAACTACTTCTATGTACAATATCATTTACTTCTACAATGTTTCTTAGTTCAGTTTCTCAGACATTACCCAATGGAATAGGATGGGCTTTATTAAGTAATTAAGGAGAAAACGTCATTATTATTGCTGTTTCTAAATGTTTGTCTGTTCTTGAAAGTGTTTGTTGCTAGCTAGGAATAAAAGACCAAAGCAGCTTCAACTCTATGATTTAGAGTGGAGACTGGCAGTTCAAAGAAAGAACAAATAATACTCAGTTTTCTAATTATAATGCAAAGCACTAAGGCAAAAATAAACCAAATTCTCAGTTGTTGTCATGTTGTTGAGTCTGTGTTACCTAAATCCTAAAAAAGGAATAAACTAAAATCGCAAAACAGAAATACTGTTGAACACTGGGTGCTATTGCGAATTATTTTTCTCATATACCTCTTATTAAATATTTTTTAAAACCTTCTCTAAGTTAATGAATCTCAAGTGTTTCAATAAGAATTTCATTTCTAAATAATCCTTTAACTTTGAAAAATACTGTAATAATGTTTAAAAAGGAATCTTTTGAGAGGGTACATACACACGCATTATCATACACACAGAGGCAGTAATCCTTCAGTTGAAGGCATACTTAAAACAGATAACAAATATGACTTCTTAGTAAAACATTGTTTCTAAACCACAGATAGTTGACAAGCAGAAGGTAACTGTCCATGTCACAGATAACTAAGAGGTATAAGAAGTTGTTATCTCATCAGCACATCTGAGGAAATCTATGCGTAGTAGTTGCAAGGAAATTTGCCTGAATCAATTTTTGTATCAATGTAATTTTTTCCTGCTAGAGTCAGTTGTCCGTTCCTCTTAATATCTACAATACATTTGTTTGCTATTGAACGTATATAATCTCACTTTTTGAGGGGTAGTGGTGGAAGGTTTTGTTGTGTGTTGTTATTATTATTAATTTGTTTATTTATTTTTTTCTTCAGAAGAGCTAAATAATTACCAGCTCAAGATGGGATAATCAGTGTACCGTGGTGTGCTGACTGGAACTGAGAAATCTCTCCACTATCTGGTAGGTTTCTCAAATGTTGCTAGTAAGTGGGTTTTTTTTCTTTTCCTAGAGCTGGCAAAGTCCTTGACTGCTCCTTCTTTCTCCCTGTGGCACACTGAAGCTTTGGTCTTTCAGTTTGGTTAGGTTTATCTTATTAACTCTTGGTGTCTGGGAGGCACTTTCTGTCTTGTGGGGTGTGTGATATTACGCTGTGGATTTATTAATATCTAAAGTAGGAATGCAGCTTCTGCATCCCATTATATGAAAAAGATGGGCCTGATCTTTTGGATGGATCTTCCTGCTGCTCACTTTAATTGAGATCAGCAAAGTTAATCCAAGTCTAGGAAAACTTTGCAACAATTAAGATTTTTTTTTTTTTTTTTTTCAGATAACAGAAGAAGAAAAAAAAAACAAACCCACTCAAAATCATGTCAAATATTTTTTCCTCCCTCTGTTAACTGGACTCATTCAGTAAAGCCTAAAACTAGCCTGTGGAGAAATCTGTGTGGGTTTTTTTTTGTTTTTTTTTTGTGTTTTTTTTTGTTTGTTTTGTTTTTGTTTGTTTGTTTGTTTGTTTTTGTTTTTGTTTTTGTTTTTGTTTTTTTCAGGATCCAAGGAGTCCTTCCTATATTAGGACAAAAATTTTATTAAAATTTTATCTGAGTTTTGTTCATAGACCTTCTCCTCTCATTGTTGTATCGTACAGTTTCAACGGCCTTTTTTAAATTGATAGTTTTACAGCTTAATTTAATCTCCCTACCTAAACTAACTCTACTATTTTCAAAATAAAAGCCTTCTTACCTCAGTATATGGTATCTGAATTGTTTTTAAAATTAAAAAATGGGGTAGATTTTTGTTTGCTGATGTTTGTTTCCAGTTTCTGAAAAGAAGTGTAATTTTTATTTTAGACAGTATATATGGAAATAAATTGATTGATTGCATTTCACCACTATTCCTTCAGTTTCCCTCCCTCCCTCTTTAGTTTGTCAACTTTGTCATTAGATCAGATTTAAGAGTTTCACTTCCATCCTGTACCAGATTAAGGACTACTTAATCATTTGTTCCAGAGCAAGTGTGCTTCCTGTAAGCAACATGAATCTTCATTTTGTCCCAGATCAAAATTTGTTGCGATTCACTATCATGAGGTTCAATTGATTCTCTTGTAAACATCCCAATTAAGTTAATTTTCCAAACATATGTCTGTTTGGTGAAGTGTATCATACATGAAACACAGAAGGAAAAGCATATGAAATTATTTTTATTTTTTTTTTCAATTATGCATTTGTCTGAATCCTACATTGCTGTACACACTCTTTCAACTCCTCACATGCCACTTTTGTACTACTTTTAGAAGGACAAAATGTAAAGTGTTTTTCCTTAATTTCCTTGCAACCAGCTTGGCAGAATGATTCCAACAAGTCTCCAATGTAAGTGTCTCCCTGGATAGGAAAAATTTGTTCATTTTTGACCTACATAAGATGGAATCAAATATCTTTCAAGAAAAATATGTTTTACAAAATCATTAACTATTTTCCTAGCTATGTGGTAGAAACATTTCCAGCACACCAAACCATTCATAGAGAAGTCTAAAATTTTGTGGTTTGATCCTCCTTTTCTGAACTGGGTTGATTCCTTTTAATGAGGAAAGTATGGTGCTTTTCATTGCTTGTTCAATGCTGTGCATGCAATTTCTTATCTCCCAGAAACCATAAGACTAAACATAGTTGGTATACATACTTAAAAAGTACTACGGTTAGAGAGAGAATGTATAAATTGGTATCTGTGCTTGCTGTTTCATATGCTTTTCTGTCTGTTGAATTATTCATTCAAAAGGTGGAGAAAATACTAGAATCAGTGCTGGAGATAGAAAAGCTGACGCTTTCAAGAAGGCTGCAGTTCTTATTAGCAGGCATTGACCTAGAATTGTTTATGTTGTGAACAGAACCATATGGCATAGTCAGCTTGGAAGAGACAGCTTGGAAATGAGTGGTTATCTATTTCATGCAGTCTCTAGGTCAAATCTGGGAGCTCACAAACGAAGAAGATTTCATCCCAAGAAGACATGAGAGACCCATGTTGAATCTCTAATATACTGGAAATACTCACTTGTACTTTGAAAGAATGCAATACAAATTGTGATGTATGGACTTCAGTGCATTAAGCAAGGAAGGAACTGAATCCTCCTCTTAGCAGTCAATAACTTCTAAATGTAATGCATCAGCCTCTTTGGTAGTGGCAGTAAATGGACAGATAGTTTGCAGACAATTAGTTGCCTGTTCTAAGTGATAACTGAAGTTCTTTCACATTTATTTCTCTGCTAAGCAATACTGATTCATTGTTAGGAGTTTTATTGTTAACTTCTGCCTCTTACTTGACATTTTTCCAGGATCAAGAGTCTGTATGCAAGGCACACCCTCTGATGAAGTTCCAGACATATTTTTGGTGGACTTTTGTAAACACTGAGTAAGATCTCATATTTTTACTTCAGCTAAATGCTATGGAAATTACTGCCTTTTTTATGATATCTATTAGGAGTTGAAATTTGATGTAATATAATTTCAGATTACTTTATGTTTCAGGAAAATACTGTATTGGGGAGAAATTTCAGAAGAAAAATAATGGAATAAAGAACAGTGACAGCAATCACTATGGCAGCTGAAAATTTGTGTTCTTTCTTTTTACTATTTGCCAGATGTAGAATGCTATGCATTTGTAGCATACACACCACACTTTAAATGCATCTGTTCTGTAGATTATGTATGGTACCTTCCAAATAATGAGCATGATTGAAGTTTGTATTGTTTTTCTATTCTATCCATTGAAATTGAACTTAACTGGACAGAGAAAAACAGCAGATTCAGCTTCAGTTTCCCAGACAATTAAGGGCTCACATGCAGGACCATGTAACCAAAAAGTAGCTGTTTACCATATTTACCACAGTAGTTTTGTGTGCCTCCCTTTCCCTACAACAACTATGAAGTGACAGGATATACGAGATACATCTGTAGTTGCAGCAGAAGGGTTTTATGTGTAACTGTGGATCAGCTGAAACAATACAGCAAGGTACTTCACAGTAGTTTGTTGTTGCATTTGGACACTTCAGAGTTAAATTGTATAGATACAGAAAAGGGTTTATTTTGGAACTTAATTTGTAAATCTCTGATTATTTTCTTGTTTTTGACATATTTTTCTTTTGTATGTTTGCCTTTCCAGTAAACATATTATTATGCTGCAAGATATTTTTTATGCATTATTATTTCACAGCAGCATATGTTCAATTTATTAGTTCCTGTTCCCTGGGTTTATAAAGTCCTTTCCAACCTTATTATTTTTAACATTTTTCTTCTTCCTAGTGAATTGTGCAAATTCTTCCATATTTGATATCAGTCAATACTTCCAACTGTTCATTGAGAAGACTTACTTTAACTGCAGCTCAGTCTTTCATCTGGATACTAAAGTCAGATGTGGAAATCATTAGAACTCTAATGTAATACACTTATCATCACAAAAGGTGACAAAACATCACCAGTACTTGTCCTATTTTTTTATTTTATTTTTTTTTAATTTGGGAAGAAATCAGTACACAAGCTGTCATAGGGAAAAGTTGATTTGAAAGCACTCAGAACTTGACGGCATCTGCACAGCTCTAACAGACTAGAAGCAATAGAGAAATCTCGCCACATAACTGCTCCTAACTTCACATACCTCACAGACTTGTGGTAGGAAAACAGAGGGTGATAAAAACCCCATTTGAACCCCCCTAATTTGCTATAGGTATGGTGGGAATCAAGGAGGCTTGGTTGGGGCTGTGTGACTACTGAGGCCATTGGTGTCTTATGCCAGTGGGACTGGGAGGTGTGCAGGTGTTGCAGATGAGACATGGCTTTCCACTGCTCTAGCCATTCTAGCTAGTAATTAAATAAAAAAAAAAAAAAAAAAAAAAAAAAAAAGACATCATATATCACTAAGTGATGTGGTTCTCTTTTTGTATCCAGCTGACTCAAATTCCTTTATTATGCAAACAAATGGATAAAACAAAACAAAGCAAAAGAATTTATTTTTCCTGAATCAGGACTACCAGAAAATGTGAATGTTAGTAACATAGAAACACGAATTTTAACTTATTCTAGATGAAGAACAACTGCTTAACTTTTTGCTGGACTTCAGAATTTAATAGCTTAATAGAGCAAGATTATTATAGGGGTGAAAAGGGCAAAAACATGGTGTTTTATAATCCTTTTGAGTGCCTTGCTGTAACTTTTTGTACTACTCTGTTTTCATGTTTCTCTTGCAAAACTGTAGAATATGAACACCTACCAATCAATGGTGAGGGAATTTGTCCTAAATTAGATCATGCACATTAGATTATTTTAAAGCAGTTATTTTGTTGCAATTCATTTTTATGGCTACTTACAATGCTCTAGTGCTTCAACTTGGATGACAGATGTTTTCTGCAATGGGTATTTTATTTTGAGGAAATGTATTTTTCAGAAAGTTTTCTGAGACTGTGGTGTGAATAAAAAGTTTATATGATTATCCATGACCTTGCCAGCCAGGCTCTGTGCCTCAGGTTTTTCTGCCTATAAATGTTAAGCTCTAATACTTAGATTTTAAATTTGCTTGTTGTCTTAGTAATGATGCAGTCGGTCTTCTAGTGCAGATTCCTGCATCATGCTAAGTACCTGTAAAAATGGGTCTCCAGGTGTCTGTGTGCACTATGCACAGCTGGCATCATTGTACCTGGGGTTGCAGAGGTCTGAGAGCTGCCCCAGCTGGTCACAGCTGGTTCTGTCCAGCTCAGGCACTGCTGTGAACCACCTGCCAAAGTCACAGCTGGGGCACATGGCACCTCTGCACAGGCACGTTTGAGAGAGAGGGCCATTAGGGAGGGTGGGAGGAGATGGAGAAGAGGCAGAAGAGATCATTGCTGGAGTTGCAGCTGGTAGCACACTCAGGGAGGAGGTGCTTGCTGGAGTGAGTTCAAAGAAAGGCAATGAAGCTGGTAAGGGGCCTGGAGCACAAGTCTTATGAGGAGAAGCTGAGGGAACCGGGTCTGTTTAGCCTTAAAAAAAAAGGAGGCTGACCTTATCTCTCTCTACAACTATCTGCAAGGAGGTTGTAGAGAAGTGGGTGTTGGTCTCTTCCCAAGTAACAAGCGATGAGAGGAAATAGCCTCAAGTTGCACCATATCAAGTTGGATAATAGGAAAAACTTCTTTGTGGAAAGGGTTGTCAGGCACTGGTACAGGCTGTCCAGGGAAGTGGTTGAGTCCCTGTCCCTGAGATATTTAAAAGACATATAGATGAGGATTTTAGGGACATGGTTTAGTGGTGGCAGTGCAACATTAACAGTAGGACTCAATGATCTTAAAGGTCTTTTCCAACAAAAACAATTCTGTGATTCTGTGACACGGGAGGTGCTGCTCGGAGGGACTGCGGCCATGGGCTACCCATGCTACAACATAGGAAAAGGAGTGAGAGGCAAGTAGTGGCACACAGAAGCTGTGACATCCAGGAGCCCAGCCCCTGTCACTGCCCATCACCTCTCTGAAGGAGCTAGGAGGGGCTGAGCATAATGCACAACAACAGTGAAGGGAAGCTGAGACTTATAAAGGAGAAGGAGAGGTTCTCACCTGAAGTTGTACCTAATTAAGGACTAGGAAAGGTGTTTCCCAAACTGTTCATTTAACTGTTTCTTTTTCCTAATAGCTGAATGGATGATCGATATTTTTGTCTTAATTGGCAGTGAGTAAACAAAATAAAATTCCTCAAGTTAAGGTTCTTTTGCCTCCAACAATCTATACATTGCGTAACTCTGAGTTTTAGTATGTCCATAGTATGTCCACTCAGATGTCATTCAGTAAAATGCGTTGAATATCGCGACCCTTTTTCTTCAGAAAACCTCCAAGTAAATTTATGAATGATTTGCAAGACACATAGCTTGTGGATTAAGTACTGCCAAAAAACCTTCTTGAAGAAATGAGTAATTCTGTTGTGCTTTTTAAAGAAAAAAGGGGCAGAGAACAGGTAGTAAGCAAACCCAAGGCAGATAGATTATTATTTTGTGATAAGAAAGGGGTAGACACACTGGTAAAGGAGGTCAAATGATAGCTGATCTTTGATATATATGTAGTCTGGACTATTTTCTTTGTTGGAAGAAGGAAAAAATGTATCTTTTTCTTCATAGGTTCTTCCCATGAAAGGAAGCACTGACCTCTTTCCTGCAGACTGTATTTCCATTATTAAAACATATGTTTATATTGTTAGTAATCCTGACACATTTTTGAGTATGCACATGTACTCTCTTGCTTTCTAAGTGGAGCTCTCAGCTAGCCCTCCAGCTACTCAAAATAGCTCTTACTTTTTAGTTGGTGGAGAGTGAGTTAAACATGATAATTTCACTTCAGAACTTAGCCTGTAGGAATATATTCAATTCACAGACCATACACAATCATTTTCTTGCTGATGTTCTGCTCTGTTAAGGGGCCTGCAGCAATGTCAAATTTGATAGTGTTCCACTCTCCAAAGCATGGGCAGAGTGATTGGGATAAGAAAAGACAAGGTAGTGCTCTGAATGAGCTGTGGAGACAGAGAGTAGAAATGGCTTTGTTTCAGTACAGCCGGGTGCTTTCTTCTGTGGTTCTGACTTGGATTGTGAATTGAAAGTGGGATGCAATGGCACTTTGTCAGGGATTATTTTGTTTTGCTGTTCTAAGATTATTTGTTAATGAAGATCTTGGTAACTCGAAAGTGAAGCTAATGACATATATATTTTTTTCATTTATAACCTATAAAGAAAAAACATTTTTCATTTAATGAACAGATGTTTAACAATAACTACTAAATTTTCACATCCTTAGAAAATAGACTACGTTGTAACTGAAAATGTAATTCAACGTTTGTGACACAGCAATGTTCTGTGTGCAGAGAAAATCAGTGCCACGTTGCTAGAAATATAAAAAAATTGCTAATTAGCATTAGGGACTTTTACCACAATTCAAGTGAGGATAAATAGGAAATGTTTGCTGCCATATGAAAGTACAATGGCAGTAACTATATTTTTGCTGAATTTTGCATATTATTTCTTCATTGTGTACTACTTACACTGAGTATATGCACATGTGTGAAATATTGAAATAACTACATCCTTTTCTATTTTTCTTAGCCTAATAACAGGAGAATTTAATGAATTATGTTTCTTTCAGATATTTAAACCATTTCTTGATGTCACTGTTAATTCACCTAACATCAATGAGTGTGAGTACCACTGTTCATGTGGAGCAGATAGTATTTTTTTCTTTATTTTATTCCATAAAGTTTGGCTAAGTATAAGGATCCCTTTGACATATTTAAGAGTAGATAGGAGGGACTGATTCTCTGTGCAGGTTCTGGAGTGACAATGTACAAAGATAGGGTCTTGTAGTACTGTGTATTTGGTTTGAGAAACATTGCAAGAGTTAACTGATTACAGGAAAAAACTTAACACTAAATTTGGTGTGCAGAAGAGAACAGAAATGAGAAAGAGTGCCTTGACATTTAGACAGAAAAAAAAATATGGAGGAATTGCCCTTGTATAATATCTCAGAACAGAAATAAAGGATGAATGTATTTGCTTTTAGCAGTGTGAGTGCTAAAATATATTCCTAAATATGTACTGACCTTATGAAATAAAAACGTGAGAGTTTACAATTGGGCTGTGTTCTGAGACATGCTATACAGCCTTGAGATTGCTTTACAGCTTAACACATGTTAAATTTGTGCTTCCATTGTGTTGTTTTTGTTCTGAGCCTATTTACGTGGCAGGTCACTTCCATAGCACTAACTACTTCTCAACTAGTGAATATGCACAGTTTCATATGCATGTGCATCATACAGAACCCAGCCTCTAAGTGTGATTTTGGTTAAGTAAGGAAAGAATCTCCTCTGACAGCAAAAGTCCTTTGCTGTCATTTCAAGAAATTAGTTCTGTGAGTTTTCTACTCAATTATTTTTCAAACTACATAGTTATAGGTCCTCAACTACGTACATATGTTGGAGGGTATGCTAATCTCCAGTAGACACTTTGTAAAGCTTGTGGGCAGCAACTTCTCAGTTTCCAGTCACTTTGTGGATGTACATACTGGGGTAATGAGATCATATAATGAGCTATCCATCATCAGAGACCTTTGAGTCTGTTCATATAATGAAGGTTTTAGAAGTGGGTAACCTTTTCATTTTTCACTATGTGGTGTTTTTTTCCTAAATAAAGAGAAAAAAAAGTCTTGTCCATCTTGTTTTACATCTATTGGCACACTGTAAAAGAAATTTCTGGAAACAGTGTTGGCAGGTAGGTTATTGATAAGGTTGCACTAGTACTTTGGTAGCATCAATAGACTATTTTGTTTACATATGTTTAGCCTCTGGATTGGTTTTCCCATGAATCACAGAATGAGAGGATATTTCTGCATAGAAATTGAGCTGTAAATGTCTGGGTGCTGTCATAGATACTATAACAGAGGTTTTCTTTCTAATGGAGAAATATTCTCAAAGCTCAATCTTCTGGATTCAAAATTGTTGCAAGTTATAGGTTTTAGAAATGAATGGAAGGCAAAGTGAGGTGTTTAGGAAGTTCAAGAGTGTACTAATCTAGCTGCATATCCATCAACATACAAAACTACATATGATAAATTCAGTTTAAGCACTGCTTTGATTCTGTGGAAAAATAGTGGAAAAGGCATTTATATTCCATAAGAATCTTTACTAAATGGTAATTTTAGCTGCTTTTGTAGATTTATGGTGACAGTATATATTAAAGGAATGTTGCATCTGGAACTTTCTAGTCTTTGCAGAATGAGGTTTATTGAACAAAAGCCCCACAATGAGAGAAAGAGCAACATAACAGAAAATAGCCTGGGACCAAATACTATGCCCTCTTCCGTGCCAGTTGTGTAGAGGTTACGTACAACTAGACTGACAAAGACTTGGCAATCTGGAGGTGGAATTGGAAGTCCTGAATATGGTACCTAGTCTCTATGCACATGATGAAGACTAGAAGTTAACTGCCTTGCTGTAAATGCTCAAAAGGAATAGGTGTGAAAGGAATACTTTCTGTGAAGCTATCAGGAAACATCTATGCAAGTTCACTGTTTAGAAAGCTCTGCTGTTTGGGTACTTGCATTTATTTGGATCCTATAACCTTTGAAGAAAGGAGAAGTGTCATTTTTTTTCCCTTATTAAACAAGATATAGGGCAATATTGATGTCTTCTTGCCTGGTAGGTCAGCAGTTAGTTTTTGCCAAGAAGTGCAAGATCAGGGTTAAATACTTACTTCCTTTACACTGCAGTTTTTCAAACTGCATGTCTAACTGCAAAAGATATTGTCTTAGTTTTGTCAGATGTCTGGTTCTTCTTGGAGCTGTGATATTGTGGAAAAGATCACTGAGTCAGAGGGAAGATGACTATACCATAGTGATCAAGATACTTATAGGTTTCTGAGAGTTACTTCAGGGATTGATTGTTAATTTGAAGTTAAGCAGCCATTGGATAAAATGCAAAGCCACTCCTTAGAGACATGTACATCCATTTCCTCTGTTTGGCTATTTTATCGAAAGGATCTGTGAATATTTTTATTGAGGATGTCAGGTGCTTGCAGACTAAGAGATTACTTTATATGCATCAAAGATGGATGAAACTTAAACAACAAAATCAGTGTATTTTGAAAGCCACAATGCTAAAAATCAGAGATAAAATAGTTTTTATTATGTATATGTTGCATGAAGGTTGCAGTATGCCAGTCTGTTTTGAAAGAGTATAATTTCAGGGCAAATTTCAGCAGAGGTAAGGATACAATGGACTCAAAAGGAAAGTTGTTAAAAAGAAGAAATTGTCCTCGGTGGATCCACTTTTGTGAGTTTCCCATAAGGAGTTTCATCACACTGTCTTCTCATCAAAATGTTCATGAGGCTTTCTCATCTGCAAATTTAAATTATTTATTGGGTGTTTTGAAAATTTATTTTATTTCCTGCAGCAATACGTAATAAAGTGCAATTTTTTGCAGTTTTAAAGAAATTTTTTTTTCTTTTAGGTTGATTTCAGGGTAAAAAGGCAACCATGAGGTTTGCAGTTTAAATCTTGAGAGTCACAGATTAATCAGTACTGGCTACATACACAAATTGCAAGCACAGATGTCTATGTGTTAAAATACACTGACTGTAATACAAAGACAAAAAACCTCATTATTGACTGACTGAAAATCTCTTTCCCTAAATTTTCCCCAGATACCAGTGTGAAAAATGCAGTTGTGATTCATGCTAAGATGTTTAATGTTTACAGATATAACCAAATGAGGCACGGGCTCTGAACCTGGAAAAAGGTGGTTAAGTTCTATGTAAAAAGTTATGAAACTTGCTTATGAAGTTATATTGACAGAGGGAACTAACATTTTAAGGGTTAACTAAACTTCTAATGGGTGCCTACTAACGAACTAACACTTTAAGGCTTAGTCACACAATAAATCCTTAGTTTAGAGCTTTATGTTAAGAAGAACAGAACCCCATCGAATGCCAAGATAAGAAGTTTTACTGCACCTAGCTGTAAACTTGACGAGACAAGGTAACGAAGATTTACAGCAAAAGGGGGCGCCAGTCTGGTTTCATTCAACTTGGCAGCTTGGGTCCCAGTCAATTCAACATAATGAGCCAAAGGTAAAAAGTTCACTGTGATGAAGCTGAAGGAGCCTTCATCCAAAGACCCCCAAAGACCCATCCTCAAATTCACCAAGTGGCACTGCGCAGGCTCAACAGGGGAGCGTCTATGGAAATGGTTATCTGAGACTCATTTTAATCAGAAGTGGGGAAAGGTTATGAATATGTATAGGCGTTCCTGGGGTAATTATGAATATGTAATACCTTACTGTATTTAAGCACACTTCTTATTGTTTAAAGGTGTGCGTGTTGGGCGGAGCGAATCCCCCGTGCACCCAGCGTTGTTTTGCTTATGCTCTAATGAACACGTGTATAAGGAAATCAAGGAATTGGATTAAATGTTGTTTATCCATAGAAAAAGCGTAAGTTATTTATTTCACCAGTGAAGTGTCATAATATTGAAATGAGTGAAGCCACCTGCATCTAGTCCCTACCCACAGTAGAGGCCTATGTAAACAGTGCTCTTCATGTACTACTGGAATTATTTATTCTGAACTCACTGATAATTACTTTAGTATCTATTATAAATTAATCAGTTATGATGTCTTGTTCTTGAAACTTTCACTATGTTTTTGTGGTTTAGCTTTCATTCTAGAGACAGAAGAGAATTTGGATTTCATACAGCATTGAACTTTTCCTTAATTATAGATGCTCCACTACTTCCTATAACACATTAAGTATTCACACATCCTGGGTAGATAAGATGACTTCCATATCCTCAGAAGTTATTATTATAGTTTCATTTATATTGATAAAAATATTGATTTTAAAGACTAACAACCAGGTTTTTACAGCCCAGCACCTTTATAATTGCTTAAAAGTGTACACAGTGAATGCAAAGTAGGTGCAAAATGCTACTACTTTCTTTCCATTAATTTCACCAGGATTTATATGGCTGTGTAGCACTGAAGAGAAAATCAACCAAGGCTTGTATTTAGCTATTGTTGGAAAGCACAATACTTTCCAAAATACAGTTTGATTTTCTGCATTGGTCAAACAAAGCATACTGGGAAGACTGAAAGTTCAGAACATGAACTTGTAGTGACTAAGATAAGAAAAATGTTTCTGCTTCACAGTTGTGATATATAATTTTTATGTCTTATTAAGATGCTTAGAGGAACATGCAGCATATTTACTAAAAAACTGTGTGTGTGTTTTGAAGGATTTTCATTCTTATTTACCTTTATGCAAATCCAGTTTATTTTATAAAAATTAATATTAACCTCTGGAGGTATACCACATACATTCACAGTGTTGGTATTCTAACTCCTAAATTTTGAGGAAGAAAATATGATAAAAGTTAAGCTAATCTGAAATACATTTTTTATTATATATCCCACTGATTTTTTAGAGTACAGATTTTCTTACAATAATGGTTAGTGTTATATCATGACAATAAAAATGTATGATGCTATGTATTTGTGATCTGAGTGGAAATTTATACATTTCTGATCAATATGAAACTGAGGCTTGGTTTTTGTTTGTTTGTTTGTTTGTTTGTTTTTTACATAAGCTGTAATATTTTAATTCAGGAAACAGTTTGAGAATGAAATTTTCAAAATATGTGCATCCTGCCTGTTGAGGGGCAGCACTTATGCATGTATACCAAGACACAAGCTGTGTCTTACACATTAAAATTATCCAACTGTGATTTCCTGAATCAGCCATGAACCTGATCTTCATTAGATCAGTATCTTGCACAAAAAGATCCAGTGATAATGAGATTTTTCCCATCACTTTTTTATTCTTGATGGCCAACATTTGAAGAAAACTTGTTGGAGATTATAAAAGTAATTTACTGAATTAATAAAGTAACAGCTCTTCCTTTATTCATGTAAAAGGTCATGCTCAAAAATGTTTAACTTCCTTATAATGATTTTGAAGGATCATTATTTGGAAATGGCAATTTTCAAAGATATTTTCCAGGCTATTTACAAAACTGCTGTTGTTCCAAAGCCAAGCTTACTTCTAATTTTTCATAAATCAATAAAAAATATCTGTATCCTGAAACATTTTAGATTGTGGTTTATGAGACCCTTGAAGATACCAATATTTCAGTGTAAACAAATGCTTCCTGTTATTTTTTTTTTGCGCGTGTGGATGAGTGACAGGGAGGTGGACAAAAGATATTTATTTTCTGTGTTTTTGTCATCTCTCTCTTGGATCCTTGACCTATGAGCAACCTAGAGACGGTCATTCCAATTTAAGTGGCTTCTTATTCCTAAGAAGTACAAAGCATATGCCAAGCAAAAGAACCTTTACTCCTCACAGGTAGGATTTTTACAGCTGTGAGTGGGTGTGTTTGTGTTCTTTAGTCTTTCCTTTCTTTGTTCATTGTCTCCCGGAAAAAAAAAAAAAAAAGCACTCAACACAAAATACTTTCATGAATAAAAATTATTTGAGAATTAAAGGTAAAGTTTCCAAAAGAGCTGCAGAGCTAGTGGTATATTTACTAAAACTATTAACATAACTAAAAAAATATTATTATAACCATATTGACTTGCTTAGGATGAAGAAATATATAAGGATATTAATAGAATATTAGAAACTTGATTCTTAGATGGACATCCATTTAAAAAAAAGTATCAGTAAGCTTTAAATAAACCTCTTTTGTGTTTACAACTGGAGATGATAATTGTTGTTAAATAATAGTAACATCACTGTTGTAGATGAAAGAAGAAATAGGATGAACAGAAACAATTACTTTAAATTTATATTTCTCTAATGAGTACCTATTGACTCTTGTAAGAAACATCTTACTGTTAAAGGTGTTTGTAAAAACGTTGCCAGACTGCCTAATGGCAAAAATGAGGGGTTTAAGAAACTGGAGTAGAGAAATTTTTACTGAACTGTATTTGTTTATTTCCTGTCTATCCTTCTACACAATAATTTGAAATGGGCGATTTCTGTAACACAGGATAAACAGTTAGTTTGTTTGGAGTATGATAGCTTAATAACATTGTCCAAGATATTTCAAGTTTATTTTGGATTACATTTAATGTAAAGTTATACTGCCAGGGTCTGCATTTGATGATCTGTTTGAGATATCTAATAAAAAATAAACGTATTTTTAGTATTTAGTATATATAGAAAAACAACTTAAAAAAAAAAAAAGCTATAATGTAATGAAGAACTCATATATCTCTGTGCGGAATTAGGCTGTTTAGATGTATTAGTCTTGAAATGTGAGTGTGTCATACAATTCACTGAACAGAGGAAGTAATGAGCCCTGAAGTTGTATAGCTTTGAGTCTCACAGACCAACACAATAATCTAAACTTCTCAACCTCCCCTCAATAACTATTATTCCTCGCCACGTACCCGCCTAACAGAGTGTTCTGGTCTTCAGACCCTGTGACAACCTTGAAGCGCTTCCCCCCCGCCCATCATTAGCAGAACAAAGGACCTTGTTATGCCTTAAACAACTGGTTTTTGTTACTTTGGGAGGACAAGGTAGGTGGTTGTGCAGGCAGCCATCTCCCTTATCTTTCCCAAGGTATTGTGTTTGTTATGGTGTCAAGCACCTTGCCAATTGCCCTTAATTACTGTGAAGGCTTCATGGCCTAATTGGAATGAGATGATCTCATCTGTCAGACAGCCAACTACCCGAAGAAACCACGACCCAACAGCTACCCGTGACAGGCAAGACCACTCATTTCTGGTCAGCACCGTAAACTTTCCCCTAGTTTGCAGACCGCAGATCCATTTCCAGAAGAGTCGTTCTAATTCACATGAAGAGCGAGCAGAGGGAGGAGATGAACTGCACAGATGCAAACGAACTGGGTTATAAAATGACCTCGCGCGTGGCATCAGTGTGGTGTGTATATGCTGCGCAGCGTGCAGAGCAGCAACGTGTCCACCTTCCCGTCACTGGACATTGCTGGATCGATAACCTGTGGAGTGATGATATCTTACTCTCTTTCTCTCTCTCTCATATCTTAGTTTATATCTTATTCTCTTTCTCTCTCTCATATTTTAGTTTTCCTTCCCTCTTACTCTCTTCTTTTTTTTTTTATTTTTTTTTTCCTTGAACAAATAAAAGTAACATAATTTTAAGTTCTGTTGTTAAAGTTGGGTTAAGTTTTTGTATTACAGTTACTAAATGTTGCCAATCCACCATTTGTAGAAGGATTTTTGCTGTTATACTTTTGCTAAGCCACTAATTGCTGTAATTAGTATTCCACCATGTGCTTTTAGTAAACTCATAATTGAATTGGACCCCTGGAGTGATTGTCTGTCATTCACTTTGCATAACGGACGCAGAATTACCCAGGGTTAACTCACACCTCGTCTCATCTGTTGAGTCAGGGTGCATGTCGTTGTTCAGAGTTAACTCATCCCTCATCCCATCTGTTGGGATAGGACAGACCCTGAGAAAGCGCATCAAAGAGGGCAGATTTAGAAACAGCATGGCAACCTAACTAAATCCCCAGTGTGACCACCACTGGGGAGTACTTTTCACTCTCTTAATATTATTATTTATAAGATAAAGCTCCATTTCTCAATTCATGAGCAGTTACAGATATTTTCCTAGACTAACCTGAGATATATGCATGGTATTACATTTGTTTTAATTGACTACAACAGATCATTCAGACTGATGTGGTTATGAAACTGTCTTGGTACACTCAACTCAAGGAAAGGGTCATAATATTCCATTTATCAGCTGTACTGCCCTGAGAGGTTGCTGTTTGCTGGTTCTTTCTTTCAGGATAATTCAAAAGATAACGAAGATCATTCAAAATAGTCAGCCAGCTTCCTAATATAGACCAACTTCAAGTAATCTGAACGAAAAAATGAAAAGCAAAGGTTTTGAAATTACATTTGTTCTGCATACAAACCTAAGTTGCCTACAGGCATTTTGTCCCTTTGTGGTAGTATGGACAGAATTAACTTCCTTAGACATCAAATTTAGTTTATCTGCAACAAATGCTTCAAATTCTCCAAAAACATTGCCTCATTTATTCAGTTCTGCTCTCTTTGTAGTGAGCTGTTCCCATATTAGACAGCTTTTTTTCAGAGAGATCATCTACTTCGTATTTTTTCCTAAGAAACTACATTTAGGGAAATGCCCATTGAAATAAATGGCTAATGATATTCCCTCTGATGGATGGATGAGTAGCTCTGACTTAGAAGTCAAGTTCTGGGGCAGCCCCATTTGTGATTTTTCTACAGGACAAAAACTGAAGAACATGCAGGATCAGTGAAACCTGGTTAACTGTCCTGCAAGAATTCCATTAGCCTGACTGTGGCTGTAATCATTAGACCTATGAGTGCTTATAGGAGGCTTTCATCCAACAAGAGGAGTCTAGTGGGGAAGGACAGGAAGATGTCTTGACATGGTGGGACACACCTTGATTTTTTTTTTTTTTCCCAAGATCCAAGGTTATATTATTATTGTTTTGTTTCATTTTCTGGGGTGGGGAGAGATGTGAAAAATTCAGATACACAGCAGGAATTCTCTTAGAATTTAGGATCTGATTGTAAAAAACATTCTGAACTTCCTCTAGTTCTTCTTATCAATCAAGGTCTCAGCAGTGTATCCAAACATGTTTTTCCTTTCTAATTGGTTATATTTATATTCATTTACTAAATTAAAGCAGAGCAATCTTAATTGCACCACAATCACCTGCTCAGTGTAGTGCTAACATGTTATAGAACACACACACCATCTCTGGTCATGGTACATTTATTACTTATTAGTAACTAGTAAATAATAGCGGTCTTTATTATTATTATTATTATTATTATTATTATTATTATTATTATTAGTGTATGTATGTGTATATTTATAAGTATATTTATATTATTATTTAATAATAATAATAATAATAATAATAATAATAATAATAATAATAATAATTTTTAAGGGGGAATTTAGGGAATAGGGACATGTATTGGAGGAATTTTGGAGGCTTCATCTGAAAACATCAATAGAACGACATCAAGAAAACAGACTATAAAGGTCAAAAGTAGGAGAGGAGTTTCATTTAAAAAAGAATTTGAAGTTATCCTGGATGAATTGTCATAGGGAAGAAAAGTAGTAATCATACGAAAGGTGAGCAGAAAAAGCAATCCAATAGAATTTGTCATTTTTTCATATAATCTTAGTCTTTCTTCACTTGCTAGGAAATACC
Organism: Columba livia; assembly: GCF_036013475.1. Lineage (NCBI taxonomy): Eukaryota > Metazoa > Chordata > Aves > Columbiformes > Columbidae > Columba > Columba livia. The sequence goes on from NC_088603.1 coordinate 77,195,015, forward strand.
ACAAAACATACTGTGTGAAGCAGTTTATTTTTTCTTCCCTGCCACTGGGTATAGTAAACTCCAGTCATCTGATTAATTTCAGACATCTTAATGGGAAGGCAGAACATTGTGTGTAACGTCTAAAATCTGTAAATTCATCATACCACATCTGATTGTGGTATTTATTTAGGAAACACACAGAGAAGCAGGCCAAAGTAGCTTTTTAAAAAAAATGATTATTGAGAAAATAGTACAGTAGTCACTTTTCAATCTTCTAAGAGTTTTGTCTGATCATGGCTACTGTGAATTGGCTGATTTGTCTACCTGGTTCAGTTTCTCTGCTTAGCATGAATACAAAGTTGCTCTGAGTGTTTTGAAAAATGCTTCAGTGTAATTACTATGCACATCATTGATCTACTAGCCTCCTGGTGCTTCTTGTATTTCACTGGCTTTCCGGTATGTCATACTTGAATGACAGACGTTTTTGACACTGAAATTTTAGGTTTTGTCCTGAAATACATTATTAATAAAAAGTGAATCAAATTATTGATTTATCCTTATAGCTGTCTGTATAGTTGTGAGTTTTTTAACAACTAAAAGCTTCTTGTAACACCTGAAGAAAAAAATCTGAAATGTTTTCTATTTTATTCTAAATTTTCCTTTTTGTCTACAGCCAGAGTTTTTTACCACCTTGTTAGCTGTACCTTCTTCTGGTAGTTTTGCAAGTTTACTTCTCTTATCTGTGAATGAACTGGAAAGAAGTTCAAATTAGTTACTTTCTGTTGAAATTACTTAAGTCATTGTTTGTCTTAACTGCTGAGCTCTAAGGAGGGAGAAGAGTTCAGCCAGGCAAAGATTTTTACAAACCAGGGATCTAGTGACCTTCAGGAGTTTCTGAAAAGAGGGGAAGCAAACAGATGCTTTCAGAACAGGAATGAATAAGCCCAGTATTGTGTGGGCCATGTCTCCTGTTCAAAATTCCTCAGTGTTCAGCTGTTTCAGACATGCACAAAGAAGTATCTTGGCTATGGATAACAGTCCATGGTCTGAGATGAGTTTGGGAAGCCTGTAGTTCATATATCCCTGTTGTCCACTTCTTTCATTCTGTGGACGCATTAAACTTCTAGAGAACTATTTTGGCAGACTGGAGAGAGAGAGGCAAAAGTGTTCTTTAATATATATTAAGAGGACATTTCCAAGAATGAGCATCAATAACAGAAGAACTGTCCACCCCAAATGGATGAAGTTGTTTTCTTTGGAGTTAGACTAAGTTGTACAATAACACCTTCAGTAGTTACTTTTGATTCTGAGAGTAGATTTCCATTTTCAACACTAAGATATATTCAGACTCTGCTGGTGGAAGAGGAAGAGCCACATTTTTACCCATATTCAGCAAACTTCACCAAACTTGAGGTTCATAGCTTTATCATCCAAGATGAAAAAAACAGTTCAATCAGGTAGTTCCTCTTGAAGGCGATAGTAAGTTATCATCCAACAAAACTTGATATCATAGTGAAGATGCTGTTTCCAAAAAAGGTTGATTCAAATACATTACTCAAATATTCCAAAAGTTAAACTTCCCACCCCCCAAAAAAAAAAAAAATCTGTTGGATTTTTTTATATTAGCACAGTAACAATGCTATCAGTGTGAAATTGTCTATCTAGTTATTAACTATCTGTCAGCAATACACATCATTGATAAAATGGAAGAAAGAATGCAGAAAATAGTGGATGAATCCACAAAGGTGATTTTATGTAAATACAATGAGAGAAAATTGGTGAGATAACTCAGATGACTGAAGCATTATTTAAAATCACAAAAGCAGGACTGTCACAGGTAAGGAGAGGTTCAGCTTTCTTGTAGATATAAGGTATCCATAGCAGAAATGTACCCAAAAATTGAGCAGTCCTTCTTTAGGTTCATTTATATACTTCAAATTTTGAATCTAAATTTACTTTGCATAGACATGGATTTCTTTCTCTGATATTGAGACAGCACAATAATTTAGTGTAGACTGCTTTTTTAAAGGTACTTACACTAGATGTAAACTTCACTTTTTTTTTTTTAAACTGATTTTCTTTTTTGATTATGTTGTACAAGAGGAGGTATTCATCATTAAGAAAAAGAGCAACAATGAAAACTACAGAAAGTGCATAAACTTGGCCTCTATGCTAGTGAGAGTAGAAAGGTGCAAGAACAATAGCCCAAGTCTCCTGTAAGCCATGTGTTATAGTAAAGCATTGCATGGATATTTTTTTTTCTCCAAGATCTTAATTTTATCTATGACACTTCTAATTCCATGATAACTAATGGCATCTCCTAATGGCATGGTCCAAATGTCTTAGAACATCCTGAAGATTTCTCACATTCCACAATGAAAATGGAAAGGAAATCTCAGATAATATTGAGTGGTAACTTCTGATAAATAGCATTACCATTTATTTCTTTTTATAAATTAGACATGAAAATAAAGAAATTAGTATGTCCCTCTAAAGCAGTGACAAGGTTTAAGATCAAATGCCTGTGCAGAGACTAAATTGACTCAGACACCAAAACACTTTAATCACAGAAGCATGCAGTTTTATTAATTGCTTGACTTGCTGCAAGAGAGATGGCATGGTTCAGGAAGAAAATTAGGTGGATGGGCATACTAGTTCGAGCCGTACAGGGGCCTAGGGTCTGTGAGGTCCCTAGGATGTCTCTTGGTTCTCCCTCTCCACTCCGGACATTGTTAGTTATGAGACTGGGTAGAGAATATAGAATTCCTGACTGACCTGTTCAAACTAATTTGACTCCTAACAGCTGGCTGTTGCTGTTGCTGTTGCTGGAGGCCAAATACTACCCCTGTCGAAGGTTATCCTCTCCATCACAAATCTCACAGTGATTGACTGACAGGTTCTTTATGCTCAAAGAGCTCTTTTGTTCTTATAATTAAGCTACTCCTTTATTCGATATGGCTAATTAATATGCTAATACTATTGCCACCCAGGCCCAACATGTAACAACTGTCACAAGAAATTAGTACCTTTTGAGTGAATTGAGAAAGAAGCTCAAAAATTGGCCATAATAGGTGTACTTTATATAATTCCAATATTTGGCTCAATATGGCTCATAATAAAATCTAGACTTTGTCTACTTACTCAAAATACTGTTTATTTGATGAAGGTGATCTTGTAAGATTTTCTGATTCCATACAAGTATTAGTACAAAGAACATACCCTTCAGTAACATCCTGAAAGTTCTTCTTTAAAACAAAACTAAATATAGTTCTGCAAAAATAAACATATATATATAAGTACAAACATACAGATAAATATATAGATAGTATTACATGAAAAATATGGCCCAGGTTTTATTTAACAGAAGGAGAAATCTGACTTATTTTATTCTTCAGTATATTGGAGAAATTAAAGAAAATAGAGAAAATATCTTCCAGTTTCTGTAAGACAGAGAAGAAAATCTGTTTGTTTGTTTGTTTGTTTGTTTGTTTGTTTCAGGACTATGACATGCTTAGAATGAATGATCTAATATTGAACTATGCAGGCAAAGATACAGAAGGTACCATCTCCCTAATTCTTTTCATTTCACTCCTGTGACAAAACAAATCTAACCCTACCGTGTGAGATAACCAATACACAGCTTGGCTAACTATTAAGTCTTTTCAGTAAGAGTTCATACAGAGAAAGCGTTACTGTTGTCTGACCATAAATAACAGATAGAAACTTTTCATTAAAAAAAACTACCCAATTTATTTTGTGTGCTATTTGACTGTTTCTAACTTTTAATACTCTGTGCACTAATCCATCAATACACTTTCTTTGCAGAGCCAATTATTATTATTTATCTATGTTTTACCCACTAATAAACATAAATATTTATTCATTTATTCATTTGTTTTGTTTTATGGACATATTTAATATGACATTCTCCACAATAATGCACTTGCTCAACTTCTGATCTAAGGTCCTGTCTAGCTGTGGTAACTAGCGCTTCTCTAGCTAACATCTTGAAGTTGTGACACAGTTTCCATTATCTTTGGAAGATGGTTCTGTGTACCAGAAACATTTGCATTAGTTCTTTTGTTTCAGAATTTCTTAACTACTACGTGCAATAACCCCACCCTTAATACACACAGGCTGTAGCAAAGCTGGGTGGCACCTTAAAATATAGATGTCATTAAGCTGTTAATTAAACAAATTAATAGATTATTTCGGATCACATTAGTGTTTCCATACACACCTCAGGAAAATTCAGGTTGGAAGTGACCTCCTGTTCAAGGCCGGGTCATCTGTGAGGTCAAACAAGGTTATTTACGTCTTCTAACAGTCTGGACATGTCTCTGGAAAATACTTTCCTGACTTACGCCACTTACAAGGCTTTGGTTCATATTGTGTATAAGCCTTAGACTTCACCATCTGGATTCCTTTCAAATTAAATTCAGCCAGAATGTGTGTTTTGTAAGTGTGTGCAGAAGGAGAGTGGTTTCTTCTTTAGGGATATTTGCTCAATGACTTTTTAAGTGAAAAAATAGGAGAATAAGTGAAGGAGGAAGCCACAAACAAGAATATACAGGGACACGAACCTGACCAACAAATGATAAAGGAAGCAGTGAGGAGAACCAGACCTGGTCAATCACGGTAATTTATTAGGATATATGAGAAAGTGAGAACATTTATTCCTGTAAGCTTATCTGATCAAGGCCATTGTAAATAGGGATTATCAGAAAGGCAAGAAAAAAAAAAAAAAAAAAAAGAAAAGTCACCAGTCACATTAATTGATGGGTCATCAAGAAACTACAGGTATCACTTCCAGCAAGACCCATTTGGGCTTTGTGACTAGCAAGACTGTAAACCAGAGCTGATCCCAGACATGCGGCTGAGAGAGCAGAGAGGAAATCAGTAGAATTGTACAAATCCAGGGGCAATGTGCAGGAGTAGGGGCAACAAGGAGGAATTACAGGTAGTAAACAGAAACAGCTATGAAAGGGGCTGGTCACATGAAAACATTTTTCTGGTTGAGCCCTACATCTGATCACTGCAGCCTGTCCTATCTTCTAGTTATTTTTTTTCTCAAGTCTCTCAATAATCTCACGCTCTATCCCATGTGTGTAAGTGCTGCAAGGATATGTGCTCAGCTTCACTACTAGCTGAACCTACAAACTAGAAAGCAGCACCTGTCTCTCAGCCTGAGCAAAGACCCCAGTGTGCAGCGCACTGGGCTGGGCTCCAGTGAAAGGCACAAGGAGTCCTGGGCCAGAGCTGCTGGAGGAGGTGGTCCTGCCCTTAACATTCTTAACAGGTTTGATGTTTTCTAGCTGCTAATTGGTGTTTGGTGCATGGAACAACATGAGCACTGGCCTGATATGAATCTGTCAACATCTGTATAACATGAATGTCAGGTCCTTGCACTGAAGATTTCTCTTCATAGGTCTGTTCCCATTGAACTGCATACTTTCTAGTGTTAAAAAAGCCTTAATTGTACAGCTTTTTCAGTTGCATATAAATTAATATTTGAGTCATATATCAGGCAGACCTTTCTCTTGTCTAGGCTGCTAAGTCTGTATATTTTTACAAAACAGTAAGTCTTACGTTATAACATAATTTCCTTTAGTTATTTACAACAGATCCACATTGCGATTGATAATATCATTCTGTTTCAGTGTGGTGTTTGTTTGCTATGATCAGAAAATACTGACAAACATATTGAAAGTCTAACCTAGGGTCAGGCAAAAGTTCTTGCCCATTTACCATCCTTCAGCAAATTATTTTCTCCTTTTTTTTTTGTAAACTGCTGTCCTCAGGTCCAGCACCTTTCTGTAGAAAAGTTTCAAATAACCAACTGATTCAAAGGTTTGATTCGGTGTGGCTAAATCTAGAATCTAAATGTGAAAGGTTATAAAAATAACTGTTTCCTGTACTAGATTGAATTGTACAAAAATTATATTCTTATTAGGAGATCTTACACACAAACTTTGCTAAATAATTCTGTTATTTGTATATGGAATGTGTGACAAGTAGGATGCAGAACAAGATACATGTGTTCTTTTTTTACAGAAGAAAACATATATGACAATAGCACAATTTGCACTGGGCTGGAGATACGCCTGCAGTGATAGGTCAAGTAGTCAGATATAAAGATGCCTGTTGTTACTGAAAAGTATTTAAGCTTGTCAAGAATAATAAAAATATATACTTCAATGCACAGGGAAAAAAAAAAAAGATTTTGTTAAGAAAAGAAAACTAGTAGAGTACAGTGGGAAAAAATCTATGTGAAAGAAGAGCAAGAAAAAAAGAGGATAGACACAAAGGGAGAATTTGAAGAAAGAAAAATAATGGTAAAATAACTTGAGGAAACTATTGAACTCTAGAAAATCATGACTGAGGAATGGAAGGTGGGGACTAACAGATAAGGCACACAAGTATTACTTTATCTAGACTCTACTAAAAGTGGTATGACGAACAAAAACGAATAAAAAGCAGACGTTTATTACACTTCTATTGGATGCTGTAAGGATCCAGTCTTCCACTATTCTGCAATGAAAGAAAGTTAGTATTATTTTCTAGGTGATTTATACGTGGAAATGATGGATCAAGACACTTGAAAAAATAATATTCCAGTAGTAAATTATGATTAGATATATATTAAAATGTTTTAAATCTATTTTCATTTGTAGTATTATGCAGGTGAATTTACTCCTGTTTGTGTATTGCTTAGCCAGCATGATTAGGAGACTTTCTGTGATTTTTTTAAGTTTTGCTTTTTTGTTAAAATTTTAAGTATAACAGGTTTATAGGAGTCTCTTGTGGAAACCTTGTGAATATCTTGTTAATTTGATGCTTTCAGAACTTTAGTTAACCTGGAAGCTAGCAGGTTTTGTTTTTATTTGTACAGTTTGTTTTCATGACGTCTGGCAACATTTTGTTTTTATGCTGCCAAGTTTTGCAGAGAAACACCACTTTGCTTCTTCATTTCTAATTGCAGTGAAAGCTATTCTGCCTTTTTATGTAGGAAGCTCCTTGGAACAATTATGTGATTAGAGGCTCAGTGTAGCCTCCTATGTAAAAGTTAAGACTTTGATGGCAGTCAGATTCTCTGGAAAAACAAGTAGTGATTAGGGCAGAGTGGGAGAGAACTCAAGAAAACGTATTACAAATTTGGCCACTGTTTTTTGCTAAAGATGCTGATGATTTCTTCAGGGACTCATAACACTCAGAGAGGATGAATTTGTCTGGGAGAACAAAGTGTTTTACAGAGCTCTTTACCTACTTGAATATCATGACTGAAGAAGTTTTAAACAAAAAAGTTCATCTTTTATAAATAGCATGAAGAATGAAGAAAGAAAAGGGTAATGAAAAATAATTTTAGTAAAAAAAATGAAATGAAATGTAAGTAGGGAGACAATGAGAAACTAAAAAAAGAAAGCAAGGAATTATTGCACTGGAAAGTAAGCATATGTTTCAAAGATTAAGGCATTACCAGGCTATTGTGTATATTTTTTATTTGTGCTATCTCTAGTAATATATTAATTGATATAATGATTTATTGATTCTTATTTTGTTCATTAAATATCTTAATTTAAGGTTTCACTATCCTTCAGATATCTTGCTGAGATATTCTCATCATTATTTCTCCTCCCATTTAAAATGCACAACTTATTTTCCCAGGATTTCTGACTAGGACTAGTGCTGTATTAACTTTAACAGAAGAGATCTTATAGACTTGTAGCCTGTTTTGTATGTCCGTACTTATTTCTGCAAAACTGCATATCCTTTTATAATACATGTTTTATATTCATAGTTTTTTTCCACATTTTCTTTATCTCTCTCAGAGCTAGAACAACGCATCTAAATGAGTTTAATTCACCAATAGAAATGCTTTCTTTTCCAAGATGTAACATTTCACAGAATACTTGAGGCTGGAAGGGACTTCTGAGGGTCATCTAGTTCAATTCCTCTTCTCAAGTAGGGCCACCTAGAACCTAAAGCAATATCTAAACAGCTTTTGAGTATCACTGAGGATGGAGACTCCACAGCATCTTTGGGCAACTTGTGCCAATATCCAGTCACACTCACACTAAAAAAGTGTGTCCTTCTATGTTTGTGCTCAGACCTCTTACCTTGTTACTGGGCACCACTGAAAAGACCCTTGAATTTAGTGAATGCTGAGTATAACACAATGATGAAGTTTTGATTCTGAAAGTATTTTTTTAAAGTAAAAGAGAAAGATACTCCTTCCTTCTGCCTCTAACATCAATAATCACAGTAGCAGAATATTGGAAATTAAAGGTATCAATTTAGGAAATAATTTCCATTCAGAAGAGCACTGAAACATAGATTATGTCTCATTGATTATGTGAACATCTAAACTTAAACAAAAATCTAAGAGCTTTTCTGAAAAAGACATGAATGTAAACCTATGCTAATGTTTTCCTGAACTCTAGGAATGAGTACAGCCATTGTAACTATTAAATTAGTGCTTAAGAATTTGTACATAACTTTCAGAGTCAAGATAGTTGTTTTAGAAAGCAAACAAAAATAGCTATTGTATACACTGCATAAAAGTAGCTTATATAAGTGCTACCAGAGGTTTAAATTAAAGAGAAAAAGATTCCCAGTTTCTGTGGAACACCAATTAACAGCAGTTGCTGTTGCTTCCGCTCTGTGTTCAGCTATAGCTCCTATATTCTACTGCCTGTACTGATTCATTACTAGGAACAAATAAGAGTGTTATTTCAATAAAAATGCAATATAAAAAAACCCAAATCACACTTACATAACTGCCTATTTACAAGTACCCCACAGTGCAGCACAATACTCATCAAATTAAGTTCCATTTAATTAGAAACTCAGCCAAACAGATCAGTATTAAGTTCAGTCAAAAACGTTCACTGTGTGTCAATGCATTTGATACTAGGATATAATGAAGATGAGGTGCATAACTTGTAAATGGCTTAACATTTAAGAACTCAGTAAGAACTTTTGTGTCACTAAAAACTATTCTCTGGCCTACAACAGTCAAAAAGGAGAACATGCTACTCAGATAATAAGAGCTGAACTGGGAATTATAATATGTCATAGTTTTTCTGCCTCAAAATGGCTTCCAGCTCCTCCTATTTTTGTTGCTCATGCTGCATGCATTCGTGTAGATGCACTTCAGCTAGGCTATTGACCCCACCACCTTTTTGCAATGAAAAGCCCTAATTCCTATGTGACTATTCTTAGGCACTTCTGCCATTTCTAACACATCTATAACCCTTGTATCTTTGCTACACATAGCTCTCCATCCCCTGTCTCCACTGAGACGGCAGACCAAAGGGCCTCACTAGCACCCTATTCCTCAAATGTCGGCATGACACTCCTGGGTTTGCCTCTGCTGTGACTGTTTTTTTCCCCCTTCAAATCTAGTTTAAAGCTCTTTTAATGAGCCCTGCTAACTTCTGTCCAAGGATCCTTGGACAGTATTATCTTACTAATCCATTGTATTGCAAGACAAGAAGAAGATAAACTAAGGTCTTAATGAAAAATAGGGGAAGAACTGTAAATCAGTTAAATTACCTTGAGCTCTCAGAGGAATACTGAAGCAAATTAAGCTATTTGCATGTATTTGCAAAAAAAAAGAACAACTGCTATGAACTGAAAGGAACAAGTTGCATATATTTTTTTTTTCCTTTCTCTGTAATGTGATAACATGCATTGTGAACAGAAAAGAACAAAAGCAACAGCTAAAATATCTGGGATGTAATAAAGTGTTTACATTCCTTTGCATTCTGTTTTCCTAGCCAAGCTAGGAAAGCAATCTCTAGAATATTTCACTAAGAAGTAGCCACAGAGGTGGATAGAGTGAAATTACCTCTTGTTCACTGCCCAAAGAAAAAGATACAAAGAACAGGGTTTCACTGACATCAGTAATGCTCTTAAAATGACATAATCAAAATAAACAGAAACTATATTTAGGTAGGCCAAACAGAATTCAGTGGTATTTCGAGGGTAGATTTGAATTTGCCAAGTCAGAGGTTGTCAGTTGACATGCATACTTTCATAAGGACACAAAGAGAGAGAGCAGTTCTTCAGAAAAAAAAAGATCTGTGGATATAACAGATCACTAGATGAATACAAATCAACATTTTCATCATGTTATTAAATACATGTGCATGTATACGTATATATATATTTATGAATGCACAAACAGAAAATACAGAAAATAATTAGTCAATAGTTTTGGTGGAAATACTGTTACCATTTTTGTACACTGCAGGTCAAGAAATTAGCAAACCCATGAGTGTGAAAAGAAAAGATGGAGAGAGATCCAGAAATAATGGTGTGCAAGGAAAGAATTAAAAATATTCCAGGGTTTGGTCTAAAATGGGGAAGACAAACGTTAAGGATACAATAGCTATTCTCAGATACATAAGCGACTTCAAAGGGTGAATGTGGATAAGTAAAAATACAATGGGTCTGAGTTGCAAAAAGAGGGGCTTAGGTCATACATTAGAAGAAGCTTTATAGTCACAGCAACAGTAAAATATTGGAATAAGTTGCCTGGGGAGTCTCTATAACTTAAGATCTTGCAAGAGTATATCTGTTAATATTAAGTATAATTCATCCTTCTTTTATGTAAGCAGAAGGATACAGATGATTTCTTGAGGCATCTTTACAGAGGTTTATTCTAAAATAGTGACAAACATATGAAGTTCATAATGATAGTATAAGGGATAGAATCATCTTCACTGCCAGAGCCCTTTCTCTAATTTCCATCAAAGTTTCTGTCACAATATTTGTACTCACAATTTCACATAAAGTCACCAAAGTGAAAAATACCGCTGTGATAAATTAGGTAGCTTGGTAGTCATTTTAAAGAGGAAACAAGAAAAACATCAAAAATAAATAGATAATCAGGTAAGCATCAAGGAGAATGATAGTATTCATTTTTTTTTTATAACTGTAGTATGAGTTAAAACCAAATCTAAATATCAGGTTAGTGCGTTCAGAGCTAACATAAGCTTGGCTTAGCCTTTGTACAGGAAAAGCAAAAGAGACACCAGCATAATCCTGAACTAAGAAGATCTTCCTCTCTGGCTAGCTGCTAGATCAGGTGCCTGTGAATGACATCACTATACATGAAGCCTTAAAACTGAAGCTATTGCTTCAATCCTATCAAATTTAGAAGGCCAATTAGCTGAAATGCAGCTCTAGGAGTATAAGAGTATATCTTTTGAACTGGAGAAGCCTTCACTGGAGAGCCTGAACATGCAAATAATGTGGAACACCTTGCATTACTTGGCAGAGTGACTGGGAGATTGGGAAAAAGTCACTTAGATCTGCAGAGTGATTTCTCAGTCCTGCTTTACTAATTCCAGAGAAGACACAACTAAATTCACTAGAGGACAACAAACACTTCCCTTTCTTTTGTGACGGCCACATTGTTGCAATGGTCACCTTTAGAAAGAAGTAAGTTATTTCTCTCAATAAAAGAAAGAACATTTTGATCAAATGAATACCTTAGATCTTTTTCCAGGATTTGTAAGAAACAATGCATGAGTCTGAAAAAACTCCTGAAAAACACCAAGCACATTCTTGTGTATCATGGGAACACCTTGCAATGAGTTTCCAGCAGCAAGATGCACAGGTTTGGTCACTCAGTGTTCAAAGCAGGGCTCTTAGCAAGAGTGGTACCTGATTTCAAATGCCTTGGTCATAAACCAGAAATATACCTGCTGACTAGGCAGAGACTAGTGAAGCCATTTAAAGCTTTTTAACTCTTAATCAAAGACACTCAGCACTTTGTGCAGATTTTGAAAACCGACTTACTGGACTTGCTCAGCTAGCTTGTCTGGGCATGTTTGTCACTTGACTCTGTGTCAGATCTAAATGGAGGAAAAGGTGCATCCACTAATGGTGTACAGCAGTCTGGAGGCCTGTCATTAAGATTTGTATCAGGAAAAACTGTTCATGCATATTTACGTTGCAGAGTTCTTAACTTAAATTTCAGCATAACGGTTTTAGAAAAAAGGCTACAGCTCTGCCCACCAGCAGAAAGCATAAACTGCAGTAAAACAAGGCTAGGAAAAGTCTTCTGCACAATAATTTTCTTGTACATCCATGGACAGCTTTACTGGGGGTAAGAAGCTGGTCTTTGTCATAAACTGTAGAAAACATATTTTTCTTCCCTCTTCGTCTCATATGGAAATGCTACAATTTCATCTGTAGGATCTTTCAGTAATTAGTGCATAATATGTAACTGACTATTTCAAAGTAATTGATCACAAAATACATTTTGTCTAGAACATCATCTGGGTGAGATGGTATTACATGTAATGAATAATAATCTCTTTTGTTTATCATATTAGTAAAGATAGCTGCCTCTCAGAACTGAAAAGGAAGTTTCTCTTCGTATCAAACTGAAAATGAATTGAATCAATCATGTTGGAGAGAATAAGGCATAACATTGCTTTAAATCTTACTTTCTACAGTATTCCATTGCATATAGACATCAAAATAAGCTTTATTTCAAACGGGACTGATTCCTTTTTAAATAATCACTAATGTCACAGTGTAGTACAGAGGCCTATAGTATATATAAGCATACATCGACTATCTATCAGAAATCTACTTCCAGAAATAAAATGCAGCTCCCTTTCTAGGTGATGACAAATAAAATATCAAACCTTTTCCCATAAATTCATACTAAATTTGCAAAATGTTGCTTTTGGGATAGAAACTTTAAAAAAAAAAAACAAACAAAAACAAAAAGCAAAAAACGTTAGTAGAGTGAGAACATTTTTTTTTCCTAGTAAGTTATTTAGTAATAAAAAATAACGTAAAAATTTGAGAGTTGTAACTGCGGACAGAGCTTGGCTTTATTTAATCACTGAAAACAAAACAAAACAAAACTACTTGCAAGAAGGAATTTTAAAAAGATTAAACATGTAGCATGTAGATTTCACTCACATCTGTTTATTCATTTTCATCTTACGCTCTAAACTCCATTATACGTTGAAGGTAAAATTCACCCATCTGTTTTAATATGAATGATTCAGTTCTTTGTAACAATTGCATGCAAACTGAAACACATAAATTACTAAGCATATTGAGAATTAAAGGACTATATTATAAGCAGTCAAAACTATTTTGAGCTTCTAATTCTGCTATTGACTCTTCCAGAAATGTGCATTATTCATCAAGTAAAAATTAAATAATCAATTGAATAGAGCTGCCAAAATCACTGTCTATGCTATATGTTGGTCTAATACCATATGCAGACAAAACTGCAAAACCGAATTAATTTCAGATAGAAACAGAAAATCAACTTCTACCATCACATTCCTACCTAAGAATACAGGTAACAGTTTACAGTCTCATATGATTTTTAAGCAGACCTACTAAGAAACCATTTTGTATTTTTTGTCTTCCTTTTTGGCTGTTCATAAATTAATTTCCACTTTAATCCCTTAATCACTGGCCCTTGGTGTTGTCATGCTAAAAACAGATCATGTCAAGCTGAGGATCTAACAATTACTGACTGTGAAAGAGCTTTGATTTAAATTAATTTAGTATCAAATACCAGGCATCTTGTCTGAATGATAGCAGATTTTAAACTTATATTGTTTGATTATACACATCTTTTTTACTTTCTAAAGCAGATCTCTAATTGCTGCTGCTGCACATGTCCAATATACAGAGTAATGTTGTTTCATGATACTGACATTGATATGACAATCACAGTAATTCCACAGCACTCTGATGATGTGAGTTGCTATTTAGAAATTAACTCCCACACAATAAAAATCAGACAAAGATGACAGACTTTCTGAAAATTGCCCACCAAACCTTCTCTGAATACTTTGTGTCCTTTTACAACACACACAGCAGATAACTTGAGAACTTTCTAGGAGGAGACATTGTTTTCTAATGCTAAAGCATTTTAAAAAAAAAAAAAAAGTTGATAAATGAAGTGGTCCTGTTAAAGAGATATGACATGTTGTTTAGAAGCTGATGTTTATAAGAAGTAGATACGGAGCAGGCGATCTGCAGAGGACAATTCAAGTTGGAAAATATTCTAACCAGAAAAGGAAATACTGATAGAATGTCCCCTACAGCTTTTCATTTCACGTAGTTTCTGGACTTCATAATCATAGTTTGGGCATTCAAAAAGACAAACTATTTCAAATTGTTTTGTTATGAGAACTGTTCTTTGAAATTCTCAGTTCCTAATGAAAGTTTTCTTTTTATAGAAGGAACATTCAACCAGGGAAGTTTATCCAGTTGTATCTGCTACCTGGTGGAGAATAACATCTTCCTTCTGTTTTTTAACATAACTTGAGACACCTGCATTAATAAAGTACTCCCTCCCCACACATTATTTTGCTGGAAGCCAAAACTGCAAAATGTCTATTTAATGGTTAGGGAGGAAATAGCTGTTGAGGCTCTGCTGTAGAGCTCCTAGCTCACATATTCTCACTTTCAGTCTCTCTATCTCTCCACATACAAATAGATCAACATAACTGTATCTATGTATATTTATACATGTACTTGTATGTGTGTGTGTATGAGTATATATGCAAGAATCTGCTGATATACCTACATTATAGTGATAAAATATATATATATTGTTTAAGAAGTTATCAAGTCACCTGTCACCTGATTATCATTAAGAATTTCACAATAATTATGAACATATAGCAATTAACTGAAGCTGCTTTTGCTGAAACATGTTAAGGGAATAGAGATAACCTTGAGTTTTTCTCTCTAAGCATAGGTGGAGAAAATCAACATTGTGAGAAAGCTAAGACAGAAATTGATTAATTACTGCATATTTTGTGGTTTATGCCTTGTGAACATTCTTAGCATGTCTTAAATTTAAGCATCATTTACAAACAACAACAACAAAGTTATTGCCATGTTAAATAAAATTCTATGCTCATCTAATTCAATGCTTAGTTTCCGACAAATAAGTCTGTTCATAACCAGACTCCTACTCTAGTTTCTTTTCATGGTAAAACAAAACTAAAAAAAAATAAAAATTGACATATTTAAAGTTGGTCAATATCTCTTCCAAGAATACAATTAATTATTCTGAATAGCAAACTGGCAAAAAAGTAGAGTATTTGTCTGTGTTTTGTATTTCAACAGCTTCTTATAGATGTGAGTTCTACATTTACTTGCACAGTTGTGTGGGCAAGTATATTTTCTATCAGTTTAGTATTTGAGCCTTTTTAATTACATTGAAGTTATTTTTCTGTCTCAGATATGCAAAAAGAAGAAGGTGTCTCTTTTACTCTCATTGTTAAAGTCTTTGGAATTTCCCATAAAATTTATAGGAAAACACCACATGCTCTGAAAATGAATAGAAGGATAAAAATCTACAAAACCCCGAAATTACCAGTGAGCTAAAGTAGGCTCACTTCCCAAAAAGGATGAGGGTTTTCTTGTTTGCTGTTTTTTTTTGTTTGTTTGTTTGTTGGTTTGGTTTTGGCTTTGTTTTTTAATGGTCCCCCAACATTTCTCAATCTAAATTATTGATAATAGTTTTTTCTATTAAAGTTGAGATCTTATGACTTGTCTCTAATATTGTGTTAATGCCCTTTTTCTCTGACATTAATTTCATTTAGTGCCTGATTTAAACTGACCTTTATATTTAAGACTGATTAAGATTTGCATTGCAAAGAAGCATTCAACACTTTGGCCCTTCTCAGTCCCATTTTTGCTAGCTTTACTAGTCTATTAAGAAATAATCCATTACTAACTTTAGTCATTGTCCTATAGAATATAGAACATCAATTTTTTAATCTTGACTTCTCTTTATATTTGTGCCTTGGGTTTTTTTAGTGTTTGACCTTATGTGTTGTAAAATTTAAGTTCAGTATGCATAGGCAGATCCCCTTTTTTTCTCTTCTATCTTATGTAAAAGAGCAGATCTCATTTCATTCCCACACTGAAGGAAGCCTGTATTTTTTCAAATATAGCACAATACATATACTTTATACTGTCACCCTACACTGTTGCATGCATGTACAAAATAGATAAATCTAGACTATCAATACTTATGCTAATGCAAAACATTAAAAACCTAATTGGTATTTATCAGAAGCTTGGCACATGATCTCAAGGTAAAATCTTTGAAGATAATTAGTTATTTTCTAATTAACTACTTTCAGATTTTAATAATAAATGTAAAGTCTCCTTACAGAAATGTAAAAAAATGAAGACTATAGTACCATAATTTGGTTTACTGTACAACCTGTCTAATTATACTGCATATCTATTAATACATCTATATTTGTGCCATGCACCATGCATTTGTTATATGCTTCTTTGGTCAAGAAATTACACCCTTCTTAGAAGTGAATTCATATTCTTATATTCAAATTGAGCTTGAATTAAGAGTATTTTTCATGAAAGAGTGAAAGAGGATATCTCAGTGATCTAGAACATAGTTATTAATTCCATCTGACTGATCTCCAAGATGCGTAAACAAACTGAAAAAGGAAAAGAACAATTGACTGTTGTAACAATGTACAATTGCAGCAGGTTTTGGAAAAGAAAAATGACTCTTAAAAATGTTCCACTTTGCACAAATTTTAGGGGGGATAGTTTTGGTATTTTGTTTTGGTTTGGCTTGTTTGTTTGTGGGTTTTTTGTTATTTTTTTCCTCTATACAAAAATGTATAAAAATTAAAAACACTCTTCTGTTTCTCCTTTAATTCCTTGTATGCTCTTTTTCACTCCTTTCCATTTGAAAATATCACAGAAATGGTGAAAATCTGTTTGAAAAGTAGTTACTGGTTTTTAAATTTTAGGATCTATTCACTCATTTCTCATATCTGTATTTTCCATCCATTAGCTAAGTTATCAAGGAAGTTTGGTTTCTCTGTTGCTCTAAGTTATTATATCTAAGTTCCCTTTTTATGTTCTATAGTTTGTTCTGTGTTAGGAACTACACACTTTTTAATACCAAGTTTATTTTTAAAATCTTGAATAACATCTGTGTGTTCTTTGTCAGATTTTTCTAATAGGGCCAAGTTTTACTAAATCTCTGAAATTTCTATAGAGTGCTGCAGATAAGCATAGGAATAGCTGTTATAATTTTACAATATATATATGTTTGTATGTTTTAAACATGTTTTACATGTATAAATCCAACCTAAAACTGTGCTACACTGTAAACAGTTTGCTTGATAGACAAGATCAAAATTAGATTAATTTGGTATGGATTAATGCATTTGTTTTCCAGTAATGCTGAAGAGCACTAAGCATTAGAGATACATTTTGCCAGTCATGCTAAAAACATTTGTCTTATTTGTTCTTCAGTGGTGACACTTTGCTCTGACAATCAAGATGGCACAGTAAATCAAGAAGCCAACACAGGACATTAAATCAACAAAAAGGAAAGAGAAATAATTCTTACTATGGGTGGTATTTGACACAGACAGAATACAAAAAACTATAAACATCTATTCTGAAATTGAGTTTTGGAATAAGATACTTCTAATTGGAAGGCTTTCTGTTGCATTCTGCAGTCACAGATTATCTGGATAAATGCTGATTAAACAGAAAAGGATGTGTTCATTTCACACAGACGGGAGAATGTGCAAATAATTCTTTACATAATGAAACAACTGCAGATGGGGAATATATTATTATAAATTATCTCCTTTTTCACCCATTAGGTGGGAAACACATTACTTTAATATCTTTCAAACTGAGAAGCATAATTATTAGATGAGATCAATCTTTCTTACTTATCCTCTAATTATAATGTATTAGTTTTACAAGTGATTATAGGGAAGTTGGTTAATCTAAGCGAGGAAATAATAATTCAAAGCAATAGTAAAATTTCACAAGCTGGTTCCATATTGATGTGGACATACACAGTTACTGGATTGTTTCTTTATTTAATATAATGTACAACACAAAATATATTATTTTGAAGTATACACATCCCCTGAAATAACATTAGGGCACATGAACATTTGTATGAGTAGAAGACTGGATGAATACAGAAGGAAATGGATTATTCAGGAAAGCATAATGTAGCATTTAACAGACCTAGAGCAAACTCCTCTCCCTGATGGTTTAGAACCACAAGTGTTTTGGCTTAAAGCTCCCAGCAGTTTTCTTTCCTCTCAACAGGCTTGCTCTTCACAGTAAGTTTGTACATAAGAATCACTTTGAACAGTGAATCTATAGTAAAAATGAAATTTGAACCTCAAGGCTAGCAGGAAGTATTTGCAAACATGAGATCACACAAGCAGCTCAAAAAAAAAAAAAAAAAAAAAGAGTGAAATAAAAAAGAAATGCAGTCTGTTGAGTTGCTGTCTTTTTCCCCTAGTTTTATCTTAAATGTATTTATTTTAAAGGAAGGCAGACAATAACAATGTTATCTAGATTAAGGAAAAATGTTGGAGATTTTGCTTCTATTTCTGCAAAAGTCAACTGTTATACAATCTGATCTTCTGTAACTGAGCCAGAATGCTGTATACTTCGCAGTATCACCTGGGGGGATTAAGCATTTTCTTAGCTCTGCCTTTCATTCAAAGGAATAGGAGTTGGGTTCTGACTCTTGCTGATTACCCACAAAATACAGTTAGTCTTTTTGATGCAACCTTTTTATAAGCAATTAAGAAACATTTTTAAAAAATCCAGAAATGAAATAGACTTTGAAAAGTTTTCTTTCTGTTGACAATTCAACAGGTGACTCTATGCTATCCACAGGGACACAGCATGCTATCTGCTGTAACCTTTTCTCGTTACTTTCAGTAGACAATGAAGTAGTACTAACATGTGGAAACATTATAGAGTTTCTTCAGTATTTGTTTATCTGTTATCTTTTCAGATATAAAGTGGATTTTGTGTAAGGGTATGCAGTGAATGATGTCCCGTTTACTCTCTTTTTGAGGCCTCTCACCCTCTGTAGAAGCGAATGCTGCCTTAATACAAACACTCAACAGTTCAGTGCTTTCCAAGTGCGACAAAAGATATTGGTATTGGTGACAGACATTTATTATATGGCATCCTACACTAAATATAGTTCTTTGTTGGGGGAATCTACTTGAAGAAAGATGTTTGTATGTTCATATAGCACCTAACATTTCTAAACAATTCATTTTAATTGTCTTTTATGTATGGCAAATTGCAGGTGATCTGATGACATGATGTGATTAGATGATTTAAGAGAAAGCACACTATTTCCAAATGGATGAAGAATATATATAAATATATAAATATATATATATATATTTTTACCTTAATGAAACTGTATTGAATATGCAAATAAATTTCAGCATTCTATTAAAATGTTGTCACAGAACGATCTCTAAGAAGTCTTGTGTTCCAACTCAGATTCCTTCTCATGTAATTGCCCCGATGTTAGGCCAAAGATTTGAATTCCAGAGAATATAGGACTTTTGGGAGAGGACTAATCCCCATCTGCACTAAGTAGCACAAAATCTTTTACTTGAAGTATCATGCCATTGCTTCAGA
This sequence comes from Columba livia, assembly GCF_036013475.1. Classification (NCBI taxonomy): domain Eukaryota; kingdom Metazoa; phylum Chordata; class Aves; order Columbiformes; family Columbidae; genus Columba; species Columba livia. Next base: position 77,214,473 of record NC_088603.1, read on the forward strand.
ATCTTCTCTTCTGTAGAGAAGAGATAGATTAATATTGGTCTAATGGAAAAAAAATATTATTGTAAAACTTTTTTTAAACAGAAATTTAAAATAGAATAGTTCACTGAATATTTAAAATATGAACTGTGTTTTTTTTATACAGTTTCTTTTTTACTTTTAAAAAGTTTGTTCAAGTGAAATGTATGACATGATTATTTTCTTTACGTTTAAGTTGTATATGTATTTGTATAGTGATGTCTGTCCATAATTGTTCTTTTCATTCAATCAGTTTGAGAACTTAGACATAACAGATCCTGTCCAAAGCCCCTTGAGGTTTATGGTACCTCTAATGCTGATTTATTTGAAATCTAGTTTAGAATCAAATACACAAATGATTAAGAACAGGTTGAAAAAACAATTATGAATTACAGTATTACAATAATAATTCAAAAGAAAATGGTTAGGAAAACACAACAACACTATACTGAAAATATACTGTTCTTTTCCTTTTGTTGAATCAGACTTAGGTTGGAAAGCAAATGTCATCCAGACAAATACTGGACGTTTGGGTATGTTTTTCACCACAGATCTCTTTGTGGCCAGTTATTTTTTTCCTCCATATCTCATTTATGGCAAACAGAGGCATGCTAATTTGATGGGACAGTGAGGACTAGATCTTAAGTTTCTTTCAATTCAGTGGGGAAATGAAAGTACTGAAAGTGGATGAATTTTATTTTCATATTCTGCTCAACATATTATTTCATCTATGAGTTTATTATTTTGCAAAAACCTTTCCTTTGTCCTTCCTCTCTGCAAATCTTTAAAATAGATGTTGTCATCTGACAATTTACAGCTCAGTGCATTCTCAGTGTAATTCAATATTTACCATAATATGCCAGTCTTCTTCCATGTATCTATGGAAACCATCTACAATTATAATATCAGAATCCTTTAGCATAACATGTTGATATAAAGATTAAGTCTTATGTATAAAATTAATCTGCAGTGCTATTGACATCAGCAAGGAAGTGATTTTAGATTTCAATAAAATTATTTCACATTAGCTTGTTAAAGGACAATTTCCATCTCTAAAATTTTTGGGAAAAAAATTGTATCCTGCTCCTGGTTTTGATCAAGTAATAAGGTCCCTTAGTAATGAGCAGCACACCTACTGTGCTGCACTTTTGTCATATTCTGCATGTTACTTTTTGCCATTCCTAGCTAAAATTTGCAAAACACAATATTGAAAACGCGTTTGAAAGCCCTTTTTCTCACCTGTTATGAACTTTCCAGAATTTTCCCAATTTTATAGTCATGGCACACAGTATCCATTTGTTTGCTTGGTCTAAGTCTGTGTTATGCACCCTTCAGAAGAAGTCACACTGACAGCATGTAAATGAGAAAAAAAATAGAGTGTTCCTCTTTTGGAGAGCTAGTGATCATGGACAAAATGTTCCAGAGAAGCTGGAGTTGGGAGAATCTAATGATTAGATTTATTTCAAGATTAAAACATCTAATTTTTTAATGTCTACATATAAGTGTCCACATATTAACATATCTAAGCTCCCTTTGTAGTCAATGAAGAGATAACCCATACAATCAGTGGAACTTAGATATTTATAAAGTTGACTTATTGGTCAGCTGGCCATACTTATCGATCACACTTGTAGTTTACTTCAGTGTGAGTTATCAGTCTTTAAGCTCCCAAGGGTTTAACATTAATATTTTTCAAATTCAACAGTTCGAAACTGGACTGAGAAGAAAGACAGAAGTAAGGTTTCAATGCTTGGCAGAAAGGTAACATAAAGAGGAATGTATCAGCTTCATAAGAAGCTGGGGAATTCTCAGCAAAGAAGCAGCTTGTTTAAGGAATTGCTAGTAAAGTTCTACACAGAGGATTGCACATTCAGACAACACACACCTGAGGAGGACATCCCAAAGGGGAAGTCATAATAATTCTGTATCTTCAGGTGAAAGGTAGGTCAGAGAATAGAAATAATCAAATAGACAAGTGGAAAATAAGTGACATTTGAAAATATTTTTGAGACAAGAAGTGTGGTACGCCTGCTTTTATGCAAATGTTAGAAGCCTAAGACCTAAGCTAAGAAAACTGGTATGTTATGCCCTAAATGAAGGCAATACTGAAATCAGAAACTTGACAGAAGGAAAATTACAATAATAGAACAGTATAAAATCAGGCTACAAAATATATACGAATTATAGCACAAACCACACTGGTGGTGAATTAGAAGTATAGATTTAAGAGTTCTTGGAATTACACCAAAATAAGAAACTTACCTCTTCAAGTACCAGAATCTTCATTAATTGAAATCTCAGTCATAAACAAGAAGAAAATCATAGTCTGTCTGTATGGCCACCCAAACAACTGGAGAGGTGAGACCGACTGCTGTTTCCTGAGAGAGGTCAGAGAGAGTAAGAAATAAATAGGACACCTCAACGACTTTATGGACAAACACCAAATCACAACATGAACCACAGATAATATTTTTAGATGATATCAGTAATTATTTAGTAGAATAACTGGATTTTTAGTCCACAGGAAGAAAAGCAACCCCTTATTTGGCTCAGTAAAATGCAGGTTCTGGTTCAAAATCTCGCTGTGGAAGCACCATCTGTAAGAGCAACCATAAGGTACTCATACTCAGCATCCCTACAGGAGTAACAACAGCCAAAGATTTCACTGCTAAACTTTAGTAAGAACTAGGTGAATATGAGAACTCTTCTTAAAAGGAAGCTAAAAACACAGCTGTTTCAGAGGGTTGCACGCTTGCAGTCAGTGCATAAACTATTGAATACTATAGTGGTAACACAGTTAGTTCACACTGTCTATTATGAAATTCCTGAGAAAGTATAAAAGGGGGTCAGAATGGATTAAGACAAGAGGGAAAGGTTAGTACCAAGTATAAGCACCTGAAAAAGAAAAGGAGTATGAAATCTGATAGATAAAAATGTAAACATAGACCAAAAAAAAAAGAGTTTAACAAAAAGCTAAGTTAGCAAATCAAAACTAGTATTAACTTCCTGAGACATGAGAAAAAATAATCACCCTGGAATCTGTAAAGTTTATGGACAGAGAGCATAAGAGGAGCTCCTGGAAAGGATGAAGACACTGCAGAAAAGGTAAAGTAATTCTTTACATGAGTATTCAATGTGAAAAAGATGGAGAGACTGCCATACCAGAACCTTTTCATGACGACGACTCACTAGAGAATCTGAAATGGAAGTAATGGAAGAGTTACAAATAAGTAGAATTACCACTATCAAGGCACTAATACTGCTTGGATATGGTGGGTTGACCCTCGCTGGACATATCAGATGCACACAAAGCTGCTTTATTATTTCTCCTCCTCAGCTGGACAGGGAAGAGAAAATATAATGAAAGTCTTGTCTGTCAAGAAAAGGACAAGGAGAGATCACTCACCAATTACCATCACAGGCAAAACAGACTTGACCCAGGGAAATTAATTTAATTTCTTAACAATCAAATCAGAATAGGGTAATAAGAAATAAAACTAAGCCTTCCCCTCACCCCTCCCTTCTTCCCAGGCTCAACTCACTCCTAATTTCCCTTCTTGCTCCGTCCCAAAGGCACAGAGAATAGTGAATGAGGGTTGCAGTCAGTTCATCACATGTTGTCTCTGCTCTTCCTTCCTCCTCAGGGGAAGGACTCCTCACACTCTTCCCTTGCTCCAGCACAGGGTCCCTCCCATGAAAGACCATCCTCCGTGAACTTATCCAAAGTGGGTCCTCCCCACAGGGTGCAGTTCTTCATTAACTGTTCCAATGTGGGTCCTTTCCACGGGGGGCAGTCTTTCAGGAACCTACTGCTCCAGTGTGGGTCCCCCTTGGGATCACAAATCCTGCCAGCAAACCTGCTCCAGCATGTGCTCCTCCATCCATGGGACAACAGGTCTTCCCAGGAGCCTGCTCCAGCATGAGTTTCCCATGGGATTTCAGCCTCCTTCAGGCATCCACCTGCTCTTGTGTGGGGTCCTCCGTGATCTGTGGGTGGATACCTGCTCCACCATGAACCTCCATGGGCTACAGGAGGACAGCCAGCCTCACCATGGTCTGTGTCATGGGCTGCGGGGGAATCTCTGCTGCAGTGCCTGGAGCACCTCTTTCCCCTCCTGCTTTGCTGACTTCGGTATCTGCAGAATTGTTTCTCTCAATGTTCTCGCACCTTGCTTGTGGCTGCTGTTCCACTGTAGGTTTTTTTTTTTTTTTCCCCTTCTCAAATGTGTTTTCACAGAGGTGCTACCACCATCACTGCTTGTCTCAGCCTTGGTCAGCAGCATGTCCATCTTGGACTTGGCTGTTGTTGGCTCTAATGGAGACAGGTGAAGCTTCTAGCAGCTTCTCACAGAAACCACCCCTATAGCCACCCGCTACCAAAACATTGCCATGCAAATCCAATACAGTGCCATTCACCTGGACAACACAACACGCTTTCTAGGAATTCTAGGACAAAACAAGTGAATAACTAACAGTTCTATAGAATCTTGGACTATACTGTTGGTGATTGTCCTTGTGTTCTTCATATACGGCAGGGGGTGTACATGACATCAAACTTTAGAAAAAGGTTCCATGGATTCTGCATGCCTCATATCTTCCTTTCATTTGTGCAACCCCCTCCAGAAGCAGTATAAACTTCTTGCATCCACCACCTTCTCTTAGCAAGGGGTTCCACAGATCTGTTGCCTGTTGTATGGGAAAAAAACCAACAAAACACAAACTAAACAAAATGCTGTTTATTTTGCTTGTTTTAAACATTAGTGGAATTAAGTATTAGTCCCACCACTATAAAATATTTCCAGATATAGATACAAACTCTCCTTTTTTTAAATTCCAATGAAGCCAGCTCCCCATGACACACATACTATGTATTTATTTTAGTATTTATTTGTTTTGATTATTAATTTGAGAAAAATTCTGAGTAACATACTGGTTGCGAAGGACACTTTTATTAAAATAGATTCTAATTTAGATGTATATATTTAATAAAAATGGGAAAGATAGGCCTGCAGGAAAAAAAGTTTATGAGAAGTATGTTCTCTTTTCAAAGGATGATAAAGACTTTGATGTACAAATAATGTAACACTTTCATCTTTTTATTTTTATTTTTTTTTAATTAGACATTCACTTTTTTGAGAGCTATATATTGCTGCTTGCCAATCTTTTAAAGAATCTAGCCTGATTAAGGGCAACATGCAAAGTCCTACTTGTAAGTGTCATTCATGAGACTGCCTTCCTTTAAGTGTAATCTTTGTGTTCAGTGAGATGTACAAGACAAGAAAAAATGTCACATAAATAGAATTCATTGTTTGCTTTGGCACTTGCTTTTATGCATGTTACAGAACTAGGGTAATAATCTAATTTTAATGTAAATTTTGGAAACAGTAACTGGATACATGCATAATCTATGTGTGGTTATACAGCAAAGAAAGTTTAAGGCATGCATACCTGTGCACAGGGCACGTGTGTTGAAAAGGATTCATATAGAGACCTGTACTATACCAATACTTCTCGGAATACCAGACTAACACTAGTTCTTTGGATACATCTGGAGAACAAATATGTTTGATATTATAGTTCCATTTCAAATTAGGGTGTGTATTTATATAAAACTATATAAAAATAAATGTTTTGCAGGAACTCTTTGTTTACTTATAGCTAAAGGCTGCAGCATTTCTGTGTTAATATGATATAATAAAAAGATTAGTTGCTCAAAGGCTTATAATGTTGTGGGAAATGGCAAATAATAACACCCCCTGAAAATGTTTTTAAAATATGTATGTTGACACTGTGTGATCTACAGACTCACCCTTCACATGTGAATCCCTCCACTAAAGAAGCCCAAACTACTCTAGAAATACTTTTTCACTTCCGTTCATTCCAATATCATCTTTGTATAATTTATTTGGATAGTATCTAAGTTTTCTACACATAAAAATCTTTATTTCCCATTGACAAAATTACCTGAAAGTAATTTAATGGTGATGGCTCATGCTTAGGCACCTTTGACATTGAAGCCTCACCTAAACTGAGTTTTTTATTCTGATAATTTTTTTCTCCTGGATTTACTATAGTTTTGGCCTTGAAAGTTACTAAATATGATGGCATCAAGTTTTGTCTTATTTTAATTTCTGCTGAAACACGCAGATATGGATAGTACAGTGTCTTCTGCAGAGCTATAGGGTATGTCCAGTCAACATAGGCAGGGAAATTATGATAGTAAATGCTTTGTTAATCTACATAAAAACATATATTTTCTGCAAATGTACTTGTATGACTATGTTTTTTGTTCCAATTTCTTAATAAATATTAGCTCAAATAATTACCCCTATCATATTTGGTGACAATGAAATTGCTACATATTTCTTTTCCAACTTGATCAAATCCTTTTTTTACTTTAGAGGCTGGATTTTAGCTATCCTCAAAATTTGAAGTGATTGTCAGAAAGTAGTTTTCAGAGCAATTTATGTATTTGTAATGTAGTATGTGGCCAATGATTAATAAAAAATATAAAATTTCAGCAGTGCTTGAAACAGTAAGTGGATTTCACAACTTGTGAGTTACAGATGTTCATTTCAGCAAAAATTTTTAGGGCAACATTTTTTTTACTTGTGCTTTTTGAAGAAAGTGAATATGGAAGTTGTGATGATTAAAATATATTCTTTATCTTTCTTTTGAAAATCATCAAAGAAATGTTACATATGCATATTTTAAGTTATCTTGTATTCTAATATTAGTAAATACTGAATTTTTCATATTTTCATACAATTTATTTCTGAGACAACATTCATGATTGATCCTAGTCTCTTAAGTTAATTTAACCCTGTGCAAGAGGGTGTTTTTTCCACCACAGATTAAACAGGTACCTCCACATTTTCAATTAGCTTTGATCATACCACCTTTTATATCTTTGACTAACTTTGGAAGTAATGACCATCTATTTGATGATCACACCTTATCAGCTCTGAAATACAGGAGAGAATTATTTTACTTTGCAGTAGAAAGTCTGTATGTTTATTGAAAGTACAGTATTTGCTCTCTGTCAGGTGCATTTTTTAAGGTGTAAAACCTTTATTATTTGAAAAATATTTGGCTATGATATTCCCTCAAAGGAAACTCAAGATGCTTTTAATCTGTTCTGAAGGAGTAACTAAGCTTTAAATTACATTCTTCATGTACTGTATTCACTGTTGTACATATCAAACAAGCTGAGATATCACAAATTGTAATCTGTATTGCACTGTCATTTTTTCCATAGAACTTTGTGGCATATGACACATTTTGAAGCTTTCTGTTATTCTCTGAAATAGTAGTCAGCAACAGCATTCTTATCATGCTCACTGGTTTTAGCACTTCAGTTCACCTGTTTACTTTCTATCTCCAGATCAGCTCTTTGACAGATGCTGGAATCTATATATGTCAGTTCAGGAACAAGAAAAGGAATCGCTAAGGGGGTTATTTCCACCTCTGACAGATAAATCTGTGGATGTGAAGAATCAGACTCTGATTGGCTAAGTTTTTAATTTTCTTTTAATGAATTTTCCCTAAAAAACAAGTACTGATGGATGTCAAGTGAAATACAAGGGTTGCTTCCAATAACTAACCCTTATAGTACAGTAAAATCAACCTGACAGCGTCTTGTCACGCTTTATTCTGCTCTCACCTACATTTGAAGACCAGAAAGAGAAGCAAAAGTGAACAAAGGTTCTTTTATAGAACTTCAAACTTAATTCAGGGTGGATGCTTGGTTTGCCATGCATAATTATATCCTAAAAAAAAAAAAAAAAAAAAAAAAATTATTTTACAATGCATCTGCAGTTTCAGAGAGGAAAAGAGCTTTGAGTCTGAATGTCTGCTGAGTAACTGGTGTCAACTAAGTTTACATGAAGCAAATACGTACTATGAGCTTTCTTTTTGTGAATCTGTCTCTGTTAACATAATGCTTTAGTACCCTGCAAGGATTTCTCTTGCAACTAAGGTTCATATACTTAGTCCAACAAGGTTTGGCACTCAGCTGAATGATACCTTCAGAAGTGTCATAAATACATTATATAAAGATGTTATTTTTCCTAGTGCTGATTTGATTTTTAGTAGAAGTTATGTATAAACTCAAAATGGTATTGGCCCACATTTCCCACCTTCTGATACTTTACAAATGGTGCTTGTTATTTCATAAATTATTATTATTTTTAATTGCTATACCTTAAATTATTTTCTTTACATATTCCTTTCATTTCAGAGGTTGGAAATTATCTTGTCTAGGTAAATCAACACAGAGTATATACTGATAATGAGGATTGCAAAAGAAATAATTACTCACCATTAAGGTGTATTGAGAAGTAATTCTAAGCAGCACAAATTCAGATACCAGCTTGGTTTATACTTGGTAAATTGTCTTGCCTCATAATCTAAAGCATCCATTTGATACTGAAAAGTCAGCAAAAAGTCTCCTTAGCAATGTTTTGAAAGTGTCAAAAAGCAGGCACTTTTATTGCAGTGCACTGGACTCTGTAACTGAGCGTGTTCCTCTAATCAAGCGTGTGCATGATTCCCACTTCTTGGTATTTATTACATATACCTGTTGCATATTCATTTGTTTCTACCACTTAGTTAATGCATTAAACATATATTATTTACACAACCTGGCCCTTTCCCCCGAAGTCTATCTTTGGTATTCTAGAGTCTTCATCAGGGGTCTCCAGCGGTCCCCAGTGGTCTTCACAACCTGGTGACCCCTGGTGTTGGCTTCTTGACCTAATATTTTGAGCATGCATATTGTCATTTTGTGCTACTACTCAGCAAAAATCACGTAGTTCTTTCTTCATTTAGTGGAACATTCCACTTTCCCAGCTTGCAAGCCAAGGACATGCCACTTTGCCTCATGTCCAGTCTCTATAGAGCTACTGTTTGTCTGTTAGGTTTCTGTTACATTATGCCTAGTCTTGCTACATTAGGCCTAGGGGTTTCTGAAAGATTTTTGTTCCTCTTATCACCTTTAAGCAATAATGACCTGAGGAAGAAGGGTTGAATAGACTGCAGTGAGAAGTCGTAGTTCAAGATAGCAACATTGAATATTTTCAGTCTTTCAGTGTATCTTTGAGAAACACTTGTTGATAAAATTGTTTTTGTTCTCAATATACGCGCATTCACAACAATATGTTCTTTGGAGGAGTGTTGCAAGGAGTGATACTTTATTTGTTTATTTATTTATTTTTAGAGGGTGACCTTGCAGAATTAGGAATTTCCTGTGAAGGAAAATGACCTCATTTCCAATCATGTGTTGGAGTTTGTTTACTTTGTCATCTCTAATGAAAAGAACAAACAAGCAACAACAACAAACCTAACTTTTATTTTCATTTTTTTCTATTTTGCAGACCATGCATTATCATTTATGACAATCACGTATTTTATATTACTCAGTATATCTGATATAATAGTCATAGGCAGCCTTAAGAAGAATATACAAAGTAATAAGAACTTAGATTTGAATTAAAACTACCTACCTTCCTTTAACTTTTCTCAGGCTCCAGTGCTTTAACGTACAGAGCTTTCACAGATTTGATGCCCCAGTGGCTTAACGGATGAGGCACTGGCCTCCTAAACCTGGATTACAGGTTCAAGTCCCAGTGTGAGGTGACTTACCACCCTCTTAGCAGGTGTCTCTGATCAACAAGTATGAGGCCATGGACAGGGAATGCAGTGACTTCAGGAAATAGGGTACAATAGCAGTACCATGCTGCCCAGCCTAGGACAGACTGAACCAAACCTGCTGAAATAGGTATGTATGAGGCTTTGCAAGCAGAACCAAACATTGAGGGAAGTGGTAAGAGGTTACAGTCACCCTGCATCCTCCATCAAAGCAGCTCCCACAAAGAAAAAAAGGCAGGAGAATCCTTTCTAAAGGGAACAGAAGGCTCAACATGCAGGCCACTGACTTCTGATGTAAGTGCTGCCACGCTTGAGACCAAGGTTGAAGGTGTAAAAAACTTAAAAAAAAAAACCCAAAAACAAAACCAAAAAAGCCTCAAACCTCATGGTTTATTGCTAGAGTTAGGTTGTGGTTGGACTCAATGATCATGAGGGTTTGTTCCAGCTGAAATGATTCTATGTTCACCTTTGCCTCTGAAGAAGTCAAAGCTGCCAACAACATGAGTTAAACAAACTTTTTCTGCCTCCTTCTTACTTGACAGGTAATAACTCTTTTTTTTCACTGTACTGTCTAGAAGCTTCTGCCAGGTATTTAAACGATTTGGAAGGCAGGTGCAGGTGCCCTAAGGCATTCATTATCTATTGGGTTCTGTGCTCTCTAAACTCATACATTCTTAAAAATCCCTCATCTTTCAGTTCCTGATGTGTTTTCCACATTCCACCTGTGTGCCATGTAAATATTAGTAAAATTCACTTGAAAGATAATACTTTCTCAAATTGAGAGTAATTTATTTCAGAATGGTTAACACTCAGAATATCTTTTTTCTTTCTCTTGTCCTGTGTGAAAGTTCAGCTGCAAACTCTATGGAGGAAGGCTGATTTGTTCCTAATAAGGAAGATTTTGGTTTAGAAGATGCAAGTGATTAGGAATATCACACTTTCCTCCTCTCTACAACTCTTTACAATCAAAAATTATTTTGTATTGGGTGCAGGTGTGGCAGAGTGCTGCCAGGTTGGCCCCTATGAGGAGTGGCCGGCGCTGCCCCGTGACGGACACAACTGGTTCCATCGGCTCCAGCGCAGGGCACAGCTGAGCCCCTCAGCCACGGGCGGACACCTCTGGGAAAGCCTGGGGAAAAAGGGGCAAAACGCTGCCCAGCAGCCAGGGCTGAGGGAAACCGTGTGAGAAACAGCCCTGCCAGCCCCGAGGGGAGAGCAGGAGGAGGGCAGGAGCTTCTCCCAGCGCCCCACAGAGATTCTCCTGCAGCCCTGAGAGAGAGCCCTGTGGGACAGGTGTTTCCCTGCAGCCCCTGGAAAGGGCCCAGGCTGGAGCAGGGAAAAGTGTGAGGGAGGGAGGAGCAGCAGAGAGGAGCTGGTGTGGTCTGACTGCAGCCCCCATTCGTCATCCCCCTGTGCCATTCAGGGAAGAGATAGAGGAGTTGGGAATGGAGGATTTAACTTGAGCCTGGGCAGAATGAGGAATGGACGGAAGGAAGGTGTTTTAAGTGGTACTTGTCTTTGTTTTTCACCATCAAAATACTTCTTTTTTTCTTTTTTTAGTTGTTTATATAGAACTACTTAATAAATGAATTATTTTTCCCAAGTCAAGGCTGTTTTTACTGTTACAGTAACTGGTCAGTGACCTCCCTGATTTTATGCCAACCCCTGACTTTTTCCATCTGATTATCTCCCCCTGCCCTGTTAATGAGGGGGAGTGCCACTGCGTATTTTACTTTTCTCTGGAACTCGAAACCACAAGGCTTCTTTCTGTAGATGTATTTGTATTGCTTATTGTTTGTCTCTTCAACATGGCAGGGGATAGTAATTTTCCTATCAGTAATGGTTTGCTTGGAGAAGAACACTTCATCATTTAGTTCCTCATCAAGACAGTTTCCAGCATGCCATACTCGATTCTCTAGCAAGGCTTCTGTGTTAAGCAGGCTGATTTCTCTGCTGCTTTAGTTTGAGAGAGATTAAAACTAGTTTATCTATTAGTTACACTGCAAGCTTTCTATCTTTTCCCAGCCATTACCTCTCTCTGCATTGAGAGTGTTCCTGTTTCTGAGCCCCTGGACAGAAATGAAGAAACAATTTCTTTTGACTCTGTGTGTGGTCGGATTCCCCCATACCACAGAGGGTACCCCCATCAGGAAACTGCTGGCAAGATGTGCTGCCTTCATGCCAACTAAAATTCAAATTAATTGTATGGCTCAGAAGCAGCTATAAAAGTTACCAGGAAAAACAACTTAACGTTATAATAAAAAGTGTCAGATGGAAAACTCAGCCCCTTTGAAAACAAAAAACTGACTAATTATGACAATGCTTAGTGATATGAATGGTTTGTGTAGTATAGGGCACTTGGCTTCTGGTTTAGTATAAATATTTCAACTACTCTCTTAAAATGACCATAAATGGTTTTAAAAACACTTTTCAGATAACTTCTGCTGTCAACTAATTCCCTAAACACACTATTTTGGCACAAAGATTATTAGTTGTAGAAGGGGAAAAAAATAAGATTGATGCAATTAAATGAGGCATTTAGTATGCTTTTATCTAAACATTTGTACAGAATGATCAAGACATTGGTACTGCCATTACACAAAGCATTAAATCTCATACCTTTCTATTTAACCTAAAGAATTCTTGAGTAATTCTACAGTGTATGAATGGAGAGACAAAAGTGTGGTTTTGTTAGACAATCAATGTGTACATTTCACATTAGAGTCAACAGGACTTCAGTTTATGTTGAAACGCTTTCCCAATGTTAATGTTACTTTCAAAAATTATGTAGAGCAGAGAGTGCTCATTTGTCGTGATTTCCCTCCCTTCCTAAATTTAATAGAAAAAGCAGTACATATTTTAATATATGAGAGAATTAGGGAGGAGACTATAGATTTTTAAAATGACAGGATTTTACTATGACGCTGATCTGCTAATGGATACTCTATTTTTTACAAAAATCTAAAAACAAATATCACATATTCTAGGCTTACATTTGACTAAAGCTCATTGGACAATAGCAACCACAGTTAATGTCAGTTGTATTTATTTTTAAATAAATGTTGCTTTGTTTTGTTTCAATATAAAATATCTGCTGCATTCATTTCCATCATAAGTAAATTATTCAGAGACAAAATATGTCCACATTTGAATCCATATAACTTCTAACAGCAGTTTTTCAGTTTATTTTATCAATCTGGAAAAGGGACAAAGGGTTTGAGTTTTATGGTGAATTCAATACTGTGGTTGAAGCTAATTGTGGAGAGCAGTCAGAATCAAGGCCTACTATAACTCAATTAACAGCTTAAGGTATCATGTTTATGGGTTTTTCTATTTGACTTAAAGGAGTATTATTGATGCATGAGGTTCAAGCAGTCAGAGGTTCTCAGAAGTATAACTTGGGCTACATACACAGCATTGCAAGGAGAGGATCTCAATATCTTGAAGGATATTGATGAAACTGACAGAATCCTGGAACACAATGACCAAAAAAGAAATTGTCGTACTGGCAATAGCCTCCAACCAATGCCCGCCATGTTGCCTTGTAGTATTGTAAATGAAAGATTATTCTTCATACACGAAGAAATATCCTTCTGAAGTGGTGGATAAATATAAATAAAGCAGCAGTCAAGAAGGAAAAGAATGCTCCACCTATGGAGCACAATGCTGCTATAGTCAGAGTCATCCTGAGTCTTTCTTTGTGGGTTTTCTTGGGCAATGCTGAGAGGCTCAGCTCCGGCCTTCCTGCACAGAAACATGCTACTGTCCTGCTGAGTAGCTAGGAGATCTACTTGTTCAAGAAATGACAGACACATTTAGAAGAAATAGAAGAAAATATAGTCTTCCAGAAGAACTTACTGAAATAGTATCTCTTAGGATATAATTGAGTTTATTTGCTCTTGTGGAGATACAAATATTATTAAATATGATGACTACAACTTTAGTCTTCAAAACTTTAGACAAAGTTTCTTCAGGAAGAGTTAAAAGTGTGTTACTGACAAGATCTGTTATTTTAATCTCCTGTCCTTTAGTAGAAGTGTCAAATTGGACCTGTTGAGGCCCTGATTTGGGAAAGCATTTCGACATAAGCTGAAGTCCTGTTGACTGTAATGTGAAATGTACACATTGATTGTCTAACAAAACCAAATGTAGATTCTGGTGAGACTTAACATGCTCTTGAGTGCTTTTCTGAACAGCGGTAAAGTATTCAACAATCAAAATACTGCTTGATAAGCTACTTTAAAGACCTGGTGCAGTCTTGTTGCTATTTTAAAAATAAAAATGTTTAGTGGGCCCTAAAATAGAATAAAACTGTGTATCAAAGAGAAGGACGCATATAAATATCAGTAATGAAAATTATATGGTTATGTAATTTGCAGTACTCATCAAACTGTAAATATAAGAAGTTAGTTTATGGATTAATCTGTTCATGTCCATTGTCATTCCATGTACAGAAAACTCACCTTGAAGAAACATTTTTCTTTTATTATCATGTAAGACAAAATGAGGAAATGGCATGAAGATTATTAAATAAAAGCTCTAGAAAATAAAAGACATAAATATGGAGATTCAGTGTTCCACTCTGGAACATTATGACATCAAAGCTCCTCTCACTGCCCACCTGCACCAAACTTTAGAGATTTTTGTACTCAAAAAAGAGAATGCGTGGGTCTATGACAGATCATGTATCAGCAGTGATCAAATGAACCCTAAGGTGAAAGGAGATTTTTGCATCCTACTCTGGCACTACAAAATGGTGAAAGTGAATGGACACACTCCTTGTCTACTCATGGTATTCACTGATGTAATGATGTTTTCTGAAAGCTGCAAATGAAGTTGGATCAAACCTTCAAAGACTGCTAGCTAAGCCACAAACCATGATTGCATTTCGGTGGTTAGGAACCAATTAAGTGTATTGCACTTGAGGCAAAGAATGAAATAAAAAGTTACTATCAAATTTCAATGCATAAAGCAACCTCACAGTTCAGCACATTTGGTTTCCAATCTTAGAGTAAAACATATCCAAGACAATTAAAACCATCCGGAATGCAACCAGGTGTAAATACACTTCAATGTAATTAGCAAAGGAAATTATTGTACATCAGCAAAAGTATGAACAGTCACTTAATCTGAGCCATGCAATCAACCTTTAGGGCTGCTTATTGCTAGTAGAGTTTGTAGTCAAATGCCTTTCTTGAAGTAAAAACTTGAGTGCTCAAGGTGTGATCTTAATATCCTTCAAGCACATGAACATTTAGGCACTTGGGTCATAACAACCCCATGCAACACTCGAGACCTGGGGAGGAGTGGCTGGAAAGCTGCTTAGAGGAGAAGGATCTGGGGTTGTTGATTGATAGCTGGCTAAATATGAGCCAGCAGTGTGCCCAGGTGGCCAAAAAGGCCAACAGCATCCTGGCATACATCAAGAATAGTGTGGCCAGTGGAACTAGGGAGTTGACTTTCCCCCTGTACTCAGCACTGCTGAGGCCCCACATAAAATACTGTGTTCATTTTTGGGCCCCTCACTGCAGGAAAGATATTGAACTGGATCTGCATTATTAATCCCAAACATTTAAATATGGAAACTTTTGAGTATTTTCTTCTCAAATTTCAGGTTTTCCTTAATATCAATAGGAAAAGAAAAGATATTTTTTAATTACACTGCTAATAAAAATCAATATTTTTATGTAAGAATGTGAGTCTAGGCATTATGGCTCTGCTAAACCGGGAAAAAAAAGAAGTATTAACTATTGTGAAGATAAAATCAAGGGAGCAGGAAATAGTGAATTTTTCAAAATTATAGGAGATATTTTCTGAACATGTAATTTAGACTTAAATAGGTACTAAGCATCTGCTAATGACTTTTCAGATTTGAGGCATGCTGGAGGCATTTCAAAGAATCTTCAAGCACAGCTTGAGAGAACAGACAGTACAAAGAGAAGGCTGCGCATAGATCTGGTGCTCTGTTTTCTTTCTTTTTTTTTTTTTTTTTTTTTTCCTTTTGTATAAAGCAGCAATAAAAGCTCTAACATGCCTCTGCAGAAAATTCTTGATGAATAAGAGAGAATGAGCAAATGTAGGAGGTTGTTTCTTGCTTAAACTATCACTAAGTGATTGTGGAAATTCAGCATTTAAAGAAACCCATTTCTTCAAGCAGGAATATAGGATTATCTTCTAGGACAGGAACTGTCGATTGTGTTTATTATGACTATAAAATTATATATGTATGTGTGCATGCATGTTTATATACATATATATACAGAAAATAAATTAGCAGAAACAATGGAGTTGATCAAAGACAAAAACTTAAAATTAATTTGCTCAAGTACAGTATTTTTCAGATGCTTTGCATTAGTTATTCTGATAAAACATTTCATCATTTCAATAATTTAGGCATTGTCAACTATGAAGCATTTGATAAATGCTAATTATCTTCTGGACACACTTTTTTTTTTGTAAAACCACTGTTGATTAATAGATTTCTTAAAACATAAATGGTGATGGATGCTTATGCTCTTTACCTTGTCAGAATCACTGTTTAGTCCCTCACTCAGTAATAAACTGTTAAATAAAATCTAATCCCAAGAAAAAAACACTTGAAGATCACCTGAGTAAATGAACGGAACCAAGCTGAGATGTGTAAGACTTTGTTCATTGCCCTCCCATAGGCAGGGATGCTTCTACTCTATACTCTCCACTGTTAAATTGGCTTCTGCTTAGATATCTTGTGTAATATGGTTTGAGCCTATTTATTTTTTTTCCCGAATCTCAAAGTCTCTTCATACTTTCAAGAGTCCACATTTCTCAGCTGTCATAACAAATCAAATAATAAATAATTATTCTTGTGTATCAAGAACTGACAGAATTTGAAACATTTTTAATTTTTAACAGTTAATGACAATATAATCTAGATACGAGTCTATATTATTGTTTCACTTTACTATGTTGTGGTTGTACTAGGGTGGTAAGTAAAAGTTCTGCATGCTGCCTCTTGATGACTGAAAATGGAAGGTGTGGAACTGAAATGCAATCAGGCAGGAAAGATTAATTACAAAAACTTACTCAAATAATTCTCAAAAATTATGAAGTTTTATTGCTTCCGTGATATGAATAACAAGTAATAGCATCTGCAACATTGCAATTCTGTATTATATCATTACATTTTGTAAAACACCAAATAAAAGAGCTCTGTTCAGCATATTTTTTCTGTGAACTGCAGCTGAACACATTTGTGCTCCTCTTTTTTCTTTCTTTTTTTTTGATATGGTAACAAAAATAACATCAATTAATGGAAAACACATAGCTCCTCTACAGAGAGTTGGCATGTGGTAGACAGACTCAGGATATATAACCTATATATACATATATACAAACACATGGTTGCACACTTATAAATTTTATATATATGCTTATTATTGTAATACATATAGTTATTAAAATAGTAGTAATGACTTATGCTTCTGCACTCTTTCTTAAAGGAATTATTATGTGCTATCTACCAAGCAACCTATATGACTCTTGAACAAAGACATGGCTTTGTTATAGAAACATCAATATCTATGTTTACCAGGATATAAAACAGGATGGATGTTAGCTGGCTTTGTGTGAATACACAGAAAGATTATGAGTTCACTGGAAAGCTGGATGCCCTACATAAATGCCTTACAAACCCTTTGAAAGGATCTGCTACAACTGCATGGGAATGAAGTCCACATTTTGGATACCAGCAACACATACAGAACAGTTCAGATTCCCTGTAGAAAGGGAATAGGTCTTATCACGCTCCAATGTAGGTCTGCTAAATCAGTCCCAGGTGTACAGTATTTTTTGGAGAAAATTAAACACTACTGAGGAAAAATAGTAGGTGAAAGAAGTATGGTTTCTTAGATTCTGTCTGTCATGGAAACTAAAAACAAGTATCATATTCTGTTTTGAGAAAGGTCATGTAGCATTAATTAAATTATGGAAGCATATTGCACATCAGCTGTGGAACAGTTTATTGGTGTTCCTGCAATGCAACAATCCCTTTGTGTTTTGTTTGCTGCTTTCCACTGGAGAAAATTATGATAGACATCTAAGCTCATATTCAGTTGAGCTTAGATCATTTCAAGTTCACACTCACTGATGTAAACAAAGGTTGAGTATAAACCAAGTAGTGACAAGTCTGAGAGTAAAGTAACACAGATTATTGTTGTAACTGAGCAGTATGTGCTCTAGTGGAGCATACACAAATTTATTCAACGGCAGCAGTGGATGTCAGCTTTATTAAACCTCCCCCCAAAACTCATTTACCATACTGACACAGGATATAAGTTCAGGAGGAAATTATAAAGGTGTTGCTTTGTAGGTAAAACCCAAATATAATAGAGAACACATTAAGAAATCTTCCCTGAACTGTAAAAAGTGGGAGTATGTTGGGAATGCAAAATAAAAGCATGAGTTAATAATAAATTCCTTGAATTTGGGTTTTAACAGAAAACTGCTACAAAATATATGCAGCTGCAATAGTTGAAATACATTTACAATTCACAGCTTTTGTATTCCATATGTATGTGCAGGGAACAAATTGTGTAATACCAATAAAAACAGAGTAAAATGCTAAAAATCAAAGGTAAATGCTTATGTAACCACAGTGTTATAGGAAGGATCCAGATAGAAAAGAGTAAATATATATGTAAAGAGATAGGGGGGGAAATCATCCTCTTTGTTTCTCTAGGTTTTAGCTTTTTTTTTTTTTTTTTTTTTTCCAGACTTCTCAAGTAGGATTTTGATTAGCTTTTCCTACTATAGATACTTTGGAATAATATAAACATTTGAATTGGCCAAATGTATAAGGGTGCAAATATTTTAATAAGGTAAAAGCGCTGATAAAGTAGACAGCTTAAATTGATTTGAGAGTGCATGGAAAGGCTAATAAGGAAGAAATAAAGAAACTATTAATGTCAGCTAGGTAGTTGCCTGAAAGTAAGTTCACCCAATGTATTTTATGTTTCAAGAGTACAAAAAACTTCATGGGAGAATTTTGACTTTACTGGTCTAAAGATAATTTCTTTTTTATTTCTGTGTTCCTGCAAGTATGTGATATTATATCCTTCCCCTCTCTCTACTTTCTTTTATCTCAAATGTTATGCAAAATCTATGTATTACACACCCATTGTAGCTCTTAGTTATCAAAAGTCAAGTTAAATGGGGAATTGTCAGCCAGAGGAGGTTTGCTCTTAGCCCAGTACAGTTTAACACCTTTATCAGTATCTTGTGGCAGGGAGGGAGGGCATAGGAAATGGAAAATCATTGCTAATAAAGTTTTCATATGACTTACAATTGTTCCAATGGCATAGAGTAACAGAACATCAGAAAAAATCAAGGCCTTGCTATAGGAAAAGGTAACATTTGTCATAATTACATTGTTATAAGCTATACAGCTGGATGTAATGATGCTGAAATTAATAATGATGAATAACGACTTGAATTTAACCTTCCAGTTATGTGTTGTTTCTGAGGTAAGTCTGTGTTAGCCAGCTAAGCAAAGGAGTGACAGTTCCTATACATACTGGTAAGAGAAACCGGTTTCTCACAGAAGCACCATATGAAGTTTTTAAAGCTGCATTTTAAGTTAATTAAGCTAAAAATAGTGAAGAAGCAGCTGTACAATTGATGCAATTGAATTAATATCTCGATAAAGAGATCTCAATCAAGTTTATTAAAAACAAAGTTTAGTAGATTCTATCATGTTTTACAAGTATATAAGTGTGAAAGTGGTTTCTGACGATAGGGAACTGTTTAATCTGGAAGACAAATGCAATTACAGGATGAAGCAATTTAAGCATTGAAAAAAGTGTATGTCTAACTGCAGGGGCAATTAAGTTTTGAAATGTCTTATCAGAAGAAAGGACTGACAATTATCCGGAAATATTTTGACCAGCAGTAGGTCTTTTTTTGAAGGGGAAATTCCACTACGATAGTGTATGAGATCCTCATGGAGAAATTCTACGTCTTGTGTAAGGAAGAACTCAGTCTTGCAAACCTAACTCAGCCTCATGGGTGTATCATCTAAATAAACAGCTTTAATTTGGCTACTACATCTATCTTTAAGTAGCTAGGTTTTCAGTCTAATGTGTGTCATTTATAGACCTAACATTCCTGCTGTTTTCTCTGGGAAGTTTCTGTGATTGTGCTATTTTTATTTCTGTTAAGTGGTGCTCTGCAAAACCCACTGTAAATTCTGTTAGGCTGATTCTGTAGCAGAACCAGAAGAGCATAAACAGAGGTTTCTAAAATCTCAAAGGTCTAAATGGCTGCTTGTTCCAGTGCCCTCTCTGTCTGTAACAGACTGTGTCTGTTTTACTTGTTTCAGTATCTTGTGTTCTGTTAAAAGTTTGTCACTTGACGGCAGGGAGGAATTTGCTAGCTTTGCCCTTTCCTGTCCCTTGAAATGTGGACTGAGTGGAAGCCTTTGCACGGAGAAGAGATGGTTTCATCTCTGACCACTGAACATGCAGTTTAGGCAGGCAGAGGAGGACTGATGTAGCAAACATGGGAGCCTGCAGCTGAGGAAGTCAGGAGTGGGAAGATAGGATTCACAACTTACAAAATCCTGTTTCTTAGAAGGGGCTATGAAGGTTTCCTTGCTGGTGAGGGAGAGACTGAATGTTGCTACACTAAGATTGAGACTGAAGGAAAAGGCCCATGTTACAGTGATAAAGTGACAGAAAGTGTGAAAGAAGACTTGTTTTTTGACAGTTTTGTTCAGTTCAAATGAGATTTTACCTTTTAAAAAGGATTGAATTTTTTTTTTTTTTTTACATGTTTTGCACCTTTTTTGTTATCCTTGGTTGAAGAAGATTGCAGGTCTACCTCAAAAATCAGGTTGTGTGACCCTGGGATTGTTGGGTGTTACTGCAAATGTACAACAGTGGCTGGTTGTTCTATCAAATTTGTTCAGGAAATAGCATGTATATAGCAAATCAATCAGTGTCT
Source organism: Columba livia (assembly GCF_036013475.1). Taxonomy (NCBI): domain Eukaryota; kingdom Metazoa; phylum Chordata; class Aves; order Columbiformes; family Columbidae; genus Columba; species Columba livia. Next base: position 77,235,113 of record NC_088603.1, read on the forward strand.
AGAGGACCAAAAGTGGCACGGTTTATGGTTGCATTGGGGAAGTAGTTTCTTGAGCTTTTGCTGCTGCAGGCAAGCTTTGAACTGAAAATACAGATTTGCCTTCCAGTTAGATGTCAACATGGAGGAAGAGTCATCACCATCTCCTTAAATTGTAAAAAGCATTGGGACTCAGCTCTGTTTTCATCTCTCTGATACATGAATAGTGAGAAAGAAAAGGAGGTGTCTTTTTGTTTGCCAATATATTTTTTTCAACTTTTATTTTCAGTGTGATGTTTAATTCAGGCATAACTCTGTCATTAAATGATTTTTAATGGCTATATATAGCCAAGGCCTTGAAAGAATCACAAATATAACTGAGAAGATTATGTTATGCTCAGGGTAAGAGACGGCTCTTCTTTTACACCAAAAAATGGAAAAATCAACAGAGATGAAGGATCAGCAAACAGCTTTATAGACAATAATGCTATTCCCCCTTCCTGGGATATATCTGACACCCACTTTTCTCATCTGGGATACAAATATGTACAGTATGAAAATGTGTCATTTACTCAACTATTCACTTAAAAACTAAACAGCTTGGCAATGTTTGCAGTGGATAATATAAAATAAAGGGTATAGCTGTAAGTGCAAGGCCCCATTGCAGCTCATTAGCAGATCTGCATCCTCAGTAGGCTTGCAAGGATTTGGAAAGAATGACAACTGGCAAGTGAAGCCTTATTGTTAAATGAGCAGCCACTCTAACAAATCCAAAAAAACTATGCTTAGCACAGACTCTAGTGTGGCTCACATTTATTAAATTGTAAATTAAGCTGGTGTAAAACTGCAATGCATACATGCAATGATGTATTATATATGATTTTTTTTTTAAATGTGACCTGAAAAAAACAATGGAAGAAAAAAAACCTGAAGAATTTTAGTATTAACTCTAGAGAATTAATTTGTTGACACAAAACAGAAGAGCTTGCTGAAGTCTTACAGTTTTATAGTTTCTTTTTAATATCTTCTAAAAGTTTTTAAAAATCAATATTGGAATGGTATATATTGAGACAGTGTATAGATATTTGAACTGCAGCAGTTTTGAAAATCACAAGGTGATTTATAAAAGGTTTCCAATGAGTCACTGGAATGAGTATATTCTGGATTTGATCCCAGGTATGTAAATATATGTAGGATTCTAACTCTCACAAGTTTTTAAATAGGGATCTAAAATCAGAAGAAGACTGGTCTGCTTTTTTATTTTGCACAGGAGAATTTGGCTGATTAATTCTTCATGTGCTGTGAAAGTGAAGGAGTGTTTCCCTTAGGCTGTGCAATAATCGCAGAACAAGGTCTGATCTTACAGTAGTCATTGTCGTAACTGTAAATCCTCTTCCTCTGTCAGACAACAATATTGGAAGAAACAGATGGGCCCAGTCTATTAACACATGGCTCCATGGCTGGTGTCACGACCATAGTTCTAGGTTATTCCATAATGGGATGGTCTACACAGCACCAGGCCTGCTGGTGTCAGATGGGATTCACCTTTCTCAAAGTGGGAAGAGTGTCTTTGCTCATGAGCTAGTGGCATTCATAGACAGCATTAGATTAGATTTGAAGGGAGAGGGGGATGATATCAGGCTTGCCTGTGACAAGATGTGAGGGATGGCTTGCTAGTGAGAGCCCTCAGCTTATTGCTCTGAGACATGCTGGGTACACTGGAGCACATTTGAAGTCGTATAGAGATGAGCCAGGGCCTCTTGAAATAATAGAGGACAACAGAAAAACACTTGTAAAATACTTCAAAGGAATTAGGATATGTTTCTCTAAGAAGGTGACACATGCGGCAGCCCATCTGAAGTAGCTTCACACCAATGTACACAGCCTGGGCAACAAACAAGATGTTCAGAAGGGACATGTGAGGATGGAGGTGCAAAGGTGTTGCCCTCTACATCAAGAGATGGATAGAGTCTGAAGAGATGTCTCTGAAGAATAGCCAATAGCAGGTTGAGAGATTTGGGGTAAGAATTGGAGAACAAGGAAACAAAAACAACTTTGTGGTTGATGTTTACTATAGACCACCCAATCAAGGGATCTTCTTACTCCAGCTACAGGAGGCATCATACGCACAGGCTCTTGTCCTGCTGAGGGTCTTCAGCTGCCCCAACATGTACTGGAAAAGCAGCATGACAAGCTGTAGGCAATCCAAGACACTCCTGGAATGCATTGTGGAAAACTTCTTAAGTCAGGTAGTACACAGCTCTACCAGAGGAGATGCAATACTGGAACTGATGGTCACCAACACAAGTGACCTGATTGATTACATCAATATTGGAGGCAGCCTGGGATGCAGTGATCATACACAGGTGGTGTTCGCTGTCCTGAGGGATATGGGTCAGACAAAGAGTAAAGTCAGAACCCTGAATTTTAGGAAAGCAAACTTCCAGCTCTTCAAGGAGTTAGTCAGCAGAATCCCCTGGGAAACTGCCCTCAAGGACAAGGGAGCAGAAAAGAGCTGGCAGAACTTTAAGGGCACTTTTTACAAAGCATGAGAGCCCTCAATCCCCAGCTGTAAGAAATGAGGCAAGGAAGGCAAGAGACCAGCACAGATGAACTGAGACCTGCTGGTCAACTGAAAGGCAAGAAAGAAATGCACAGGCATTAGAAGCAGGGATGCGTATCCTGGGAAGAGAACAGGGAAACTGCTTGATTGTGTAGGGATGGGGTCAGGAAAGCAAAGGTGTAGATGGAGCTGAACTTGACAAAGGACACAAAGAATAAAAAGAAGGGCTTCTACAGGTATGTCAGCCAGAAAAGGAAGGTCAAAGAAAGTGTACGGTCCCTGATGAGCAAGACTGGTAGATGTAACAACAAATTAGGGCAAGACTGAGGTACTAAGAACTTTTTTTGCCTCAGTCTTCACTGGCAAGCTCTCTACTCACACCTCTTGAGTGGATGAATGGCAAGACAGACTGGGGGAACAAAGTTCCTCTCACTGTAAGTGAAGATCAGGTTCATGACTAAACAAGGGACCTGAACATACATAGGTCTATGGAAACTGATGAGTCATATCCCAGAGTCTTGAGGAAATTGTCTGGTACAGTTCCAGGACAGTTTCCATGATATCTGAAAAGTTATGGTAGTCATGTGAAGTCCTTGGTGTCTGGAAAAAGGGAAAAAATTTGCACTTATTTTTAAAAAGGGTAGAAAGGAAGACCCTGGGAATCAACGACCTGTCAGCCTCACATCTGTGCCACGAAAGATCATGGAGCAGATCCTCCTAGGAGCTATGCTAAGGCACATGGAGGAAAGGGAGGGGATTTGAAACAGCCAGCATGGCTTCACCAAGGGCAAGACTTGCCTGACAAACCTAATGACCCTCTATGATGGAATTACTATATCAGTGGACAAGGGGAGAGCTGTGGATGTTGGCTGTCTAGAGTTCTGTAAGGTCTTTGACATGGTCCACCACAATATTGTTCTCTCTAAATTGGAGGGATATGGATGTGATGAGTGGACTGTTTGGTGCATGAGGAATTGGTTGGATGGTCACATCGAGAGGGCAGTGGTCAACAACTCAATGTCCAGATGGAGATCAGTGACAAGTGGTGTCCCTCAGGGGTCTGTATTGGGACCAGTACTGTTTAATACCTTTATCAATGACATAGGCAGAATAATCAAGTGCACTCTCAGTAAGTTTGCAAATGACACCAAGTTGGGCAGGAGCATTGATCTGCTTGAGGGTAGGAAGGGTCTACAGAGGAACTTGGACCAACTGGATCGATGGGCTGAAGCCAATTGTATTGGGTTCAACAAAGCCATCTGGCAGGTCCTGCACCTGGGTCACAATGACCCCATGCAATGCTACAGGCCAGTTGTATCCTGGGCTGCATAAAAAAATTGTGGCCAACAGGTTGAGGGAGCTGATTCTGCCCCTCTGCTTTGCTGAGACCCACGTGTAGAACTGCATCGAGCTCTGGAGCCCTTCGTACAGGAAAGACATACACCTGTTCAAGCAGGTCCAGAGGAGGGCCACCAAAATGATCAGAGGGATGGAACACCTCTCCTGTTAGGACAGGCTGAGAGAGTTGGGGTTGTTCAGCCTGGAGAAGTCTGTGAGGACACCTTATTGTGGCCTTTCAATACTTAAAGGGGGCCTATAAGAAAGATGGGCACAGACTTTTTAGCAGGGCCTGTTGAGACTAGACGTAAGGAAGGAATTTCTTACCATGAGGGTGGTGAAACACTGGAATAGGTTGCCCAGAAATGGTAGATGCTCCATCATTAGAAACATCCAAGGCCAGGCTGGACGGGGCTCTGAGCAACCTGATTTAGTTCAAGATGCCCCTGCTTATTGCAGGGGGGTTGGACTAGACCTTTGAAGATCCTTCTAATCCCACCTATTTTCTGACTCTATGATTCTAAGAGAAAAGCTCCCTGATTTGCAGAGATGCTTGTTGAGTCACAGTTTTTACACTGAACATCACTTGCTTTTGGCTGACCAAATCTTGCAACAATGTAGGTCTGAGAATTACTTATTTTTTTACTGTTTATGGATGTTTCTTGAGCATTATACAAGAAATTATTACACAAAAGAGAATAAGCAACTTTGATCATGTGTGACCTTTCTGTGCTGGGTACTATAAAATGCTATGAAGTTACAATCAAATTAAAATTAACAGCAAACAAAGGAGAATACAAGAGACAAGTGCAAAATCAATACCCTTTAGATGTATCTGCATAATACTTTAGTTTTGGAAATTCAACTAAAGTAAAAAAAAAAAAAAGTTAAATTAGGACTAGCATTCGCTGATATCCTGAGGTAACATACAGCAATAGAGTTTTCCTGATACAGGAATACATCAAATTGTATCCAAATGGAGATACACACAGTTTGTTCAGTGTTTACATGCAAAACCATCTGTCAGCTAACTATTGCTGTTACTGGTAAACCAGAAGGACTACTCTAGTAAGCATACAACAGATTTTATATGGTCAATCTACATTGCAATGTCACTGCCTTTTGGTCTGAAGTCTCAATTCTTACACAGCATTCAAATTTCAACAGATGTCAAGTGAGTCACATTTCATACCTGAAGTGTGCTGCTGCATAAGACGTAGTGCAAATCAACATTAACTGTCTTTATACCTGCCCTGCCTAATCGGAGTTTGTTTGGAAAGTGAAGCCCTACTGTGATCTGCAAATGGATTCTTTAGAAAGAAAGGTTGCAGCTCTTCTATTCAAATAGATCAGTGTAGACAACTAAATGAACTACTCCAGTGTTATCTCTGTGACCACTGTCCCCCAACAATTGCTATACTGGAACCCATTTTTCTGCCCTCTCATCACTCTCCAATCTGTCTTTCTGACCTCCATGAAATCCCCTCCATCCCTTCGCAGTGTCTTGTGAGCTGGGAGTCTAGAAGACAGCAACCCAACTGTTGTGCCTATTAACCAGACAAAAAGGATCCCAGTGCTTTCCTCAGAACTGAAGATCATGCAGGAAAACAAGTGCAGGAACTGCAAGCCCCATTCCCATACCTCTGAGATAACAGGTAACTGATATTCAGTACCCACAGTGGGTGGCCTCAGAGACATTGCTTTGGTATACTGTCAGCTACTTAGCAGGAAGAGCCCACAGGAGCATCAAAGAGTATGTGAACCCAAACGATCACCTGGAACTCATTCTTGGTACCATCTGCTGAGATTTTACACTGTAGTTTTCAGCTCCTGAGAGATACAAAGCAAGTTTGTAAATCTCGTAGTGAAGAAATGAGAATGTTCAGCTTTATTTGCCCTGAGGGAGCAATATTACAATGAAAATGGGAACATCTAAATATTATACAGTTACCCACCCTAAATGCAGCATGGACACCATTGTTGCACAAATGTAAAGAGAAATTACTGGTTTTCAATTTAACATGACACCTAATGAGTGCAGTCTCTGGGGCTATTCTTACAATTAATTAGCTTTTTGAAATATATACAGCAGAAGACAACATGTGAAAGCCTAAAATTGAAAGATATGTTCTTCAGCTGTTCAGTGATCATGATATACAGACATATGTACATAAGTCATATCAAATGAATTAAGACTATAATATTACATAATTAAATAAGGGACTAATCTTTGGATTATTGCAGAGAAGGATCTTTCAGGAAAGATCTGGACTACTAATAGCAACCATTGGTATCATTTGCACCATGTTCTTTCACCGCAGAATGTGATAGCGTTAGTGAAACCATGGATAATTTATATGATGTATTTTAGAAGCTGTGACTTAGAAGGAACTACTAATTAGCTAAAGACTGATAGCTAATATTTAAAATCCAAAGGTCTGTATTAAGGTTCTGAGGCTTTAAGGTCAGATGAGACTCTAACAGTCACTTAGTCTGAACGTATACATTGAATAACTTCTATGTCAAGTTTAGCTGTAGTTCAAATAAGAAAACTAGTTTTGATGGATTATTGACTATCTTAAAAGTTTCTTATAGGAATGATGCAGGTCTTCTTGAAATTCACTGAGACCAAATTACATCCCATACAGTCTGTTCAGCTGTGAATTTTATGTCATATGCCTGTAAAAGCCCCTGGTTTTCTTCTTGTCTTATACATGTCATTATCTCTTGCTGAAAGCTTTGGGTTTTTTGTGTGTTTTTTTGTTTGTTTGTTTTTAAACCAGAGAAGGACAAAAAGCACAGATTCTCAGCTTTATACTATCCAATTGGTTTCTTATGTATAGTGTGTGTTCAGGGCAAGAGAAGAAGCAAATATGAAGAACAATGAGATTTTAGTTTTTTCCCATAGCCATTATTACTGTCTTATGTAGAAAGCTGGTAAGACTCACTCCTTGTCTAACTCATTTAATCATTCCTGGTGAAATGTTGTTGCTCATGAAAAATTTCCATTCAAAATCCCAAATAGAGATATGATGCTATTGTTTTATTTATTCTATTAACTTTTACATATGAATAAACTTTTTTTTTTTTTTTCCTGAGAAAATCAATTTGAGGCAAGAGCTGAGCTATGCCAAATGAGTTGAAGAGCATCTGTGTGAAAATGTGCTGTAAGATCAGATGTTTGAAGTTGACAGTCCTGGCGAAGTAAATAAATAAGTAAATAAGTAAATAAGTAAATAAGTAAATAAGTAAATAAGTAAATAAGTAAATAAATAAATAAGCTCCTGGAAACTACTGAGAGCAAACACAAAACCAGTATGTTTTGTTTTTCTTGTTCCTCCTAAATTGCTGCTGTTATCCAGTTTCATGCACATATCTGTCAGATACGCTCTCAGATGTCAATTCAAAACTTCATGCAGACATCTCTGAGGTTGTTATGATTTTTGACAAGTATGTAAACCCTGTGAGTTACTATAAGAAGAATTATACTATACAACCTCTTTTCCAGGCAGTATTTTAAAAAACATTTCCCTAAGGGAATACTTTATACATGGTCTGGGTGTCCTGGAATAACTTGTTTAAAGCAGCTGATTTGATGTGGATGGCACTTTTATGGTGATGGTCACCCATTTGTAGCAAGAAGTTATAACACTGTACTTTTATGCCACTGTAGACTAAAAACCATCTGCTACATTTGAACCAAAAAAGCACAGTGATGTCTTTTAATTAACTAACTGTGTTAGAATTGTCATAGCTGAAGGACAACAGCTTTTCTAGCACTTTTGACTTAATATTTTAAAAGCAAATGTCAATTTGTGAATGGTGGCAGATGGACTTTGGAGATATTTATCACATACATTTTATATTTATTTTTTTTTCTGAAATGTCTAAATTCAAACTTGCTTTTCTTTAAAAGCAGTTACACCTTTCATTGAAATTAAAAAAGTATATACCTAGTATCCTGTTTCCTAACTACAATTGCTCCCTAGCAACTAAAGCTCCCTAAATAACAGGTTTGTTAGACCTAGAGTGGAGGGATCTCTTGTACTAGAATACAAGCAGTAGTAAGAGGAAGAGGCAAACTCCAATGTGGAGAGAAGGAACCATCACTTTAAGGATGCAGAGCTATTTCAAATTGTCAAATTGGCAATAATTTTATTCTCCCTGGGTTATCTCAAATGTCTAGCCATCTACGTTAGAACAGCAGTTCTCATCTAGAATAATACTCCCTTCATTGTTTTAATACAATATAATTTGCAGAGCTTTTGCTCATGTCTTTTGTGTCTGAGATGCAATTTCACCGTCATCTTATGCCTGTTAGAAGATGAGCTGCCTTTGAGACCAGTGGTTGCACTCCATCCTCAGCCACATTCCTAGTAATTCACTGGAGTAATTTATAGAAATTCACTGGAGTAATTTCTAGCAATTGTGTGACCACTGGTTGAGAAATGCTGTGTCACTGACCTGACTGAAAATTACGCAGAATAAATTATTGGTCCTTGGTCTGATCAGGAAACCGATTTAACTGCCATGTGGCCACATATTTCCTAGACCTGACACAAAGGAGAGAAAGGGAGACAGGGACAGTGAGAGTGGAGGAGAACCATCTTTTTTTAGTACAGTTTCAAATCAGGTTCTGTTAACTCTACCTGCAGTCACTCCATTCAATTAGCTGTAGCCTTTTAATATATCTGTATATATTTGTATGATGTATATCTCTGTGTGTATACATATATATACAGAATTTTCCAAAAATTTATAATGATCCATAGTCGGTGGATTCAGCAGTATTTTACTTTGGAAAACCAAAATGAGTTCTTATGCCTGTCATTAGATTATTCTGCATCTGACTTATTCTGAATTTTTATGAGAAACAAGATATTTCATAGCTCCTGAATCAAAGTATTTTCCTGAAAGATGAGCTCTCTTTAGACTTCACGGAAGCAAAGTAGCTAGAAAATTTTAGTCCAAAACTATTATGATTCCTTTCTGAAGGAACTTCTCTACTGAAGTTATTCCAAAGCTGAAGTAAACTTCTTAACGCTCTGAATGATTTTTTCACTGGCAGGTAAAAATTATTTTACGTCATGGAACACACTTTGTGTCAGCAACTTGAAATCAGAAATTTAAGTTTGAGAATGTCAAAAAATATATTGTTTGTAAAAAATGCTGGTACAAAAATGTCTTGCATTTATCTGTAACTCAATCAAATTTATCTAGAGCTTTTAATTTCATAAATTTTTATATTCTCTTTTATTTTCTTCAAATTTATGATAAAAACAAGTATGAAATATTGTAATAAGTTGTGAGATGGAAGATTTAGATTTGTCTTTCAGTTAGCACTACTCTCAGTATTCTGAATTGCTTTCTTACATCTTTTAATCATAGTTGAAAACTTTGTCAACACAACTTTATCTGTCTTGCAGTTTCATCATTTTGAAACTATGCTTCTTTATTTCCTTATTTAGTCTTTTCATTTTTATTTCCACAACTGACTACTACCAAATTTTTTCCCTTCAGTGAAAGTCAGTTCTTCAACTAATGTAAATTGACTTTGGTCCACATGACCTTAGGAACTGCCCCATATAGCTAGAAAATAAATACAGTGTATGTACAGAGCTACAAGAACAACTGAGCAGAGGCATGCAATTTTCCTCACAAAATTGCAGCAGTGTTTAAACTGTGGTCTTTCAATATTGTTTAATTCTGTAAATAACTTGAATATACAGTTCTTAGAAATAGGCTGTCCTAGCTAAAATACAGATTGAAGTATTTTCATTTAAAGTGCTATAAATCAAACAGAAATAAAATTGAAAAATAACTCTTCTTGTCAACTTATGTCCAATTGTACATTTCCAATTAGAATACTAAGACGGACAAGTGAAGGGATGACTTTGACTTTTGAGCTATGTACTGCTGGGTAAGATTCCTCTTGGACTATTACAAAGCTGTCAGTATTATTTCTATTACTTTCCTAGACAAATGAAGGAAGCTCAGTTGATTTTGTGTAGAAAATACACTGTGTTTGTTAGTTATTGCAAAAGTGAGATGGACAAATCAAGAATAACCACCATTAAGAATAGCCATAGCTTTGTAATAAATTTAAAAACAATGACGTATCTTTTTTAATTTTTTCATGTCCTTTTTTTTTTCTTTCCTTGCCTTTTACCCTCCTGCTCTTTTTATCATGAAGGTTGTATTATTCGTTCTATTTTTTTTTTCACCAGAACAGTTTACATTATCTTAATTTGACACATAAAGGAAAAGATGACAGATATTTTATTTGTTTTTAAAAAAAAAAAAGTAAAGCAGCACTTTATTCTGCTAATCTAATACATACAGAAATAGGTTTTTTAGACCGAGTAACTTTTCTGACACTGGTATGTGAGGACAAAACACAAATTTACTTATAGTGTGACTTCATAGTAAGCTAGGTAATCACTTTCAAATATTCAGTTTATAAGAAGCTCTGCATTGGCCAGCTGGCAAAAATCATAACACTTGTTTTTCCTTGCTTCAATATTCATGTCTCTAGGTGTCAGGTCTCAAAATTTATGTTGTGTAATATGGCAGGTAGGGGAAAAGGACCTAGTAGTTGTTCTTTGTATTACTTGTAGCAAAGATGACTGCATGTACTAACAGGGGAATGATATGCATTGTGTTGCCTCTTTAGGCTGTTCTACTGTTTCCTGTAGTAAGAATTTCCAGTTTCTCTTTGGTAAGAACCAGCTGAGGCTGTGTTTTGTTAAGGTTTTTTTGTCTATGTAGAGGAATATGGTGCTACCACTTTGACTGACAAAGAATGGCACTGTGGCAAATGTCAGCTGTCCTGAGTACAGTTTTTTGGGGAATTTATTCCAGTAATGTCATAACCATCCTTTGATATGTGAACCATGATGGAATTCTTTCTCAACGTTACAATGATTACTGTTTTTTCAATATAAATACATCTTAAGGCTTTTGTGTTCCACTCAGGTTGTGCAACACACTTAAGATTTATTGCAAAAAAATACACTGCTCAGTACTTCAACCTCTACCTCTAGCTTTAATCTTCATATAAGGAAGCAAAAGAAAACAGCAGAATAATCTGGCATTTCATTTTGTTCTTATTTTTCTTATGTTTCAACAACATTATATACAATGTAAGATGTGGATTACCCAGCAAAAATAAATGCAGAAAAGCAGATGCAGCATCATCCCTTATTAACTGTTCCACTCTCCTGGCATTGTTTCTGTCAATACTTTAATTTCAACTGGGCTGAGTAAGAAAAAAAAAAGGGTTTTTTTTGGCAACATGGTAACTGCATCTGGGATTTGGTCTATAAATGTTATGCTCTATAGTTTCTTTTGCATAAAGTACTTGGATCATGATAAGAATTTTTTTCAGGTTTTAAGTTTCTAAGCTAACAATGTTGAGCTATACAAGTACTTGGGAACTTTAAAGCAGAAGTGTGAAAAGAACAAATATGATGCCATATGACTCCTTCAGGCATTGCTTTTGAGACTAACACAGCAGGACAGATTTGTTCCTAGTTATGTGTGAGAAAGGGGAGGCACATGTTGAATTTTATTATTTTATATGAAACATATCTTAATACCAAAACCAACATTCTGATATTTTAAAAAATAACACTTAAGTATATCAGAGTTGGCTTTTAACCACAGTGAGATTGTTTGGATACAGAGAAGAAGAAAGGCAGGGAACACAAGACTAGCATAAACCATAAAACCAGGTGTTTTTCATGAAACTTGGCTGACACAGTTGCAAGCAAGGAGAGGTGCAACACCTCCCTTACCAAAGAATCAGAGAAATTGGGGATTTTGTTTTTCACATACTTCAGCCAGGAGAGAAGCAGTGTGTGGATGCCTGACGGTTACTGACACTTGCAGTCACTTGGCTACTGCTTGCAGTGAAGGTGGGAGACAGTCCTTCTGTTTCCTTGTGTTTGCATGGCAAGTGGTCTGTAAAATAGGCTACAGGAGAAACACTTTGTGTTGGAGAAACATTAAAACAGAGCCTTTTCCTTGTAGGACCCTTTGAGAGTGTTCCTAAAATGGAAATAAATACAATAAAGTTGCTGTAACTTTTGCTTCAATCAGTTTATTCCTCGGAAGATGAGAACTTCCATTAGACTGGAGATGCTTGGTCTGCAAAAAATAAGGTGTCTGCTGGATACTGGAACCAAATCAGTCAACATTATCAGGTGGTTTGCCTAACATTTCCACTTATTACTGTAGTGAGTGGGGTTTTTTTTTGTTGCTGTGGCTGCAAGGAATTTATCTATGTTTCAGGTCTATATCTCCTTCTAAAACAACTTTTTTTCAGTCTATCTATACATTTACAAAGAAACTAAGGCTTAAAGAGCTCATTTATTTGTTTTGCCTTATACAGGTATTTTGGGATGGTCTAAAGGTACAAGGACTTTTTCACCTTTGTTTTTCAACTAAGATGGCTGCTTGGCATCATTGCAGACCTTTACTGAGTTACCAGACTAGTCTGAAGAAGCTAGCTTATGTCATACTTGAAAGACCATGCTGTCCTTTAATTCAGAAATAGTTAAGGTATCCAAAAATTGAAAAATCCCTGGGTTCCTCTCTGATATGGGATATTCCTGACAAACTCTACCCTCCCCACACTGAATTTTGATACCTGAGGTCACTGACATTTTTATACAGCAAGGTTTATCAAGGATTCTTTGAAGAGTAAACTTTGAGGACTATTTGGAAGCTTGTTTTGTTCTGTTTTGTTTTAAGTGTGGTAGGTTGGTTTTGTTCCCTTCCTGCCCTTTGATTTCTAATTGATATTCTATTAGTAATCTTGAGATATAATATTTGTTGTACATTATCTATAATTAAATCAGCTAATACAGTAAGTGCAGGTATCTATGTTTCATTAAACAGTGTTATCTTACAAGTATTACTTTATCAGTTGTATATTCATTCTGTAATAAGTCACAGATATTTAAACATTGAGTTACATGACCAAAGAGATTGGAAATCTTCAGAGACACTTAATAAAGATTTTTTTTTTTTGAACTTTGAGAGACAGTCTTGATTTGATTAAAGTTTCTCAGTATCGTCCAGAGAGTATAATCAAAGGAAAACTGTCCCTGTCCAAGTGGATGACTTCAGTGATCTATCCTACTACTAATTTTCTCACTGTTTGGTGGCACTGCTGAAGGTGACAAGAACAGTCCTCATCATGGAAATAACCTATTTGTTATTATTTATTAACTTATGTTTTTCATACAGATTTAATTACAAAAATGTAAGATCAACAAATCAGAGAAAAATCAAGGTAACTTTTGATCACGTGACATGGAATTAATCTACAATAGATTCACTACCTGGTAGGAGCATAGACTAAACTTATGATTCTATGTGTGCAGTTAGATGAACTGATAGAGTGTACATGAAGTGCTACTAAATAAATATGACAGCATGTTGAAGTAATTGTAGTCTAATTGTTTACTTAAGGCAGAATATCATTATGGTAAAAGAATCAATTATTTCTATTTTATTTTAGCATATATGACTTAGATGCAGTCACATGGAAAAAATTACACTTCTGATGGAAAAAAGCCTCCCTATTATGTTTGAGTGGAGATGCAGATATGTGCTTAGCACCAGTAAACGAAATAATAATGGATTTAGAACTGCACACACATACCACTTAATTATGTTTTGCCTTAATGGCGCATGCTTGCTTTATACTTCAAGGTTGAACTTGACTGGTATTGAGAAATGCAGTTTCTCACTCAGGGTGGTAGGAACAGAATCTGAACAGCATGTTCTTGGAGCTCTGTTGAGTATTTTTCACATTTAAGTTGTTCATGACTTAAAAAATATGTTCAGCACCCTATGACTAACATTGAGAGAAAACCTAAAATGTTGAATTTGAAATAAGTTGTTGTGGACTTTTTCATATGCATCTGAGTAACTTCCAGAACCTTTTTCACCACTCTGAGGTGAAGTTCCTCTACTTTCACTTCTGTCAATAAAGTATATCTATATCCCACCTTTAACACAAACTTGATGTTTACATTCTGAACTACTGCAATACTGTACTCATCCTGTTCCTTATTATTGCCGTGTTCTTATGAATCACATTTCCGAACTTAGATAGCTTTACAAATGAGATCTTTGTCTCATCCACAATAAACCCAGAACAATGCTGTTAAAATGAATAAATAAATAAATAAGTTCCTTTCATTTATTCATCAAATCAGGGATTAAGTAAACACTACTACTTTTACATTTAGAAGATGAAGGAGAACATAAAATTATTTTCTGTTTTCCCCCACTCCATGCAGTATGTTACAGACACAATAGAAATAAGAAAAATAAGTAAATAATTAAAAACAAACAAACAAACAAAAACAAGAAAAGAGACAGCAATTGCAGCACTACTAATGAAAATTCAATTTATAAAAAAACTCATATGACATTATTTTCAGAAAGAATGCAATCCCTTGCAATAGATAATCATGAAACGGAACTTGCCATATACAACAGGTAAACAGAAATTTTCCCTATTGAAGAGGTCATAACAGGTCCTGAAAATGTGCATCCTTCTTTTTTATGAAATTACTAAAACGCTATATGAACTTCATTCTTCATCTGACTGTTATATTTGAATTACCAACATGATATTCCAGGTCAAGGAAATTTCTGTGCTTCGACAGATAAGAACAACGGAGCTCTTTAAATAAATGAACCCTATTACTATCCTTAGATATATTAACACAATTTGATTCTGATTTGCCAATACAATTAGTGTGTGATGCATTCTTCCTGTGAGGTGAGAGCAGTCATGTCCCACATTATGCTCATAGGAGAATAAAAAACCAATTACCTTTGCTTCAAGGACACTAAGCAAAGCAGAAAGTGACTATGCACAACTGAACGGGTGCATAACTGTTATCTTCAGAGTATGCAAGTTTCATCAGTACTTGTATGGATGATATTTCACATTTCATAGAATCACAGAATTATTTTGGTTGAAAAAGACCTTTAAAATCATTGTGTCCAACCATTAACCTTACATTGACAAGTCCACCTCTAAAGTGTGTCCCTAAGTGACACATCTACACATCTTTTAAACATTTCCAATACCTAAGCAATACACAAGGTCTCCCCTCAGCCTCCTTTTTTCCTGACTAAACAATCCCAGTTCCCTCAGCCGCTTTTCATAAGACTTGTGCTCCGGACCCTTCACCACCTCTGTTGCTCTTCCTTCAACACACTCCCATACTTCATTGCCTTTCTTGTAGAGAGGGGCCCAAAACCGAACACAGTATTTGAGGTGGGGCTTCACCAGTGCCGAGTATAGGGGGACAATCACTTCACTGGTCCTGCTGGCCACACTATTTCTGATACAAGCCAGGATGCTGTTGGCCTTCTTGGCCACCTGGGCACACTGCTGGCTCATATTCAGCTTGCTGTTGACCAACAATTCCAGGTCCTTTCCTGCTGGGCAGCTTTCCAGACACTCTTCCCCAAGCCTGTAGTGTTGTATGGGGTTGTTGTGACCCAAGTGCAGGACCCAGCACTTGGCCTTGTTGAACCTCATACAACTGGCCTCAACCCATCGACCCAGCTGCTCCCGATCCCTCTCTAGAACCTTTGTAACCCTCCAGCAGACCAGCACTCGTGCCCAATTTGGTGTTGTCTGCCAGCTTACTGAGAGTACACTTGATTTCCTCATCCAGATCATGAATAAAGGTATCTAGCAGAACTGGCCCAAATACTGAGTCCTGGGGAGCACCACTCATGACCGACTGCCAACTGGATTTGACTCCATTCACCACAGCTCTTTGGGCCCAGCCACTCAGCCAGCTCTTTACCCAGCAAAGAGTACACCTGACCAGTGCATGATCATCCAGTTTCTAACAGATCTTCTTCTCGTATCACGTATTTGAACCAGACTTGGATTTCCATTTCTAGCTATGAAGAAAATTCAGAACTGGGCTCTTCTGTTATCTGCCCACGATTGTTGTCAATCAATGAATTTCTTCATTAGTTGGTTATTCATATGGCTTGTCAAGATTAGCTTTGTCATTCAATCACTAAAAACCTACCCATTTTGGAGAATTAGATCATATGCAAAAGGTTTGCCAGCAATGAAAATGCACAGGTAAGCCAAATAATATCCTAAATTCTGATCAAAGTGCTGGTAGAGAAAAGCCTGAAAAGAGAGTACATATGCCTGATATTTCTGAATTAATACATCTGTACAATCACTAATAAATATTTTTCATCTATATTCAGGCTAATAATTACTGAATAAAGTTACCTATAAAGGCATTGTTCTGTTCTCGGTAATGCTGTCTCTACAGGTGCATGATTAACCTTTCCCCAAATTTGAAGCAGTGCTCAGGTATTTCTGTCCATTTTAATCCATTGTGAGGCGTACAGTAAGTCAACAGAAGAACTGGAGTTTTGTAGCCTCTGGGACAAGAATATGTAAAAGCAGTGCTGTAAGCTGTTAGCATCAGACACTACTTATCAAGAAAACTTTATTCCAGTAATTAAATGATGTAAAAGATAATTTTTCATTCAAATAATTAATTTCTTATATAGATCTAATGTTTTAGAAATTTTTGCAAGAGTTGAGCAACAGCTGTGTAGCTGCATGTTTTGCATGTATGTCAATGGGAGTTATAGTTGAAAGCAATTGAAACATATCACCTCATCCCCAAAAGCATTTTTCCAACTTGTATATGTTGGGAAAGACAGGGTAAGTGTTTTAATGCTGCAAATATCTCCAAGACAGAAACGGCATATTATGTAGTAGACAAATAATTCAGTGTCAGGTGGAAGAAGCTTTTTGACCCATCATACCATGAAGCCTGCAGAATAAAACACAGTATTTTGTTCCAGAGCAGACTCCTCTCCTGTACCTATACAGTTTTCCGATTCTATGTCGTTAAAAACAGAATAGTTTATGGCAATGTCTGATTCACCCATCTTGTAGTTTAATGCACAGTATTATGAAACATAATGTTATTAGATTATTAACAAGCTGGAATGTGCCTTTTTTTTTTTTTTTAATATGTCCTCTAGGATTTCTTTGTTACACATATGCTAGTTACATGGGGAGAAGGTGATCCGGGAGACAAGGGTGTAATGTAGACATCTCAAGTAAGAATTTCAAGCTTGTTACTGTTCTGTACCCTTTCTCTCGTTGCTAGCTACTACCAATATTTTACCTTGCTTCTTTTAGCTGATTTGCAGAAAAATTATATATGTGTTTCTTCTGGAATATCAAGGTTCCTACTTCTATCTGTTAGTAACAACTGTCCCCTGACTTCACCTTCTTGCAGACAGATGCGGTTATTCCTTCTACACACTGGAGAGAGAGAAACTACCCAGCAGGACTGGCTAGGTATTCTATCTGAAATTTCCATATTTCAAATTAAATTTTTTTTGTCTTCAGCCTTGTAACTACATTTTAAATTACTTTCATACTTTTGTTATGATGATTTTATGTAGAATATAGTTGGTAGTACACAATATAGCATGCATTTTGATTACTAATAATAGTTTTATGCAAACCTGACTTGAAAACGTACTTGTGATGTCTGTTTATGAAGTTCTGTAGTGTGACAGTGTGAATTTAGCATAAAATATCCATGTTACATATTATACACAATAACATTTATTGTATGAATATAGCAAAAAATGCTTTAATGGTAAACGGGGTGAGAAACTTAGATATATTTTGAAATTTCTGGAGGTAAGAGATATTCTTAATGGTACTTTATAACACAGTCTAGGAACAAAATGTATGTTTTAGCTGGTTTTGTACATAGATTAGAAACAGTTCCAGAACGCTGAAAATCAGGATAGGAATTACATTGACTCTCTACAGTCATGCCAGTTTCAACAAGGTTAACATTAGATTTAGAAGAGGTTTTTCTTTAAGTTTGTAAAATTTCAAATTCTAAACAGTTTTAACAGGAACTTAAATTCTGCAGAGTATTCAGAGAGATTCATCATTATTGTTCAGTATGTAGTTTACAATCGAATTGCCTAAACCATGGAAAGTTTTATGTTGTTTCTGCAAGTATTAATTTTAAATATAGGTTTCCGATAGCTTGTGGTTATCAGAACATATGCCACTACTTAAAACAAACATAATTTATACATAGCACAGAACACTAACAGCTTGCTAAAGCAAATTTTTCACACTATGACTTGCTCTTTGTTAGTTCCTGAGGACAGTGTTGAAGTGTGAAAGCTAATACTTTTGCAATGTTGAAGAAGTTGTGCTTTCACATCTTTACTGATTGCAATAATCTGGAGAAGAAGATATTCCCTACTTTGGAGATATTTTAATTTTCTCCTGCACTGACAAACAGTTGTTTTTTTAAAAATTGTTTTAGATGCTGATCTCTTGTTTTACTGTGAACATTTTATGTCTGAACCTAATTTTCCAGACTCTTGATGTGTGTCTGATGTCAAAGCAGTTATAGTATATCAGGATGTTTCCAGAAGAATATGTTAAATTTCTGCCTTGGGAATCTTATAACAGACTTCTGGAAGCTAGCCCTGAGGTATGTGGTTTTTGGAGTTAGGGAGTCAGAGCTGGAAATCATTTTCTTGTGTTCAGTCAGTTGAAAAATTGTACTGTTGCTGTGGTTGCAGGTTTCATTTTGTTTTGATTATCTTTGTTAACAGAGCTATTACAGAAATTTCCAGTTATATTGTCCATGTTTGTGAAAGACTAAAATGCCTCTTATTTTGGACAATATGTTTTATAGTCATGTTAATTTAAATACTTAGTGTAATGCATCTTATAACATGACCAGCTTCACTGTGACATTTTTGCCTTAACTGAGAGCATTTCCCCTGCTCTTCTGTATGTCTGATCAAATCCTGAACGGAAGCATAAGCACAGTGATAAAGAATACAAATGGAATATTTTGTTAAGGATAACTCCCTATAGTGTAGAAGTATTATAAGTTTTTATGAGCCTGCACATCCTCACTGTAATCATACATAAAGGACATGAAGGGAGGGAAAAGAATTCTGGCTTCTGTTGCTCATGCTGCAGTTGAACTGACTCATTATTCCAGTAACATCTAAAGATCTTCTACGTAAGTTGAGGCCACAGTTCTGTTCAATTTGCCACATTTCAACATACGCATTGCTTATAGTACATGCATTTAGATTTTCAAGGATTTCCAATCTGTTAAATGCTGATTGTAAATCTGATCTTCAAAAGGTTGCCTACTTCTGTTATACCTAAAACTTCATATCAGGCTTCTGTTTGGAGAGACTACAATAAACATAGAGGTGTCCTGGGCAGGACGGTGGCAAGGGTCATCTACCTTAGCATTTCATAGGCCAAATAGGACACCAATGAAGGACAAGCAAATGCCATTTCCTTTCATACATTTTTCCACTGATCACTTATCCATATTTTTCTATATATGTCAGTTTCATAACATTCAGATCTAGGGATATGACCATTCAGTTATTCAGTCCAGATTTCACTGGGTGCCTTTAGGTAAAAAAAGTGTAAGTATTTGTGTTTTTTAATTGCAGCTGTTGTTACTGAAATCACTGCTACAAAAAAAAAAATCCTCATAATACTTAAGCATGATAAAAACATTTTGTATTTCACTGATCACAGCAAATATGGCTGACCACTGCTGCCAGTGATATGCCTAAGACTCTTTAAACTGAAACAACTAAGTCAATTCAAACCTGAGGTTCTCTGGACGAAACAAAAATCTATATTTGCACTGTACTTTAGGACTGATCTGGCATAAAGGAGTCGTACCTTTTTTTTGGGCAGGGTATATATAGAGCAATACATCAACCATGCTTAAAGATATTTCACATTAATTTTTTAGTTCCTATCTACCCATTCTGAATGGAACTGGAGATCTTGGACCAAGGGAGACTGAGATTCTATAAGTGGAAGAGATTTTTTTTCATTTGTTACATGAAATGCCAGGGAAAAAATCCCAAGGATTTCCCAGGCATTTCAGGCTGCAGCTGTAATGAAAATGTTTGTGACAAGCAAGTTCGCAAGCTTTTATAGTACATCTGAGGCCAAGGGTCACATTGATCCTGGCTTGTATCAGGAATAGTGTGGCCAGCAGGACTAGAGAAGATATCGTTCCACTGTACTCGGTGCTGGTGAGGCCCCACCTTGAATACTGTGTTTAGTTTTGGGCCTCTCATTACAAGAAAGACATAGTGAGAGTTCAGACAAGGGTAAAGAAGCTGGTGAGGGGTCTGGAGCACAAGTCTGATTAGGAGCAGTTGAGGGAACTGGGGCTATTTAGCCATGAGAAAAGGAAGCTGAGGGGAGACATTACTGCTGTCTACAACTATCTGAAAGGAGGTCATAGCATGGAGAGTGTTGGTCTCTCCTCCCAAGTAGCAAGTGATAGGACAAGAAGAAATGGCCTCAAGTTGCTCCAGGGTAGGTTCAGATTGGATATTAGGAAAAAATTCTTCATGGAAAGGTTTGTGAAGCACTGGAACAGGCTGCCTAGGGAAGTAGTTGAGTCACCATCCCTGGAGGTGTTTAAAAGGCATATAGATGAGCTTCTTAGTGCCATGGTTTAGTGCCAAAGTTAGTTTATGGTTGGACTCAATGATCTCGAGGGTCTCTTCCAACTGAAATGATTCTATGAATCTGTAAGTGTTTCTGTGAAAAATCTGTGGAATTTATTGCCAGTAGCTGAAATGAAGGACCACATCTAGTCCATGTTATCAACACAGATTATTGAAATATTGACATTTCCAAGTGTGAGAGAACTTGCAGTGACTTAATTAGGGGAAAGCATATATTCTTCTGACTCTGAGGTAAGGTGACACTGGCTCTCAGACAACAACAGGCACTCTATTGGATGCTATTTGCTCCAACTCTCTAGAGGTTATCCATGTCAGACAGCTACAGATCAGTCAGGAAGCCCACATCTGAAATGTCTTCCTTTGGTATTTACACATTCTCAAAGTCAAACTTCCGCAAAAACAAAAATCTTCTTATTGATATCTCATACAACAGATCCTCTAACACTGCTGGCCTTTTTTTCCATTTGCTCTCTGGTGCAAATAATGACCCATTCTGGCATATTTGGATCAACTGTGTGATCCCATGGACTTATTGCTGTCTGACCTCCGGTAAGCACTGACCTTCGGTCAGAAAGAACCTAACAAAGAACAGGCTGAAACAGAGCAAGTATGTTCTTGATGATATAAAGTCCCAAAGGAAAGGAGAAAGCTTTTCATCAGCATCTAGGGAAGACTGCAGAGTCTGATTTAAGAGACAGCTGCATAATAAGTTACCACACTATGAAGGAGTATTAGTGGATAGGACCTATTCTGCCAGAATACAGTAAGAGTAGAATATTGGTTTTTTATCTTTTTTTTTTTTTGGCTGCTCGCAAATTAAAACTGGAATTCTGTAAACAGTTATGATTTTCTAGCTATTTAATTTTAAATTTTTGTAAAATCTAATTTTAAGGACTGGAAGTATTTGCATCTTTCATGTGCTTTTGCAGAAAAAGTAGGGAAATGTTAATTCGTGCTTCATGTGATATCTATGCTTCTGAGTAAGACACTTGTCAATTTATCCAGCTTCCCCTTGTGGAGATCAATGGACTCTATGCATGAGCATGACTTCACATTCAGTCTTGCCAAACGGCCAACCTTCTGAAGTACTCTTTGGAGCGAATGTTGGTCAGTCAGAACCGGTTTTGAAACCTACTGCAGGGACCTGCAAAAATACTATCATATGGCTTAATATAGTTATTTTTGTGCATCTTGAAATCAACATGTAGCCAGCCTAACAGAATCCCAAAACATTCAGACACTTACAAAGCTCAAAAATACTGGTTCTTCATGCATGACTCTAAAGGTCATAGTTCTATACTATTCTCTATAAAAGTCAACCCTGAATATAGGAGTGGTTGAATCAAACTCTTTCCAAAGCTTATCTTAATAATTTGAGATTTACCTGAATTTTTCTAAACTGCAATTTCTGGGAGCTCTTCAAGATAAAACTGGGAAAACTACCTTTATTTTCATGCTTTTCTTTTTTCTTTCTTTTTTTTTTTTTTTCCTTTTATTTCCTTGCTTATACTTTTAAGTGCTAGCTTGGACCACCATTTTCTACACTGTCTGTAATCCCTTTTTATGGGGTATCTGACCTTTACAGAATTTAGATGTAGACAGAATACAAATGTATAATTAGATTATTTTTTTTTCTACTGATTTGAGGCAATGAGGGAGGAAGATAAACAGATTTAAAAAGAAGCCTCAGGAAAAGAACACAAGTTGTACAGTTAATATACGTCATGCTGACCAGTAGAATTTATTGAAATAGACTATTATATTACTGAGGTTTTTGAATTTTTATTATAGAATGAAGAGAGAAGAAAAATGTTACCCCAAAGGCAGCAACAGCCTTTGAAATCACAGTTTATTGTTCAGAAGACTTGTATAAAAGACTAGGAGAAGAATAACACCCTCTTTCTCAAATTAAATATGAAAACCTTTCAAGCTTACAAATGTTAATTTATAATATCATAAAGTCTCATGTCCTCCAATTGGCAAGCACAGTATTTAATATCATACCTACCTATCCTTAACAGAAAAGACATTCAGTACACACTTTTACAAAATTCACACTGGTATGCTGAAAAGAATGAATTTTCACACTGCAATGGATCTACCTTGTGAAAGGCTTGTGATAGGCTTTTCAAGGACTGAAATTTGCTTTTATTTCTTAGGACAGTGAAATTTAGAAGTAAAAATGTCTCATAAAATTGTGGGGATTTTTTTCTTGCTTGTTTTCTTGGGCAATGACAAGATTTTTGTGAATAGTAGAAGAGAAAATATTAATTACCTTGAAAAGGAAATACCTCATAGCATTGGGTTTTTATTTTAAGAAATATTATTTTTATTCTGTTTGACACTTCAAAGACTTCAAAGGATACTTTTTTTTTTTTTTTTTTTAGGACACAAACATCTGAATAACAGGCTAAATGTATTGCTGTCTTTATATATCTATGACATTTGATATACTTTTATTTTGTCAATGATGTGCCTGTTGTACTGTAGACATGGACAGATTCCTTCATAATTTATTTACACTCAAAAACCTATTTCTTGAAACTGCTGTTCTTGAAACTGCTGTGTAAATACTTAATACTATGTATAAGAAAAAATTGCATTGATAGCATTACATATTAACAATTACATACTTTGTAATATATTTGCTGCATATTTTACAAGTGGAACACAAGCAAGAAACAGTAAGTTCTACATACCTTTCCTGCAACTATGAAAATGGTCAGGATGGTGATGTTACTGAGACTAACAGACAGGGAAAGAAGGGAGAGTAAGGATTTCAAAGGCAGATAAGGATTTTATTTTATTTTTTTTTTAATTTTGGCATAGTTGGTGAAGGTGAATTTATTTCCAGAAATGTTAGCAAATACATTAATTTCCCTTTTGTTCATAAGCACAACTGTTAATTGAGAAGGGGGTTAAACTTAGGCACTGGAAAGACAACTGAATACAATTCCCACTTAACTGATTTTTCTTTTGAGCTTTGCTTTCCACTTGCGTTTTTGATGCCAGACAGCACTGACTTCTAAAGAACAGAATAAGGAAATCCATCCAGCTATGACACAACACTTTCGTACTTCATGGTATATTTAACTGATATTTGTGAAGTTTCTTGTGTACAAACTCAAAAGAGAAGTTCTTCCTTTGTAAATGTTTTAAAACCCCATTATTCCTCCTGTGAAAGAATTCACAAGTTTGTGCTTATCTCCTCCAATTTTCTTTTCCAAAGTAGTTGTGCTGTACACCAGCTCTTTGCAGAGTACTCTAGTACTTTGCTTGTAGCTGTAGTTTAGTGCTGAAATTTAGAATTTAATTTCCATTCTCTCTTCTTCCTCCCTATAATGAAAAGTTTGAAAACAAATGAGAAATTAGGGTATTGTCTATAACATTTAAGTCTGTTTCTATTATTAATCTTTCCCTGTCCATTAGAGAAGTTCACACTATAAACAGAAATATAATCTGCAAGTAAGTCCTCCTTTTTTTAAGCATGACAGGAAGCATGGTTATAGTTTTTAAATGTGCTGTGTACCTTACTTTCTATAAGTCTTTTTATATCACAAATAGTTTTGTTGATTTAATTGATATAAGTACCAGTAGTTCCACTATACTAATGCGGTAAAAAAATAATGGCATCAAATAGTGAAATGAGCATTCTTTATTAGGTCCATAACAAATCTAAGGATAAATTCTAGTTTTCTTCTATCCTATTATAAGTGCTTTATTTGTTTGACTGCTGCATTTAGTTTGATTAAACAAAATGATAATACTTCATTGTCAAATACATTTTTTAATAATCAAATAGGTTTGATTTGAACCTGATAATCAGCTTATTGTATTTAACATAATCACCATCTCTTTGTGATAAATGCTATGCCCTAGAAGGGCTTAGTTTTTCCTGTTTGTATTAAAATATATGCAAAACTGATTCAAATAAAATTTAATAAATATTTCTATATCTAGAATTTTTTTTAGCCAATGTGCCTAGAAAAATGCTGTAAGCATCATGTCTTGATAAGAAGTCAGTGTTTAAAACAATGGCTTTTAAATCTGAAGGAGTTCAGTTAGACTTCGGCCCTTTCCCCTTCTGAAATCAGTAGAGATTCCCAGCTATTTATTTTGAGTACTATAGGATCCTTAATAGTTTCCTTCATTTCCTAAATCTACAGCGGTTCAGTTTCACAAATGAGAAGTTCAGTGGATGAGCCTGTCACTAGGAAGCTCTTTTAATTCAGAGTTATGTTCTAACTACAAAAGTTCTTTGAAACTCTAAAAATATATGTCATTTACATAGCATACTGCATATTCAAAACACTGTGTAGGCATCACGACATAAGCATTCTCTGTCCCAGAAACAGCAATGGGAAAATGTCATGCATATTTTACAACAGCAAAAACTTAAGGCAGAAGGGTGAAAAAAGCTCAGCCAAGACCATGAGATGAGTAACTGGTAGATGTAATTAGGATCTAGGCACAGCTAATTTTGTCTTTTAATTCACTTCTCCAATTTATGCCGCTTCTTAAGGATGCAGCTCCTTGAATAGGATCCTAGATAACTTTGTGAGTGTTCTTTTCACCATGTTGAAAGAAAAACAAAGCAGAGGGGGGAAAAAATATCTTCAATTATCTATAAAAATAGCCAATAGGGCTTTACAAATCCCTTGAAGGCTCTGATAATTAAGGGATTGTCAACACTGATTCTTCACTTTCTGAAAGAGGTGTCTATTATTCAGCAAAAGCAAAAATATAACTCTCTGCATTGTCTTTAGATTTTGCAAGTTTTGAAGTAATCTAAGAAAGTATTAAAACGCTAAAGCTTTGAAGAACTTAGTCTAATTACAATCAATAAGTTTGTTGTTGAGAGAGTGATGATTTTAAAATGCAATTCTCCATTATTTTTTAGAAAATATGGAAGGGACTAGTTATTTTTCCAAGTCAGTCTGCATATCATGAGAGGAAAACATAGTTCTTTCAAATGTCACATAAAACTGGGTATTTTCTGAATAGTGGTGCCTTACCACTTTGACTGGAGAGTGAAGAAAATGTGTTTCTTAGCATGAAAATATTTGATAACAGTTCAGGAGAGGCTTTGCATAAACTGTTGCAGAGGAACAGATTTTTATTTGTTTTATTTTTGAAATAAGGTAAATTAATGGAATTTCTAAATACCCTTTTAATTTAAGTCCATCTGTAATTTTGATTGAAAAAGGAGTAAAGGATTAATTATAGCTTGTTAACTGGCTTTCCTTCATTTTGTCCCAAATGACAGTTAAACATATCTACAGCCATAGAAGCAGCTTAAAACTGTGTTCCATAGCATTGGTCCATCCATAAGCAATGCTTTCCAAATACATAGACAAAAAGTATTGTTACTGTTTTCAGTTCAAGAAGATACTTTCTAAAGCAGTTCCTTCTGTGATGTCAGACATGGATGAAATAGTTGGAACTCTTAACACTTTTTCTAGTAGGCTATGTTTTACCACTTTATATGGTCCTGAACACTGTGCTGTAGATTACCCCCCTCGAGCAGAGGGCTTGGAAAGGATATACTCCAGAGGTCACTTCCAACTACACAGAATCACAGAATGTTAGGGATTGGAAGGGACCCCAAAAGATCATCTAGTCCAATCCCCCTGCCATAGCAGGAACACTTAGATGAGGCTACACAGGAATGTGTCCAGGCAGGTTTTGAATGTCTCCAGAGTAGGAGACTCCACAACCCCCCTGGACAGCCTGTTCCAGTGTTCTGTCACCCCCACTGAGAAGAAGTTTCTTCTCAAATTTAAGTGGAACCTCTTGTGTTCCAGTTTGAACCCATTATCCCTTGTCCTACCGTTGGTTGTCACCAAGAAGAGCCTGGCTCCATCCTTGTGACACTCACCCTTTATATATTTGTAAACATTAATGAGGTCACACCTCAGTCTCCTCCAAGCTAGAGACCCAGCTCCCTCAGCCTTTCCTCATAGTGGAGATGCTCCACTCCCTTAGTCATCTTTGTCGCCCTGTGCTGGACTCTCTCCAGCAGTTCCCTGTCCTTCTTGAACTGAACCTCAACCATTCTCTGATTATTTTCCTAGGGTCCTTATTAATGAACTAATTTCTTTCAACAACAAGTAGTTCTTCCCTCACAATGGTAAATTTTCCTTAAGTATTTCTATAATCAGAACTTTGGGAAGTACCAATCTAGTAGTTTGCCTTTCATCATCTTTAGAATACTGTTAAATTTCAATTCATTAAAGTTATTGCAAATTACAATAATAAAATTAATGTAATTTGTGTAATAAACAGAGAGGACCTGCTAATGACATATTGACCTGGAGTCACAAAGACCTTTAAGAACTTTATCTTGATTTCAATAAGAGTGGAACTTTAAAGATCTTTGTGACTCCAAGACAGAATATGGGGGAGAATTATTTTGGGATTTAGTATTATTTTTTAGATAAAGCAGGAAACCAGGAATAGACTTTGAAGCTGGAGATAGTAACTGTGAGTTCCGCTTCTGTAACTGTGACAAGTCCTTCAGTTCTCCTGGTTTTTCCCTGAAATTATTCAACTTCATTGGGTGAATTAAATTAGAACCAATTTACCATTTTGTTACTACAGGAAGAACCAAGCTAATTATTTTCTAAAAGGACCATTTGATGTCCATTCAACGTCCTTCTCAAACTTGAAGAATGTATTTGAAGTGGTTTTACTAGGTTATAGAACAGAGAAAGAAAATTCAAAAGAGTGTTCTTCCTGGTTGCTTGCAAATGTACTTTCATTACTCTGTTATATGGTAAAATACCTCCAGTTCATGAAACAACCAGGTAAGGGAAACTGAATTAACGGTGTCTGAAGATATTTTTCAGTATTATGTCATTTTGAGTATCTTTCCAAGATGCCAACACTTACATTGTTTTAGAACTTCTTTTCCTAATACAAAAGAAAAAGGAATTTTCCTAAAGACTTTATTTACAAAAATGAAAATGTTATTATATATTGTATATTTTATAAGTTTTGGCAACAGGAATTATATCGACTAATGGCTATTTAGTTGTTACCCCATTGGTTTCCACTGGCAAATTATAGGAAAACTGAATACACTATTTTGCTGTGTACTGTCAGTCTGAAACTTTGTGGCCATTTTTGTAGAGCTGAATGAAAGCAGGTAGAGCTGGGTGATTTCTTGCATTTACATCTTTTGCTATCAGAACATATTTGCATGCTGTATTTGGAGCAGGGAGTTGGAGGAAAAAGGAAATTGATCTGAAAGGAACCAATTTCTGGATTGCTGTGTTGACCAGTTCAGATATCTGTAAGAAAATTTGAAAACAAATACTTCAGGTGTATTGTCTTGCAAAAAAAAAAAAAAAACACCAACAAAACCAAACCAAACCAAAACAAAACAAACCCAAACAAACACTACAAGTTGCATAATCTGCAAGTTTATTTGTTTTTATGAAATATTTTTATTTAATACAATGTACAAGTAAAGATGCCGAGTATGTCACTGTCATGATTTATTCATGATACACAGTGGTTATGCCGATAATTATGGTATGCAAGTATGCAATTATGAAATCTTCAGAAAAAGCTCAAGGCCTAAAAGAGTCACAAAAGTACTGACAATCTTCATTAAAATGTATACAAGGACATTCCCAAGTCACTCATTGACATGATATTATTTGAATATTCTCAAGTAACACTTAGGATCGCATACACTTTGTATATATTTTTTTTACTCTGATTGGATAGCAAATGAAGGCATCTCCTTTAAAATATCACGTATTTTGGTGCAAATAAAGTTTAGAAAAGCTGCCAGTATTCAGGATAAAAAAGCAAAGCAAGCCTCAAGATCTGTTGATATTGCCCACCATTATTCTGCATAATCACAAGTAAATATAAAATATAAAATTTGCTTTTAGGTCTCCTAAAAGAAATATATTAACACATTTGTAGAGATTTTCTTTCTTAAATTGCAACGAGGATTTATGTATTGAATGCTAACATGTGTAAAACAGGCTGGTTAAAGAGAGAAAAAGAGAGAGAAAGAGAAAGAGGGAGAGTAAGAGAGAAAAGGAGGAGAGAAAGAACCCAGAATAAAAATTATTGCAGGAAAAAAGGCAAAATAACAACAACAAAAAAGCTATGTGTTTGAATTTCTAATCTTTATTTTAACTATAAATGTATAAAACCAAAGTTAACCAGGTACATCTCAGCTCCCTTTCATTGTATTGCAATGCTTATGAAACGCCCTTGATTATACCTTCACATCCAGTTTTCTTCACGTGGAACTTACCACCGATCTCCTTATGGACAGAACTCTCCTAGAGAACCCTACACTGTTGATTAAGCAGATTAAGCAGGTATTCTAGAGTCCTGTGGAAATCATCTGTACCATGGGGATCCTCTAAGGAACCATGTTCTCTCCAGAATACAGAAAGCTTTACCTCCCTGCAGACTTTTTAATCACTTCTGAATTAAAAAAAAATCACAGTACTTTATCTTACAAGAGGGAGTACAAGTACAAGGGTTTAAATTCCTAACCATCCAGGTATTTTGGGAGATACTTGAATTCCTTAGGCATTCTTGACATATCTGCAGCACTTTCTGTGTTAAAAATGTAGGTCTCATTTTGGCCACATTTTCAAATTTTATGTGCATGGACTCAATGCCTTCAGCTGCAGGTGGTAACTGCTTCCCAACTCATTTGGAGAGCTCCAGCTAGAGATATGATAGAGTGACTTTATTTTTCCCTTTCACCTTCTGGTTCCACTTCTCCCTCACAAAATGATCCTGCTTTGCAGCCGTATTTTCCCTTGCTCTTTTTTGCCTTTCACATTTCTTTTAAAAATCTGAATTTAATAAAACCTCCCTCATTTTGTACTATGTCTCTTTTCTACAGTATTTTTCACTAACTCATTTTCCCCTCTTTGTAAATCACTTTTGAGCATAAAAATTACAACTTGTCATCTACATCTGACAAAATACTTAGAGCACATGTAGTATGATTTGTTCTAGTTTGTTTACTGTTGTTGTTGTTGGGATTTTTTGTTTGTGGGTTTGTACGTTTTCCTTAAAAAAAACCCTAAGACTCAGAGTAGTAATTTGAGCATTCAAATTCCTGGTTTTTTGGTTCTGTCATCGCATCATGTGATACTGTGCAATGTAGCTGTTCCAGGAAAGAATAATTTATCGATATCCAGCTACTTATTTGATTAAATCAGTTCTTAACTTCCCTACCTTGCCTTGGTGCTGACTTAATTATTACGAAGCTTAATACTTGAAACATTTTCATTCTTTAATATAAAGCATTCTGAGAGTGAAATTAGTGGTGTCTTGTCCATTACAAAGGATTTACTCACATGAGATATACCTCTCTTTTGAGTATGTCAATAGTAAACTTAGCCTTTGACCCTAGCTACTGGACTGTACTGTCTGAAGTTACGTTGCTATTGAAGACAGCTATACAGATATATTTCTTATCTCTCTCATTCTATAGTCCACTGTGATATGACTTAAGACTGATTTTCTAGTTTTCTTTCGCCTTCTGAATTACCTGTATAATAGGTACTGGAGCATTTCACATAGCAGTAAACATTACCTTGTGCAGCTTCTGTGGTTATGAGCCCAGGTGACATTATTGCCTCTCACATGTTCCACGAATGGGGAGGTTATCCTTTAATTAACCCTGATAATGTCAAAAGGAAATGCATAAATGTCAAGCTATTTTCAACATTTTTTCACAAGTGAGCCTAGAAGCACGAGTAATAGCTCATATTAAGGTGGCACATGATAAGAAAATAATGAAAGTAAAAAAAACAGAAACAACCACCAAAACTGTTTTTAGTGTAGGCTTTTACTGTTATCTTTTCCTTAACGTAACCAGTGATAAAACCCACATTTCATTCATCAATACGACTGAGGAACTGACAAATGTGAACACTGAAAAAGAAAAGAAATCTTAAAAATTTATGTTAGCATTTGGTCTTGTAGTTGTAAATACAGTTAGATTTCCTTATTTCAATTTACTGTGTCAATCCTACATCCTACAGTTTTTTTGTTGATGTTGAATAGCTCCAGTAGGTCATTTGCAGAATATGTTATAATGCACTATTTGAATGTAAATGGTGTGATCTAAATCCATGATGGGTTTTAAAGAAAATAATTTGTATTAAAAATGTTTGAAAATAGGACATTATTAACATATATACAGCTCTCTTCATATAGGCACAACTTCTAGGTTTTTGAACAAAGTCATTATATCTGTATATTAAGTTCCACAGCATTCACCACAGCCACTGTTCAACATAAAGCAGCATTTTACCATCTAGTTACAAATGTGGGTGATAAAGGTAACATTAACACCTAAAAAGTAACTGACACCCACCACGTCTTCAAGGTTTCTCCGAAGCCCCTACTTTTTGTTTGATGAACTGACAACTCACACAGTGACAGGTTATAAACCTGAAAATTTGTTATGACCATCATTATCAAGAATGATACATGTTGTGACCTAAGAAGCTATTTTACCTTCAGAGACTCACCATGTTAACAAATTATTTTTTTGTGCATTTCATTTTAATAATAAATTTATTAAAATGTTACCTTAAATTTTCTAATTTATCTTTTGTTTTTAAGAAATAAAATAGTGGTATATATGTAGATACTGCCTTATTCTCTGCAGGAATATATTTTCTTAAATATTCCTATTAAGAGGATTTAGGTGCATGCTAGGATTTTTAATATACTCATAGAGTTTGTTAGAACAGTTATAAAAATTAAATAGTCACATATGCACTAGGCAGAATAAATATAAATGCAGTGGAAAGTTGTTTTTTCTCCTCTAAGACAGACTTTAAAAAAATGCTGTTACAGAATGGCTTTTCCCTGCCTGTAGCAAACTGAAAAATCTTGATGCTGTATTAAATTAGCATTGTCTGAGCATTTTTTATTCCCATAGGACTCAGCATCTCTAACTGTCTGTTGTGGGATAGAGAAGCTAGCCCTTCTTTTCCTACAGACATTGGTTTATTCTGAACTGATTTGGATAAAAGATGTTTTTACTCGCTTTGTCAGGATAAATGGTACAAATAGCTTCAACATAAGTTTTCTTAATAGCCAACAGCTCTCTGATTTCATCCGGTTTCAATCTCATAAAGACTTTTGAGAAGAAGCCAATATGAACCCAAGTGAATACAAACTTTTTCATTATTATTTTGATAAGTGGTCTCTTTGTGATGGTAGCTGTTTTGAAATATTTGTTTCGTATAAAAAGTCATGCTAAAATGTCTATAGATCATTACCAGTTAATTAAGAAATTTAAAAATAACCAGCAGTATATTTGATCATTTCACATGTCATTTTCTACATGAGCATGTTAGCAAATCTGATTTAAAAGTTTCCTCTGCTGGATTTCTGCATAACATTTTCCACATATATTCCTGTGAAGATAAGTTTCATGAATGCTGTAAGCAAAACTCCTGGTATATGGAGTAAAATTAATACTGTGCTCATCATTGTAAACATAATGATCCTGAAATTGCATGATGAGGATGATTCTAATGTACCTGGGGCACAAAAACATATCACATGTAATAAATGTCTGATCAAAATAGATTATCACTAACATATTCCGTAAGAGGTACCAGTAAAACAAATTACAAACAAATTAAAATAAATTTGAAGACCAAAAGATTCAGAAGAATGCTATAATATGATCTTTGAGTAAGAAAAGGTAGAAAACAGAAAAATAAAAACAAGAATTATCCTCTTCTCAATTATGCTAAAAACATTTATGTACAAGTGCAATACTGTGCTAGTGATAAGTGATTTTTGAGTGGTACATGATAAATACATTGCAGTACCCTGTGCTAAATAAAGTATCATCTTTTCTCTAAAGTGCAGAAGTTAGACCTTGTGTTCCTTATGAGTTCTAAACCCTTCATTTAGAGTACGAGTATTCCTCTCTCACCTCAAAATATTATAGGGAAGTTCTTAACATACACACTTTATTTACTTCACAGTAATAGCACTTCTTTACTGTGATATCATTCCTGCAAAGCACTGGTTTTCTGAAAGTAACAATTTTTATCTTACTGACTAAAAATATCCAAAACAAATCTGAAGAAGTGGAAAATACTACTATTTTTGTCTGTTTTTGCAGTTCTCCTTTTGAAAAACACACACTGTATTCCTGAATAGATTCCAGGCCCTGCTTTTGCAATGTTGCCCTGAGCTAAAAGGGGAATAAATATCAACTAGACCAACAGATAATTGTATTTTGACTTTCTTTGTCTTGG
The DNA here is from genome assembly GCF_036013475.1 of Columba livia. Classification (NCBI taxonomy): domain Eukaryota; kingdom Metazoa; phylum Chordata; class Aves; order Columbiformes; family Columbidae; genus Columba; species Columba livia. The sequence continues at coordinate 77,267,867 of NC_088603.1, forward strand.
ATCCTAAGTCTAACAAACAAACATGATATTCACAGATGATGCCTGTACATGAGCTCAAGTATCACAGTGTCATTTCAATGCTTGTTGTAGCTGCCAGAACAATATAGGAGGTTAGAAGTTCAGGCTCCATTCTGTTACTTGAAAAATATGAAAGCCAATGTTCTCACATATGTGCCTAAAATTAGGCATCAACCCATATGAGTTCTGTAAATGTTGGCACTGACTCATTTCAGAGGAAGAAGTGAATGCTCAGGACCCATAAAAATGAGGCCACTGTGTTTACAGCTTGCCTACATGGTGAGGTTTTGTTTGTTTGCTTTTATAAAGCCCTGCCTTTGTATGGCAAATGATCCTGCATATGTGGACCTGTTGACACTTCCATTATATGATTAAAGAAAAATATTTATCCACGGCAAAGCAGTTCTCTAGAGATTGTCTCTGTGCTTGTAAGCTTGTCATTCTTCCTTTCTGTATTTATTGTAATGAGATCAAAATGTATCAGACACTATCTATGTCTGTCAAATATAACTTGAAAAAAAGTCTTTATTTTATTTCCAAATGATTGACTGAGTAATATGAAAAAAAAAAAGAAAAACATTGGTGTATGTGAAATTATTTTATGGTTTGTTTATTCATTTGTTTTTGGTTTTGGGAAAATACAGGACACCCTATACTTATCTGTAGTTTTTCATAGCAAATCAGAGAACAAAAAGCTAAAATTTTGAGCTGGAGGCCTAAAAGTTCCAGTAACCTGTTGTAATTCCTCAGAAGTATCATAAGACTAAGGCCTTGTCACACTATAATGTAAATTTATTCTGCATAGGGCCCACAGATTTTTATTAATATATACTATGGCTATTTTCTTTTTGTCTTTATTTGTACTGGGGGAAATGCTACTTCACCTTTTGTAAGACTGATACATATAAAACCGAAATGCTATATTTTCCAGTTCAAGAGACTTAAGAAAACAATCAAGATATGGACATGAAATTCTCTACATCTTTAAAGTAGTTCTTAATATTTACTATTGTAATGTAATCATGAGGTAAATAGTAAAAAACATTTGTTAATAAACCTGATAAAAATTTTATTTTGAAAGATGTATAGGACATTATGAAATAAGTTACCACACTTATTTGAGTATGAGTGGTTTAACTAGCACTTCTGAAGGGGTATATAAAATTAGATGTTAAAGACAGAAAAATTGGATCGTTAAACCTGAAATAGTTATACTAGTAGTTTACAAGGAAAATCTGGCTCAGTGGTTTCATTGCTGACAGAGTTATAATCAGCTGGATGAGGGAGAGAGTCCAAATAGGACTGAGTCCAAGCAGGAATTAAGATATTATGAAGTGAGCAGTAAACTTGCATATATTTTTCCTGGCTACCTATGTATATATGTATAATTCATTATTATCTATTGCTCTGTTACAGTACTATCTGAGTAAACACCTCCTCCTTACTTTATGGTAACATAGAATTCAAGTAAAATTTGAAATATATTACCTTATGCTCTGTCAGTGCTTGATTTTACAATATGAAAAAATAGCCACCAGTGGCTCTTGGGTGCACTAGGGTGAATGTCTCAGGAGCTGTTCTTTTTCAATAAGAACTACAAATTGCAGCTGCCATAAAGGGTCAGGAGCTAGGAGATGAAGGGATGTTGAGACAACTGTTATTTTATCTTCTTATTTTGCCCTTACTACTGCAAGACTGGATGAAGAACTGTAAGTTCCATAAAGCCCAACATTTTTTTCCAGCCTATGGAAACGTTACAATTATTTTCCTCTGATTTTTAACTTTGGCAGAGGAGGCTTCTGCTATTGATCCAGCCTGCCATACTTTTCAATACATTACTTTCTTCCCTACAGGACATATAACCAGGCAGCTCAAATTTCATATTTAAGTTGAAAGCAGAATCAGACATGAGGACTGTTCATCTAAAACAGCAGCATCTTCACTGCTCTTATTGGCAGAAAACCCTAAAGATTTGCAGATATAATGGCAAAGGGCCTAAAATTTAACAAGTGCCCAACAGTTTTACTAATATCTGATTGCTTGGATGTTAGAAACCACTGTCACGCCAGAAAAGCCTAGAGAAGAAACAGAAGCCAACATGATGGCTTGTTTGCTCTTGCCAAGAAGAATTGCAATTATTATTAGTTGATACAGCAATCACAAGACACTGAGAGTTTAGATTTTAAAGCTATGAGGTAATTCTTACAAAATCAGCTGCCTTTGAATCTAGTTTCTATTAATTCTTCTTGCAAAATAACCCATAAACTCAATAGTTGTCAGACAATTGCAGAGAGAAAGAATAGAAAACTAAATAAAAAGCACCATGAAGCACATGTGGGAATAAATATGAGAGTAAATTTCACACAGAACGGCTGAGACTGGAAAGGGCCTATGGAAATCAACTAGAGCAGATTGCACAGTACCATGTCCAGTTTGATGTTAAATATCTCCAAGGATGGAGACTTCACTGCCTTTCTGGGCAACCTGCTGTGATTTCTTACATTTAAATAAAATGCCTTTCAGTTTGTGTCCATCGTCTCTTTTTCTGTCATGGGACACCACTGAGAAGAGTTTAGTTCCACTTTCTTTACCCTTTTCCATCAGGTATTCAAACACATTGGTAAGATTCCCCCTGAATCTTAAAGATCTAAAAGAGAATCTGAAAATTCTCTTTTGCAGACTGAATAGGCCCATCTCTCTCAGCCTTTCCTCATGTGATTCTCTGGTCACTTCATCACCTTCATGGTACTTCACTGGACTCACCTGGGTAAATCCATGTATCTGTTATACTGTGGAGTCTAGACCTGGATTCCAGATGCATCTCAACAGTGCAGAGCACAGCAGAACAATCACCTCCCTTGACCTGCTGCTAGTGCTCTGCTGTATTTGGTTTGCATGGCAAGGTTTTTAGGGAGAGGGGGCCACAGGAGTGATGGCTTCTGTGAGAAGGCTAAAAAACACTGCAGAGCATCTAGGAGAAAGGAGTGAAAAAATGTGAGAGGAATAACCTTGAAGACACCAAGCACAGTAAAGAAGGAGGGGAAAGAGTTGCACAGAGCACCAGAACAGATTTCACTGCAAGCTGTGGTGAAGACCAAGGTGAACAGATTGCCTCCTTGCAGCCCATGGAAGACCATAGTGGAGTAGATACCAACTCTGAAGCCTGTGGAGGACCCCATGCTGGAGAAAGTCTATATGCCCTGAAGGAAGCTGCAGCCTGTGGAGATGAACCTACACAGGAGCAGTTTTGCTGGTAGAACTTGTGGCCCATGAGGGACCCATGCTGGAAATGTCCATTCCCATGGAAAGGACCTATGCTGGACTAGTTCTTGAAGAAATCAGCCTATAGGAAGGACCCACACTGGAAGAGGTGCAGAACTTGGTATTCCTCTTTGCTAAACAAGATGAAGTTCTTTTCAGCTGCAGGTGTGCTCTCTCTCTCTCATCATCCAGGCTGTTAATGAAGATGTTAAAGAGTATGGCCCTGAGTGTTGCCGTCTGCCATACTGCATTAGAAACTGACCTCCAGCTGATCACAGTTGTCTGATCCCCGCAGTTCAGACAGTTTTCAGTCCACCTCCCTGTCCATTTATTTAGACCTTATCTTGTTACTTTGTCTATCAGGAAGCTACTGGAGACGGTGTCAAAAGCACTACTAAAGTAAACAACATCTACTGCTCTTTCCTCATCCGCTAATCACCTCATTGTAGCAGCTGTCAGGTTGGCCATCCTTTGTTGTATTTTATTAGTAATAATGATCAACATTTCTCCAAAATAAATTTTACATTTGTACATTGCCTCTGAAAGAGAAATTTCCCTTTAAAGAAAAAGACGAAATCTTAGCATTCCAGGTCAGGGCAGAGTAAGCAACAAAGGAGAAGACAAAGACCTAGAATCAAAAGATAAAGCAATGCAAAAAGTGCACATGGTTACAGAAGTAAAAAGAGACAATGCCGAAGAATTAGGACAAACCTATAAATTACTCAAAGCTTGAAAAACACAAAATAGAGAGCCTGAATATTACATACTCCATGCAGAAGTGCTGGTGCACAAAAGAAAAAAGCCCAATCTCAACAAAACAGCAGTCAGAGTGACTTTGCTGGTGGCATTTTTCATGGACTGAAAGAAAGACAGACATGTCAGGCAGTTCAGCTAGAAAGAGACTATGACAACCAGGAACAAAAAGACAAAAAGTGCTTGGACAGTGTTTTGTTTTTGGAGTGGACAAACAAGAAGTTTATGGGGCTGTGGAAGGAAAAGAGACAAGATCTAACAAGAGAACTGGGAGATAGAAAGGAAGATGAAAGTGATACAGGATTGCATAGCTAGAAAGCTTTGTGTGGCCAGGGGTAATGACACATGAGAAGGCAGAAGAACGCATTAGGACAATTTTAGTTGCAAAAAGATTGATCACACATCTTGTCTCCCAGGATATCAGAAAGACATTGTCTTTCAGGAATAATCTACAGAAAAATTGAATATATTTTAATGAACGCTGTCTTTCAGTTTACTGGAGTTCTGTTGCTCTAACTCCAGATCATTTTTTCTTTGCAATGCAAACTTCATTATCCACTTCTTTTTTTTAAACTGTATAGCTTTTCTGTCCAACATTGCAAAATATAGTATTTTGCTAAGAACATATTAGAAATAATTTATTTTTATCATATATGACTTAGCAAACAGTCACATTATCTCATAATATTCAAATAAACCTCAAAACAGGTATTACGGATCACATCAATCTATTTTCTAAATTCAGCATAATGGTTGTTAAACAAGGATTTTTATCCTTGGCAATTTTACAAGAAGATAATTTTCTAAATTTAATAAATAACTTCAGGTTTGATAGAGAATGAAGGTTTTATAAATTATAACACTGTTCACAAAATCTGCTGTTATTTCAGATTCCATTTATCTGGGAAACTGGCAAAGATACCAGCAAAGGGAAACCTAATACAGACTCACCAAAGCTAAACTAAAGTGTTCTAGTGAGCATGCTTTTTGATGAATATTGTTAATGCTTGCATCTTCAACTGTTTAACATTTGGGAACTGATACTTGTCTAAGCTCACATTCACATATGATTGGATGTATGTACTATTAATTTCATATGTGTTTGGTAACACAGGACTTAGTTTTCTCCTTCAGTACTAACCCAAAATATGACCTTCTTTCTACTAACTTCTTACTCTTTTCTTGGGATACAGTTTATTCTTTTCCATACTACATCACTCTTTGGCCTAATGAAAAAGAGGCTGAATGATGTCCTACAATAGGGAAGGTAATGCCCATTTCTTTAGTAACCACTCCCTCATAAGCAGGTAGACAGGAGGGTTTCCCAAAGTTTATTTATTCTCAGCACCTCTTGATTTTGATGAGTATATTAGTGTTCATGTTTATGCATTTGCAAAGAACGGTCAGTTAAGCCATGTTGTTCCTTCACCAGCTATAAGAATAGGGTTTGTTATATCAGAATTTTATGGTGTGCATGAAGTTGATTTTACTAACTGTTCTTCTAAATATTCCTTTGAAACAGTTACTCTAGAATAAGAATTTTTTTTTAAAAAAATACCAAGGATTTTATTATATATTATATATATATATTTATTATGTACTCTATAGATAGAATCATAGTACAGCCTGGGTTGGAAGGAACCTCAAAAGATCATCTGGTCCAACCTTTTACAAGAAACGGTGAGCCTAGGTGAGATTATTGAGCACCCTGTCCAACTGCATCTTGAAAACCTCCAGTGATGGAGAATCTACCACATTCTTGAAGAGGTTGTTCCAGTGGCTGATAGTTCCCACTGCAAAAAATTTATTTCTTTTATTGAGATGAAACCTCTCCAGGTACAACTTGTAAACATTGCCCACACCAACTAAGCTGACAGTTTTCTTTGGTGGTTCCTTCTTAACAGCTGTCTTCCCTCTCAGTTTGCATACACAGGCTTCCACCTTAAAGGCCGGTCCACCATCCCACTTCCTCATGCGCTCCTCCAGTCATGCAGGAAGAATCGGGGTGTGTCATGTGGTATGCATCTGGGGCTCCCTTTTCCCTCTGACTGGGGCAGGACAGCACTGATTTCTTGGTGCAACCCTAACAGCTAAGGTGCTGGCCAATAGGGACAAGGAGGTACAATGATTTTCCTCCAAGTTTTGGAGCCAAGGGGATACTGTCTCCACAGGTGGTGTATCCATATCTGGGTAATACATCACTGCTAACCTGTTAGAACATGACACTGGGGCACTTTGGATCACCTTCTTTCACATGACCTGTGTGTACAGGACATCCTCTGAATCTCTGGAGACATCATAATTGTCTAGATCACTGTAGATGACTTCTAGCACCACTAATTCAGTTACTGGATTATTTAATCCATGGTAGTCAACTTTCCTGAGGAGTTCACAAGATCTTTATTGAATGGATATCTTGCCATCCCACTTGAGAGGAGCCATCTCCAGAGACTGCAAATTGTTGCCCCTTTTCCAATTCCTCTCTCAGTTCCTCAGTTTCTAGCAAGGGATCACAGTTGTTGGTCCTCCTTACCTTCCAATTTATGACTATCAGCCCTGTTTTCCCAGCATCAAAGCAGTCAGGCAGCAATCCACTCGCTTGGCTGGAGACTGTATTCTTTCCGCACATTTTGAAGTTCTGATAAGGTCAGGGACTGAGGGGTTTCCACTTTTTGTCTGAATTTTCTCACTCCTTCCTCCAATTGCTTTGTCAAAGAACCAGCTTCTTGATCAGAACTTTCCTCTCCTTCCTTCTCCCTTACTAACTGACAATATGAGCCCATTGTTTCCCTTATCCACTGATTATTTTTCACATCTGGGGCAACTACTGTAGTTGATGCTGTTTGGGTCCCTGCCTCAACCCTAACAGCATTAAACTGTGAATCAATAGGTACAGCACATGGCCCAGTACAATGCTAGAAGCTGCTCGTTTTCATTGAGGTAGGCAAGGCACTCGTCTATTAGGTGGCACATCAGTTTGCCAGGGTTGCTTGCTTGTTGAGGTGCAAAGTCACAGGTTATAGGAGGTAATAACAACCTAGAAACCTGTCCAAATTCTTCTACACACCCTGCCACCCAGGGACTGGCTACCTCAGGGCATATTCCAGTATTGCTTAACCCAAGTTGTCTTCTCTTTCACCAGGGTGACAGTCGATTGCAGAAACCCTATAATATGCTAATAGTGTTAATTAGTAGTATTAAACAATTCATGTAAGGCTGAATACAGACCTCAGAAACCTGCATAATAAAACCATCCACATCAGTCCCAGGTAGGAAGAGGGAGATGCGTTACCTCATTCACTGCACAAGATAGCTACCCCAGCACAGTAAGGCCAACAATGCCAGATCAAAGCACATAGCTATTATTAGTATTAACTTGTATCCAAACTCAGAAAAACAAAGAGATAAGCAGTGCAGCCAACAATCTCTGTGGCACACACAGGAGCACACTGAATACAAAACTGCTATTGTCTCGAGCCCCATGTTGGGCACCAAAGAAGAACTGTGGTGGGTTGACCTTAGTTGGATGCCAGGTGCCCACCAAGCTGCTCTATCACTCCCCTTCTCAGCTGTACATTGTGGGTAGAATATAACATGGAGAAAAACTTGTGGATCAAGATAAAGGCAGTTTAACAAAGCAAAAGCAAAGGCCATGTGCTGAAGCAAAGGAAAACAAAAGAATTATTCTCTACTTCCCATCAGCAGGCCATGTCCAGCCACTTTCTGGGAAACAGGGCTTCAGTATGTGTAACAGTTGCTCTGGAAGACAAACGTGGTTATGACAAATTCCTTCCCTTCTCCTCCTTTCTCTTAGCTTTCACTGCTAAGCATGATGTCATATGGTGTGGAATATCCCTTTGGTCAGTTTGGGTCAGCTGTCCTGGCCATGTCCCCTGCCAAGATCTTGCCCGCCCCCAGCCTGCTGGTCTTTGGGATAAGGGAGGAAGAATGTTGGGGAGACAGCCTTGATGCTGTATGAACACTGCTCAACAGTAACCAAAATACTGGTGTGTTATCAACAGCTTTCTAGGTACCAGTACAAAGCCCGACACTATCAGGGCTGCTATGGGGAAAATAAACTCTCAGCCAGACCCTATACAACCCATTATAGTGAAGTATTTGCACTATCATAAAGGATCAAAATATAGTATGCATGTTTTTGTGTTGTGCTAGGCAAAGAAGAGAAATATGAAGAAAGATTGCTTCACGTTTGGTGCTTAAAAGATGTAGGAATTGCCCAGACTGTACCTGACATGAGGTTATGTTTACCTAGACTTTAAAAACACCACTATTTTTTATTACTTGAGATAAGTGCTGAGGCTGTCACCTTTCTTCTTACACAGGAGGAAGAAAGAAGCAACACTTGTTTCTGCTGCACATGAAGTGATATGGTATGGGAATGTTTATTGAAGCATCACAGTAAGTCAGAAAACAGATGAGACAGAAAAGATTTTTTAAGAACTGGTGAAAACAATACAATGGAGGATAAGAGTAGTGTCATGAGAATTATATGAATGTTGAAGATGCCTAGGCAACATAAAAGGGCAGGGGATTTGTGGTCTTGGGAGCAAGGGCATAAATGGAACTTCTTTAAGGATGTTCCTTTTACTTAGAATTTCTGTGAACATGCAGGACAATGAAGTATGCTGTGATTAAATCACAAAAGACTTTTTTTCCCCTGGAGAAGCAATGTACATGATTCCTCACAGTATAGAAGAGCTAAATGGTGATACTATCAAATCACATATGTGGGCATTAGGTATGATTCTGTGCAAACATTTAGGCCTCTCAAAAGAGTAGTGAGTTTACTTTCTCATACAGTATTCATACATGTCTGTGTTCACATTACTACAGATATCTAGATTCCCTTAGAGGAACACATTTTCAGCCACATAATAACGTAATTCAGTGGGTTCTAACAAAGATGTATTCCTATAACCAATAGGTATCAATTTGCGGTCTTTTTTTTTCTAAAAGTGTTTTCAGAAAACCTGCTTATCCTTTCCTTTACTCAGGCTGAGGTTAAGATGATACAATTATTGAGAGTGAGAAACAATAGTGTGAAGGAAGTTGGGGACAGCTGGAGATGGATACCTTCGGTTTTGAAAGGCCCACAAGAGGTAGTTTTCAGTGCCTTTTCAGACTTGGTAAATCAGATACTGGTTAAGAATTTAATTTCATTTTACAATCCAAGTAAAGAGTAACAGGCACAAATGTTAAAAATTCTGTACTCAAAGGGAAGATCATCCAAACTATTTCCAAGGTCCTGAATCACTGATGTTTGAAAACATTTGCATTGATAAGTACTGATTTTTCTCAGGAAGTAGCTAGACCTATCTACTAGCAACACAAAAATGGGGTAAGGAAAGCTCTTATTTTTTCCAGTTTTCTTTGAAAGTTTCTTCTATAGTCTTACTAAATTCTGATTTTCCAGTTAGTAGTTTTAAGTTCTGTTAAGTTACCTCCAATGTACATCAGTAAAAGTGAAATCTTAAACTTATTGTTTCCTGCAGTTCTTTCAACCTCTGAGTTCTACCATTCTCTTAGAGACTATAAAATATCCTTGTTACAATTTCCTATACTGGCATACAAAATATATTAGATAAAGTTTTTTTTTTTAGTATATTGCAGATTTTGTGCATCATTCTGACACAAAATTAACTCTATTTCATTTGAATTCAAATTCTACTCTCAAGAAATGTCTTGCCAAACCAATAAAACACATATATAATCCTGTTAGCAAAGTGCTTTGTATATGCTTGAATTTAGGCAACAAGGCCTTTATACAGAAAAAATTAACTATAATTTTCTGACTGATATTGTTCAACAGGTGAAAAATTGACAGTTAAAATATTTTTAAACATAATAAGAAAAAATAATGCTTTCCATTTCTATTAATGTACACAAGTTTTATTTCCACTAATTCAAATTATGTATTTTTTCCATTAAAAATCGAGACTTTACAGTAACCTGTTTATCAGATAATTCAAAGTTCTGCATCCTTATGGAATGTCCATGCTTTAGGGACAAGTCGTAATAAAATAACAGGTCAACATCACTCTTTTCAAGTAATTTACTGACAGGAAACACATACCAGTTGAGCAGACTCAACCAGTGACTAGTCTGTGACTGTCTGAAAAGTATATATGTTGATCAGCATTCATTACTGATTGTAAGAATGAAATCTATCTACTAGAATTCTAAAGAGGAGGCAACAGAGAGGGAGGAATGTATGTTCTTTAAGTAAAAAATGCTGTGTTTGAATGCAGTTGGAGAGTATGGCAGGGGAGAGCAAAGAAGGGAAGAACTACAAATGTGTATTTATTTATTTTTTTTTTTTTTTTTCCCAAAACAAGATATCAGTGTCCAATAAATAAAATATGTAAGACTGGAATTGTTTTGCTTTATATAATTTTGTTTGATAGGCACACTGAATTCTTCTGGAGTGTTGATATTTGTAAGATAGATAAACTGACTAATTTCAATAAATAGTTACTCTCCCCTAGGGCTATTTGGCTTCTATTGAGGGCTTTCTGTTCTCACTTTAAATTTAATGTGCAGACTCTTCAATGAATACAATTTAAGTGAGTTGTTGTGTTTCATGCTGAACCAATGAATACTGTAAGTAAAACCACTCAGTCATGCTGATTTATTATACTGTTGGTTTAAAAAAATACCTTTTTCAGTGCATCCTAACAATTTCTCTGTGAAAGCAAGCAATCTATTAGATAACTTAATACCTATGAAATGAGAGAGAGACAAAAGAAAGGTCTGCAAAACTGTAGTGATTGGTAGTGACAGCGAAAATTTGTACAGAATCATCTTCTCAGTTAACTATAGGAAAAGAAAAGCAAAAACCTGTCCTTGCTTTGAAATCTACTGATCTTCTCCTTCATCAAAGGATTAGACATGATATATTGAATTATATACTATGTTACTAAATGCTAAGATTTCAGCAGTTTCTCACGTGGGATTATTGTGTCATAGACCTTGGAAATTCTTGAGTAAAATTATTATACTATTTTTTTGTGGGTTTTTTGTTTGTTTGTTTTGTTTTGTTTTGTTTTCTGTTTTTTTTTTTTTTTTTTCTGAAGACCAGTGGAATATTTTATTTTTATGAAAAAAAAAATAGAGATGAAACACACACAAATGCAAAGCATATGCAAAAGCTTTCCATGCAATTTAAGCTAGTTAATAATGATTCATAGATGGCATTAGTAGTGGAATGCATGTGAGAGCATAGAAGGCTATTCATAAATACCAGAGGCAAATTCACTAATAACCCCTTAATAAACTGAATATCATGCAGGCTTGCCTGAGCTGGGCAAACAAAAACTGCAGTAACAACTCTTCCTCTGATTAGCCTATGCAAATGAAAAGATGAAGTTACATTAATATTCTAGCAGAGTCATGGTAAGAACAGACTGAAGTTTTTAATCTGAGCATTTGGTTAGGCAGCACCTGTGTACTGTGATTGGGTAAATTTTTATAATCCTCTAAAGAATATTACCAGAAGGTCTTGGACGAACTGCCTGCAAGGAGGAGAATTTAAATCCCTAAGTAATATTCGTTTCATTCAAGGATTCTGGGGAAATCTTTTTTTTTTTTTTTCAGTCCATAACAGGATTTTGTGTTACATGAGCCTGTAATGGATGGAAAATTTCTTTACTTGTAGAATAATTTCAATAAATATTAATTATGTTCTATCTTTTTTATAGTAAATCAAGTTTAGCACTTTTATATAATGCCTTAATAACATTTATATTTTGACCCAAGATTTTCTAAGGCAGACTTACCCACAGACTTGCTCCTTGGAGTCCCTTCATTCGTTAAAGGAATGGGCAAAAATCTGCAGAATTGGGGAAATGAAACTAATCATGTGGGTATATATAACCATATCACTTTGTTTGCATGGTTTAATCCTATGCTAGCAATGAGAACAACATTTTCAGATATAATTAATCAGAAGCCCATGAATATATTATTTCATAACCAGATGCTTAATACTCACTTCAGAATGCTACCCACTTACAAAGAAAGTGCACTTAATAATAATGATAATGTACTTAAAATAAGTAGTGTACTTATCTGTTTCTTAAATGCATAATGTCTCAGATAAGTTACACAGCAATATAAAACAGACAAGTAAATTCACCTCTTACATTGATCTCCTCAGCTACAGCCAACACAGAACCTAAAATCTGGAAGTCTGTTTTTCTTTACAAGCAAATACAAAATATTTAGTGAACATTTTAAATTCAAATTGGACAAGGCAGTGCTAAAATGTTCTATTAATGACACAATTGTGCCTGTGCTCAGAAATTTGAAACCATTTAATGCATGATATATATTTGTTCTGTATGTAAAGGCTTAAAATCAATATTAGAATATTACAAAGTAATTCTGCTGCAATTACTTTGCATTACCTCTCTTGCTTGGTATCTGCCAGATCAGCGATGTAGTTAGTGGTTCAGCAGAAAAAGAATCCATCATTGTGCTATTGTACAACATGTTCCAAAAACCAAGGCAATTTTAGAATACGACTAAATATGGGCTATTTCTTCACTTCATAATTTCATATCTTGTTTTTCATAGCTAATGATTTAACCCCCATTGCACAGGTAAAATAATCATTACTATTTGGACATAATTAGCAGCATAGTACTGACATTAGTACCATTTACAACTACTGTAATAGTATTTTACCAATTCATTTTGTTCCATTATGCAGTAGAATAATGGCCTTTGCAGTTGTAGTAAGTTCATTTACAAAAATCACGTGTTGTAGCAAGATATTTAACAGTAACATAGCATCACTCAACATATTGTAACATGGTAACGTGTTCTAGCAAGATATTTAACAGTAACACAGCATCACTCAACATATTGTAACATGGTTTTGTTCCTTTCTTATGGAAATTAGTTAAAAATATGAACTGATATGAACTGTTACTGTTTCTTTCAGTATATATTGTTGTTGTTTTCTAAATGCATTTTGGTATGTATTTTAATATGTTATGATATATATGCAATACCATACTAAGATGTTGATTTTTTTTTCTCTAGATCCTTGTCAGGCACTCTTAAATCAACATAATTGCTCAGTGATCATCATCTTTTACCCTCACTCATTTTAACATGCTTTTAATAAAGACAGGCATTTTATTAAAAAGCAACCTCTAGTTTGATGACCTATATGAAATTTCCACTATAAATGCATGAACATTTCTTAAAATTGCTTAAGTGGCAGATAACTGGCAGCATTCCAGTGTGACCTATACTGATATAGTATTATAAACTGTTAATATAACAATGGTTCAAGGCCTTCAGTCAAGTCACTTGCCATTTAAAATGAGGCAATATGATTTAGAAAAAGATCTCATAACTTCTTCCTTTATTGTTTTTATTTAATTAGGACAAGTCAGTCGTGTTACAGATTTCAGAAAGCAAATTAGGCCTTTTTCCACTAAAAGTATTTCCAACACCATTAATTCTTTTATTGTAGGAAAAGGGCTAGAGCAATTAATTATTAAGTTTTCTGTAGCATTGGCTTGAGTACACATAAGTAGAACACAGGAGAGCAGAAATATTAGTATTTGCAGGATTTAACCTTTAAGGTACTAGAGCACCTTAAGGCAATTTAAGACACTAGAAAATTAATTTTCTTATTTTGATCTATCACTACCAAATAATCTCTGTGTGATGCTTTATGGAAAGAGTAAAGACTGCAAAACTATCAAAATACTGATACACATATATGCACATACACAGACACTTCTAATGTTTTTGGAAATACATGAAAACTAAAATAGAGTCTTCAGAGATAGTTCTGATTTTCCTTATTTTCTTAAACACCGAAGGCATTCTGTATTCTTTTCTATTTTAGTTTATTTACATACGTGTGAAGAGAATGTTTTACAAATACCTTTTCACCATCTTCCATATACTTATACTACATGAAGACTGGGGAACAACAAGCAAATACAGAAGACTACATGTCTCCAGATGGTGTTATTCTTATTGATGAAGACATGGAAATTTGGTATGCTAAAGTAAAATATGTGTCAGAGAACAACAATGATGAGATAAATAGAAGACAGTCCTATTTACATGGTTTGCAAAAGGACAAACAATGAAATAATGTGCATGCTTCTTCACAAACACTAGATTTTTAAATAATTAGGTGGGGAAGTTTGAATCTTTATTCCCAAATGAAGACATTGACATAGTAGATATATTGGAAAATTGGTGAAATACTGTCAGGTCGTGTGACACTGGAACATCAGGATGATGATATTGGCCATAGTGGTGATGGAAGACTACTAATTAGGCAACAAGAGACCTTAAAATCATGAAATACTAATGAACTACTTATCTAAATGAGTAAATCATACCCTGTAAGAAATTAAATTACAAGCCTAAATAGAAAAAATGTGGTATATGATCTGTATGACTGATTACACACCTAGGATGCCAATACTGCCTTGGTATTTAATAGGCTACAAGGGAGACTACATAAGAATCAGAGAGCTTGATAAGAAGCAGATGAGAAAATTAGACCCTTACTGGCATTATGGAGACTACTGTAGAATGTCATATTGGAAACACAGGGCAAACAACACTGCCTGTACATAAAGTTTTCAGAGAAGGAAGAAGGAAATTGAAAGAAAAGAGATTCCATTACATACAATAAATGCTCCTTCAGAAAACTGAGAACAAGTCCAATGAAAAAATGAAAAAAGAAACAAAAGGATGACAAAAGCTGCCAGATTGAGTGTAAAAGAAATGCATTAAAAGAAGCTGAAAAGAGTTTGAAGAGCAGATAACTAAAGGAAAAATATTGTTAATGAATCTTTGTTAAACAGGCAGTAGCAGTAAGCCTTCCAGCAGTCCCAAGTACTTCTAGACAATTCAGGTTAAAATAAGAAATAAACCTCAGAGGAGATAAGAGTACTACACAGAAGCAAAAGAAACCCTTGCTTTAGCATTCACAAAGAAACTGAAAAGATTCCCAAGCCTGAATTTTTTTGGTGGGCAACTTGTCAGGGCATCTGTCTGACATGGAAGTTGTGGAAGAGTTTGTGGTTCAAACAGAAAGAATGCTTGCTGAATCAGGGCTGAATCATATTTTTTCAAGGCTTCCAAGCTGAGTCAAAGCTGTGTCATCTCCTCAAAAATTCTTTAACACAAGTGGAGAGTGGCAAAATAATGTCACTTTTGTAGAAAAACTTCAGGGAAGACATGTGGAACACTGAATATTTTTACTGGGCATGTTAGTAAAACTATAGTAAATGACAGAACTAGTGGCATTCAGATAAATGTGATCTGCTTACAGAGAACTGATCTGTTTTTGTAAAGCTTAAAAAACTTTCCATTTTCTGGGGATGAGAAAGAACAAGTGATCTTGTTTAGTTGAACTTAAAGGTTTTCAATAAAGTTGCTCACAGAAGCATGTAACAAAACTGAGCATAGAAAGTTTAAGAGGTAAAGTTCATGCAGGGATTTGCAAACTTTGCCGCTAAAGCAAATCTATTTACGTCAGTAGAGGTGAAGATCACTTGCAAAAACCACCAGAACTTCTTTGTGTCTGTGTGACAGGGCAGTAATCTGTCCAGTGAAAGTCAGTACAAATGAATGTAACATGGTGTGTTTGAGGGTATAAACAATTCTAACTTGCATACAAAATGGTAGGTACTGAGGTGACCATTTCCATTAAGACATGAGACCTCGAAGTCACAATAAATTTATAGGGAAGTGTGATACCACTGAGTGGTCAAAAGAAAAAAAAAATTAAAAAAAATAAAAATCAGTATTAAAAATCAGTGGGAAAGGAAATAGAGACCATGCTACTGTGTACGTCTATTTTCTACTCATATACCAATTAAATTATACAGTTCGAGTTTTTGGCACTCGTTTCCCCTCCCTTTCTCTCACAAGCACATAGTAAAACTGTAGAAGGTTTAAGTGCAGACAATAACGATTGTCAAGTTAATAATTATTTTTATATGAGGAATCACTCTTCACCTGAGAGAAGTAGGAGGCAGGTCTACTGTTCATTTCTGAAACAAAGATGCCTGAGGGAGTTATGATAGCAGTCTGTAACCATGAGTGGCATGGACAGGCATATAGACTTTTGATAGTTTTTGTTCGTTTTTTAAATACTGGAGGACATAAAAAGACTGCTAGGAGCTATGTCCAAAATAAATAAAAAGATTTTTTTTTCAGGAATGAACAGTAGGCTTGTGATATTTGTTGATGCTGAAATTTGTTGATGCCTGTGGATGTTAGAATTTTAGCTTATGCTGGGTTCTGGGAGAGACTGGACAACTTTATGTTAGAGACATCCACTGAGGGTCATTAAATTCATAGATATTACAATGTGAATGGAGATAAGTTGGAGGATAGGAAATCAAATGCCATATACAGTTCTTCTCTTCCTTAGGTTTTTATCTGTAATCAGTGTTAGTGAACCTTTATCCCAATTATTTTGGCCATTTTCATATTTAAACTGCAGTGAATCACCACAGAACTGATGTCCAATCCCATTATATTATTTTGAATTGTTTCTATGAAAAATGACCACTTCCAAATGCTGAACAACTAATGTAGCAGATTGTATAAATGTTGTAAATGGCATATACAAATTCCTTCCTGACACAAATAAATAATCATTTTGTATTCTGATGTGTGAATTTATTGCCTACATTTTAACTGGTAGAAGAATTACAATTAAAAGGTAGAAACGTTGTCAAACCCTTTTACAAATTCAACCACAGTGTTAGACCTCTGGGTTCCAAATTGTCTAGAGTGTTCAGATGACTGTTGAAAACACAGGAAAAAACGCAGTTACTGCAGTTTATTTTACTCTGCCTAAGATAAATGAAAGGAGCTTCAGAGATTTATAACAGTGCCAGAGATGGCAATTCTGTAGAGGCTGTTGGCTGTTCCTAATAGGCTCATGGAAGGAATTTGGATAGTCTCATGCAGACACAGACAGAAGGAGAGGAGGAAAAAAAAAAAAGGCTTCCAGGTTCTAGAAAACAGTAAAGTAATTGAATGAATTCCCCACCCAAAGAATGAAATTCTTTTAACCCATTTAAAGCTGGAGTGATCTGTAGCAGGAGTAGAGCAACTAACTTCTCCCTTCTCCTTTTCCTTCAGTGTCAGAAGACAAGACTGTAGCACACTTGTTACTGTCTCTGCGTCAGATTCCAAGCGGCCTAAATACACACTTGCTTTTCCCATTCTATTTGTGAGAATTGCTTATGCTGTATATTCACTAGTAAAATAGTATGGTGGTTCCCTTCCTTCCTTGCCAGTTAATATTGAATATTTCATTGTGTTATTTACTGTTTCAGAACAGAAATATGCTTTAAAAGCATAAGTGATATGGGAGGGCTTTTATGTGTTACAGTGAATTTCAAGCCTTCATGCAGACAAATCACGTCATTTTGGAAATCTCATCGTTGCCACAGAGACGATTGCCATTTGCTATGAAAAGCACCCAGAGTTTGCTACTAGTAAATCTAGAGCTGTATTTGCTGACTATGGTGACCACTGTAACTTTTTAAAACTTCTCCTTTCCTGTTCTCTTCACCAACATTTTTTTTAAACCACCCGGTTAAGAGACTCATCTAGATTTTAGAACCTCTTACTCAACTTTACAGCTTTCTGGCTCTACATCTCTATAACTTGGTCAGAAACAGCTGAGCCAGCTGTTCTCAATCTTTTGAGAAGGACAAGTGTTGTGCTTTAGATGCTCATCAGCAAAATTTTTACCTCAGGGGAAAATTATCAAAGAAAAGGTCTTCAGAGTATAGTGATACTTCTCTAAGCTTCACCTCCAGGAACAGAACAGGCAGAGGGATGTCTTTGTTCTCTTTCAGAAGGGTGGAAGTCTTATCCTGCCAAATTTTCTCATGATAAAAAAAAGAAGGTTGCACAACTTCTAAAGACAGGTCTTTAAGTTCTTTTTGAAATATTGAGGCTTTACCAAGGGTAAGTCATGCTTGACCAACCTCATAGCCTTTTACGAGAATGTAACAAGGTGGATGGATGATGGCAGAGCGGTGGATGTGGTCTACCTTGACTTCAGTAAAGCCTTTGACACAGTCTCCCACAGCATCCTCACAGCTAAGCTGAGGAGGTGTGGTCTAGACAATAGAGTAGTAAGGTGAGTTGCAAACTGGCTTAAGGAGAGAAGCCAGAGAGTGGTAGTCAATGGTGCGGAGTCTAGCTGGAGGCCAGTATCTAGTGGAGTGCCTCAGGGGTCAGTACTGGGGCCAGTATTATTCAATATATTCATTAACAATTTAGATGAGGGAATAGAGTGTACTATCAGCAAGTTTGCTGATGACACCAAGCTGGGAGGTGTGGCTGACACACCAGAAGGCTGTGCTGCCATCCAGCGGGACCTGGACAGGCTGGAGAGTTGGGCGGGGAATAACCTAATGAAATTTAACAAGGGAAAGTGTAGAGTCCTGCATCTGGGCAGGAACAACCCCAGGTTCCAGCATAGGTTGGAAAGTTACATATTAGAGAGCAGTGTAGGGGAAAGGGACCTGGGGGTCCTGGTGGACAACAGGATGACCATGAGCCAGCACTGTGCCCTTGTGGCCAGGAAGGCCAATGGCATCCTGGGGTGTATTAGAAGGGGGGTGTCTAGTAGATCGAGAGAGGTCCTCCTTCCCCTCTACTCCACCCTGGTGAGACCACATCTGGAATATTGTGTCCAGTTCTGGGCCCCTCAGTTCAAGAATGACAGGGAACTGCTGGAGAGGGTCCAACGTAGGGCAACGAAGATGATTAAGGGAGTAGAGCATCTCCCTTATGAAGAAAGGCTGAGGGAGCTGGGTCTCTTTAGTTTGGAGAAGAGGAGACTGAGGGGTGACCTTATTAATGTTTATAAATATGTAAAGGGTGAGTGCCACGAGGATGGAGCCAGGCTCTTCTCGGTGGCAAGCAATGATAGGACAAGGGGTAATGGGATCAAGCTGGAACACAAGAAGTTCCACTTAAATTTGAGAAAAAACTTCTTCTCAGTGGGGGTGACAGAGCACTGGAACAGGCTGCCCAGGGAGGTTGTGGAGTCTCCTTCTCTGGAGACATTCAAAACCTGCCTGGACATGTTCCTGTGCGACCTCACCTAGGCGTTCCTGCTTCAGTAGGGGGATCGGACTAGGTGATCTTTTGAGGTCCCTTCCAATCCCAAACATACTGCGATACTGTGATACTGTGATATTGCCTACATCCAGACTAGCCTTCTGGACTACTAACAGTGTCACCTCAAGGATAAGCTCAGTGTTCTTCCAAGAAAAAGAGTCAGATGCAATGGAAGCCTGGCCCTTGCTTGTGATAGATAAGAAGAGCAAGCCTGGGAAGAGAATACTGGGAACACTGACTGAGGGTTACGCATTGCCCCTGGACTGAAGGTACTCTGACATCTGCTATGAACTCACAATTGCCTGGCTGGATCTTAGAGAAACCACCACTTCTGAAACTGGAGGCAAGTGTTTACCCTCACTGTGGTAGCAGCCCACTTAAGAATCCTAGAAACTAGCAGCTACTACCAGCATTTTGTAGTCTGTTCAAGGCTTAGGCCAGGCCATGGTACATCAGATTTTTTTCTTTTAGGCAACATTGCTTATCCCTAGACCAAGAAAGAGCAATCACTGTCTCTTTAAAAAACCTTAATCTCACAGAACAACCGTCTCCATGAGGCTGTAGGAGTAAATGAAAATGCCCAGCAAAAGTTCAGCTGGAAGGATAGCCTGAGTCTTCCAGTGCCTACCTGAAACCATACATGGGCAGAGAAGACCAAATGAAAGAAAAATCTAAATTTAAGGAAGGCTGAAAGTAAAGGGAGAAAGTTTTGTGAAAAAAAATTCTTCAGTAGGTTTCACCAAGTTATTAATGCACTCACAGGCTATATAGCAAACTTGTTCCTTTCTAATGAAAACAGCAGCAGATTTGGAGGAGGATGTGTGGATGTACTACTTGTGATATTAAATCCACAAATATGGTTTTGATTTTTTTTTTTCATAATAACTACTATGCATTTAGGAAACTGCAAAACACCTATTTATGTTTTTGGTTTTGTTTTTGTTTTTTTTCTTGGCTGTCCCTCAGATTATTTCCTGGCATTTTTTTTCAGTAATTTCCATTAGCTTTTAGTAAAACTATTGGATTTTAAGGACCTGTTGAGGCAATTGTTTTGAAGGAGTATGCCTATAAGACTGAGATTATACAGATTTTAGCAAACAGATTTGCATTATTATTGATACTGAAAATTAATTGAAACTATAACACCTAATTGTGTTTTTATGTGGGAGAATCCATGATGGTCTTTGACGCTAATTTCATGATGTAATGAGACCTACATAAATTACATGAGTTTTGAGTTATTCACATGCAACTGTAAAATGCCCATATATTTGTTATCACTCTTTAAATGAAAACAAAAATATGATAAGCTAGTAGGTAAAGAAAAAATGAAATTAAAATATTTAAAACATATGAATTACATATTGAGTAGTTCTCTACTCTTCTCCGTTATAGAAGTTATCATAAATAACCTGATTAAAAGGTTTTGGCAACATAATGTATCATCTTCATTCCTGAACAGACAATTATGTAAAAATCTAAGTCATGAGCTTCGTTGGTTTTACTGAGTTATGAATTATCCCTTTTATGAACCTCCTGAGCTAATCTCACTATTCTCCCTGACAATGTTGACAGAGACAGTTAATTCACAAAACAACAAAAGGAAAGATAAAAAAAAAAAAAAAAGAAACACATAAGAAAATTAAACTAAAGTCATAGCAAATTTCTGGTGCTTTATTTAAAACATAGAAAAATATATATATGAAAAATCCTACATTTTATCTATTTGTCAGATAATGTACAAATATGAAAATAAAGTTCTTGTACTATAACATTAAATAAATATTTTTTGTTCATGCTTATTTGTTTTTCTGCTTCTCTGTAAGGCTCTAATGAACATACTTTTTTTTCTCCTGGACTAATCAATAACTTCTTAAAGTATTGCCTTTTCATATTTCATAGACCATTCCTGATCACTACTTATAAGTTATGTATTTTTAGTTCAACCTTTTTTTAAGAACTATAGTGGTGGAGGTGGGATATTTTTAGTTGCAGCAAAAACAAGGAGAAACAAGATGGTGGCACCGCCTCTGAGATGGAGAGGTGACTTTCTCTCTAGTGTTTCTTCCAAAGTCAGATCTGGATATTTGGGGGACAACACATGTTGAAGAAAGTCAGAATGGAGCTATGCAACACAAGACCCAGTAAGGAGAATAGGACAAAACTGGTAGTTTGGGCATTTTATGGTACTCAGTTCTTAAAATATCTCCCTGTATAGTTTTTTGGATAATTTCCATGTAATTTCTTGTTTTAAATTGTTACAGATTTCCTTCTTAGTTTGTCTTTTTTCCATTTAATCTTCAAAGGACATAGATAAAAAGTCATCATAATGCCTTATCACTAATAAATATGCACCATGTTTGAGTATGCACTGAGACCTCATCAGAGAGCTAAGCTTGTGTTTCAGCTTGGTTCTGAATGAAGATTTTTTTACCTTGTAGCTTTATCTTAGTACTTGCAATTTCATCCAGATTCCTTTAAGCTTCCCATAAGAGGTTAAGCTGCCTTTAATGGAAATGAGATAAGGTCCTAGCTAAACTGGAATTACTATAAAGCTGTATACCATGTAAATCAGGTTGTCATATAGTTTAAAAAGTCATAGATAATAATAACGTGCTTTTTCCTGAGGCAGTGGTATCTGATTTAGTATGGTAATACTCTTGCATCCACTAGAGAAGCAGACCTTCATGCATCTATTTCTTGCTTATAAAAAGGCTGTTTTAAGGTTGTCTTGAATTACCATTACATTTTAAAATAGAAATGTCAAAATTGTTCTTAAGCAGAATTTCATTACTATTCTTAATATTCATTATATATTTACTTCCAGTAGACATTGAGAGGCTTTTAGGCCATATAGGGGTTTTTGTGTTAAAAGAATTTCATCTTTTATTTACAATAAAGTGTTAAAATTGCCATTTTCACCCTGAGTAACCCATGAAATCAGTTGTCTGCCTGATTTATTGGGAGCTTAGCATATTTTCACAAATGAGATAGAGGAGTAGATGGCTTCTGAGAAACAAGCTTCCTCTTTACAGATATAAAAAGTCTCATAACAAATCAATTCTGTCATGAAAATTACAAGCACAAGGCATGCTGTGGATCATAGGGTTTTTTTCAGAGTGTTTGTAGACTGAATATTTTGCTTTCATTTCATCTTAGCTGAGCAGAAAAGGTCATTTTTATTTATTGATTTTTTGGTCACATGAGAGCAAAATGGTTACTGTCAAAATTCCAGGGAAGTATGGATGAACTTTACACATGTCACGAAGTATATTAAATTATTATGCCAAGCGTGTCACAGATGTGGAATGTCTCCTATATTAGCAACTGCAGATGAAATAATGGAGAATAAAAAACCTACAGAAAAGAGAAATAAAGGAGAGCATAAAAGACTAACCATATATGGT
The DNA here is from genome assembly GCF_036013475.1 of Columba livia. Lineage (NCBI taxonomy): Eukaryota > Metazoa > Chordata > Aves > Columbiformes > Columbidae > Columba > Columba livia. The sequence goes on from NC_088603.1 coordinate 77,290,468, forward strand.
CTTTGAGACATAAATTAACATTAAAAAAAAAGACATAGAACTTTTGGTAATATGCTAGAATAAAGACTCCTCAGATTCATTCCCACTTTCATATTGTTTGATAATATGAAAAAGAGTGTAACTTTGGTATTTATTAAAGATGGTGTTTTTTTTTTTGCTAGTTAAATGTAATATTAACTTTACAAAAAAATAAAACACACACACACAAAAATCTAGTTCAGATTTACATTAGGAAAAAGATACTCATTAAAAGAACAGGTGAAGAGTACTTGAAGCAGCTCTTGGCAAACAGTAGACATCTAGGTTATTTTCAATAAAGATAATTTAATAGATACAAAATATTTATCACAACTTCATAGAATATATTCTAATTATTAAGAGACTAATTGAGCATTTGGTATGAATTCTGACAGATTTTAATTTTGAACAATTTTGTATAAGGGAAATATGTTTCTCTAATGATACAATCCCATTCTGATTAGCTTCTTTAAAAATATTTTTGAGTCCCATGGAGCCTGTTGGATTTCAGAACAGAAGTTACTTATCTCTTAGGGCACAGCACAGTTTCATTTTAAAACTGTACACAGACTGTGAATCCCTACCCCTCAAAAAAGATTTCAGGGACTGACACCTTCTCGCTTTCTCTGTTTTCAAAACTGAAAAGTACTTCTTCAGTGGTTCCTATGGCCTCGTTATAAGGCATATGTATGAGCTCCTCAGTTTCCCAAGTCATGGAGTGCTTTATCCAACCTGATGAGTCTGGCTTCTCACCTTACTGTCCTTTTTGAAGGGAAAACATGATTTTGAAAAACTAAAAGGAACATTTTCCCCATTTCCTTTGCAGATCAAAGATACTCTTCCTGTTCTTCAAGAGCTAGCAAACACAATATGCACTTTACCAGTGAGTCAATGACTAATCTCATATTTTGTGATATTTCCTAAACAGATAGAATTACACAATTCTTCTTAATCTATCAGCCAAATGAATCTATAGCATTTGTTTGAGTGTTATAGATGTAGAAATAAAAAACTCCCATATCACCAATTGATTTCTGAGACCATCAGGGCCAAGACACATAATCATCAGCTAGGGAGTTATATATTGCAAGTATGCTCCAGCCAATTAAATGACATTGCTTTATGGGATCATATGGTATTTAAAGTGCAAATTATTTCTGAATGTTAGAGCATTTGTTAGAGAACATTCTGGGTGAAAATGCTTGTCCCAGTGTCCCAGGAAATAATTGTGCATGAGCGAACAGTCAGACAACGGGTGTTACTTCTCATTATTTCAGTAAGAATTAAAAATGTAAATACTCAAGTCAGTGTTTACACAACCTCAGAAGTGAATAGCTAATTAAAAAAAAAAAAAAAAAGAAAAAAGAAAAAAAAACATTGCTAGCATTTTCCTATTCTACAAATTTAAAATAGTTTTTCCTTCCATTTCTCTGAAAAATCTTTTTATCTGCTACAACATAAAATCTTGTTACATTGTGAAAGCCTGACACTGTGTTATGAATAGCACCACTGAAATTAATCCAAATCTGAGGATAAGATTACTTACATGTTCTTCTTAACTAATGTATTTAATAAGGAAGTCATTGATCTCTGAAATTTTGATCATGACTCATTGCATAACTAGGAATAGAGGAAAAAATGAAATGAAATGAAATGAAATGAAATGAAATGAAATGAAATGAAATGAAATGAAATGAAAACCAGGAAAGATACCTGCTTCGTTTTTTGGCTTAATGGCCATTTCTGTGTTGTGTTTTATGGGTGTTTCAAATGAGATTGGGAGATTAAAGTGGCTCTATCCGATCGGGATTATAAAGATCAGAACATTTCTTTCTCTTTTTCCTTGTTTCTTTTTATTATATGCAGCACAAGGAACTCAGTGCATCAGATCTCCTAACAATAACCTGGATTTGGCAGAGCAAAGCCTATAGGGATGCTACAAGTTGCCATTGCCAAAAAAAGGGAGTGCAAGATAAGAGCTAAAATAATCTTACCACCGTCATGACCAAGTTTCCAATAAATCAGTACTTGTACTGGACAGACAAAAGGACAGCTTTATGTTCTCTTGTTTTTTTCAATGCTTACAAGTACCACCAAGGCTGATAGCTTAATGGACAATAAATTGTTTTGGCATAAAACATTGTGTCAGCACATCTTTCTCAGACTTATAGTTTATTTAAAGCATATTTTTAATCTTTGAAGAACTAATTAAAATCAATCTTAAGGAAAAAAAAAAAAAAGAGAAAAAGAAACAGAAATGTGGTAAAAGTCAGAAATGTCCAAAAATAGGAAAAGGGTATCTTGTTTTACTGTTTTATTGCATGGAATTTCACAGAGATAAAATTGTGGTTGACTGCAACTCAAACACATTGCTTTAAAAAATCATAACATGGTGTCATATTTCCTTCAATGCGAGACCAACAAGACTACATAGAACTTAATTTTTCTTCTCAGTTAATTTCTTAACTTGCCGGTTACTGTGATAGATACTGTTATAATTCACAATTGTATTTCTGTATTGAAGTGTAATGTATTTTGCTTTTCTTTTGCATTTGGAAAGCATAACATCTTTCTTTTGTGCTGAGGTCAAATGTTGTGCTACTATTTTGTGGGTCTCATGTTCTGTTAATATTCATCTCTATTGTAATCAATAAAATGGGTTCTACTATGATAAAAATATCTACCACTTTAATTTTCACACTGCTAAATTGACAGGAAAGTTGCTTTAGCTGCTACCATAGTATTTTAAAAGCTGACTTGCTTATCAGTAGAACGATGTGTTACCTTTTATGAGTTGAGATTTTCCACAAAAACAGTAAAGTTAGTAAAACTGTACTGGTTTTTAATGACAAACTGAGTAAGTACAGAAAACCTAATTTTAACAAGAGTTTATTGACCTACATATGGTAAAATGAACATTCCTTGATCAGTCACAAAGCACTCTTTCTTGCCTATCTCAGCAGTTGTTTGTACATTGCTGCCTTGATATTGAGATATCTATTGAATTTCCAAAGAAAGAAGATAAAGAAAGGAAATAGCGGTTTGCAAATTACACTGTAACAAAACAACAACAACAACAAACTAGCTATTATAGCATACATTTGCGAGGGTTTTCTGAAAACTATTTCTTAAATATTATCAATATAATTACAAATTGCAGTAATAACTCAGTTATTTCTCTATAAATTATTCAGAACTGCAATCTGTAATCACAGCCTCCCTTTTATTATAATACTTTTGAGATTTGGTTAAATTTGACCCAAATCAATATAAGCACTTTTTAGATTTTGAAATCAATTTAAGATTCCACAGCTGCATAAACACATACAGTTTATTTTAAGGAAACCTGTTTCTGAATATAACAATCAAGGAAGGTATCTGCTAGATCAGGAATAAAGCACACAAACTATGCCTCACTGTTTTGTCCAAAGTGTACCTCTAAGTTTGTGTATTTAAAGTTATCAACTTGATTGTCTGGTACTTTCAAAGGAAAATTTCTATTAATAGTACACTAAAATCCTTCTGAGATTTCCAGGTGTGCAGCCCCTCAAAGCTTAATGAGCACTGTCAATATAAATTGAAAATACACTTCCTGAACAACCAGATCATCCCTTATTGTCTGTAGAGTAATATCTTGGAAGCTGCTATTGTGTATTTACACCCGCCAAACAGTAGAAACCTTAATTATATTGCTTTAGTTTATGTGAGATGAGAATGAGTTTTTAATCCATGTTAATCATGGTTCTACAACAGCTTCAGTTGTCCTAGCATGAATGAAGACAGAGTGAAACAAAACACTTAGGAAACACAGCAAGCCCTTTGTGAGGGGCAATCATGTTAACTAGTGATGAAAATAGTGTTAAATCTTAGACACAAAAAAGATCAAGATTTGAGGAAGTACCAACACAACATGTGCTTTTTGTCTCTTCATCAAATCTATTTTTGTATGAGATAGCCCACACTGATAAGTGGAACCTGTTTAATAACCAAGTTATTTGTGCTTGGCTGTAAATCAGATAGTAGAAATAATTATTTTATTTGAGGATGAGTGTAAAGTTTCATTTTTGTTTTTACAAATCAAATGCATTTTCACAAAATCAGGTGCTATATTTTGGTGCTACATGTCAAGTTTAGTTTAGAACAGAGAGTGGACTTCACTAAAGGTTCACTGCACATGGGATTTGCTTAGTCAGGACTGTTTAAAAGTGCACACAGTAGTTATTTTAACTCAGTTCAGCAATTTGATGGAAGCTGAGTTAAATTTGTGTGTGGGAAATAGTATTAACTACCATCAGCCATATTATGTGTATCAGAATGGAATTGTCCAAGTTGGGCTTGGCAAGGTGTTGTCCCTCCTGTACAACCCTTCCTGTCAGATCAAGGAAAAAACCCGCTGTCATTATGTTAAGTGCAGTTTATGTTCTGTAAGTATAAATCTAAAGTAAATTCATGCAGTTTGGCTAAATTGCTGTACCTTTACATAGAGGCAGCTAAAGGTAGAATTTGGCAAAACTTCTCACATTATCATAATTGGGTCCAATTAATTTTAATAACAGACTATTTTTCTTAAGGGATCTAAAGTGGTTTCAAATCTCATACAAGATCATAATATCCATAAGGTAATATATCCATTATTAAATTGAAGCATTTTCTTGATAGTTTAGCAGGAAACAGCTGAAGATGCAGTTAGTCTAATAGCTGTGAAATCCATGTTACACCCATTAGAGATGATTTACAGGCTGTAGCACAGCCAAGACCCTAAGGATTTGTAGAGTAAAAGCCTTGTGCAACACAGATTACAGTCCTAATTTCTGTAGGATTAGCTAATAGGGGATTCAGCATTTTCTGGAATTCTACTGGTGTATAGGCCAGCAATTTCTGTTTTACAAATCTAGAATTAAAACAAACACTACAGTGATAATTCTGTAATATGATAATTCTTGAAGTAATGTCATGTATATTCAAGGAGGCAAATGTTTCCCTTCCATTAAGTCAAATTGAAAAAAAAACAAAAAACTAAAGTTTCATTGCAGACACAAAGGCTTTCTGACACAATTAGCTTTGTGTAGCATTAAGAAATTCTTAGGAAACTCATATGGTTGTTGAAGCTTTTAACAGTACTTTCTGTGGTTCGACACTTTCACTTACACTGAACTGATATCTAGCTTCTTGCAAACGACACAATTTAATGTTCCCTTCCAGAGTCTCAAATTGTCTAAAATGTATCACTCTTCCTTTCTTCTCAAAAAATGTGCATTCAGTGCTAAATATCAAAAGTCAGAGAATGAGTCCTATGACATCTTTTTGATACAGTCACTAAGTCTGTACTTTTTTGATCTTGCATACTGCATTTTAGTATAAGGCAATGATCTTAATTATGCTTTTTAGCATATGATAATATTTCAGAAAATTCTGGCATGTATTGTGGTGGAAGCAATAAAATATTTCTTAGTCTCATGACATATTTCTAATTCAAGCAGATTTTCCCATAGACATCTACAACTGTAAACAAGCATTATATTGCAAGAAAAGTTTTGCTATACAAAAGTATCTACTAAGGTTTTATGAAGTTCCTTACACATGTTCTTTTGACTTGATTCTGCCTTTAACTTAAGTTCCTTACATTCACTTTTTTTGCTTTTGAGTAATGCCACAGGGCAGTTTAACTATTGTCACCTAGTTGCATATGAGACTTGGGTGAAATAACTTATTTAGATGAGTTGTACATAGATAATTTAGATAATAGATTACATACTCCACTTTAACATCAGCTTCTCCTTTTCATGTTTAGCTAATGAACAACATTCCTTTCACTGAACTAGTAAAAGGGATTGCATTCGTTTTCTGGTGTTGCAAATGCTTTGTCTAACATGAAAATACCTAAGTCATTCTTATCTATACATATATGTGCACATCTCCTGTAAACAGCAGTATCTGTTCATGATCAATGACCGCTTAGATTTCAAATTCTATCAGGGAGAACATGAGCTATACAACTGGAAAATACATCAATCCTAGACTGTAATCTTTTTGCTGTTCACTTGCACAGAGTCCCAGACCTCTCAACGGCATCCCACAGCTCATCTTAGCTTCCCTTTCGTGGTTGCTGTCAGGATTCTGTGAGAATAAGAACATGTAACTTTAAGGAAGAAAATATTATCTGCTTTATAACGCTGATTGATTGGTGTGATAAACTAATATAAATTCTGTGGTTTTTTTTTTTTTTTTTTCATTTGGCTTGTAACTGTTAGCACTGCAGATGTTCAGGTGCAAAAGGTCACATTAAATGTTCTAGGATTTCAAGGAATTTGTAGAATTCCTGATTCTATGAAAGCAGGAAAAGCATGTGAAAATATATCAGTAGGAACGGTTTTATTGTGATAAACAAACACATCACTGAAATGATAGCATTTTAATGTGAAATGTAATCCCACAGCAATAACACTCTGAAGACACACTAATGACTAAATCAACAATCACACAAACTTCCTAAAACTTTCAAAGCATTTAGGTTAATAAGTGCCCTCCTTCAGGAGGAAAAAAAGGCACAAGGAAATAACAAACAGTTTTTAAGACATGAGCAAAGGAGGGTTAAGATGATAAGAGGGTGATAAATTGTTATGTCGTACAAAGCTTTCCCTTTAACTCCCTTGTAAATACAAATATAAAAGCCTTGCTTGTAGTGCATGTACTAAACACTACACTGCTTGACGTTAAATGGAGGTGTGAAGGTCAGGAAACTGATAAGCATATGAGAATTAAGATTAGTGACAGTATAGAAAAGAGAAAATAAAAAAAGGCTCTGATATAGTGTATTCTAGAATGTTTTTGGAAAGCCAAACCCCTTTCAGAGTACAAACTGACAAAATAAATTATAAACAAGATTCAGTAACTTTGATCCAGCAAAGCATGATAGCTTTCAGCAAATATGGTTCCACAGAAATAATGTTTTGCTGAATTGGGATACCAGTAAGCAACAAATGAAGCAGGACAGAATTCGTCTTATCCAGAAATTCAATGACTTAATTAGAATGGGAGAAGCAGTTCAATCACTGAAGAAAATACAGCATCAAATACTCTTTTCAGTTTCGTTTTATCTGGCCATTTAAAGAAGGAGCAATGGTGATACATTGCCTAATTGCTTCCCGTAATTTGAGGCTCTTTATAGGGGCAATTAAACAACTGCCATTCTTTTGCTTGTTGGAAGGGCTCAGGAATTGTTATGGTTTGAAGCAAAAATTTATTCTGCTTCTTTCAGCATTCAGGCAAGCACCACTCTAGAAGGAGATGAATGGTTTCTGATGGTAGTTCTTCATATCTTCACATAGCTGCTGAACAATACTTTAGTGCTTTAAAGATAGTCAAGGTCCTGATATCCTTAAGTGCATTATTGTCATCTGTTATTTCATAAATGGCTTTTGAGTTTCTTATATAGTATTTCTGGGAATTAAATTTGTAATGGGTGGTTTGTGTGTATATATGTAAGAACATATGTTTTTATATAGACCCATAAACATATTTATATGTAGCAAACTTAACAAATCCTATAAAAACTTATACATCATGCATTTTTTTCCTTCAAAAACTATGCAGGCCTTCCCAACAGTTTGAAAATAACATCCTAGAAAAATATTATCAATTGATAAATTAACTGAAGTCCATCAGGGCATCATGTACTAGTAAAAGCTGCTCTAGGAGAGAAGTTGTTCTACCAGGTAAAAGATGAGTCACAATGAACTATATGTTTTGCTTTGAATATTCCCATCATTTCTTTTTTCATCTCTTGGGTTGCTTGTTTATACAACCAACAGACCATTTAAAATTTAAATATATATGCTAATTTTTAAACAGAAATAACAATTTCCAGATTCATAAGAAATCTTCCATAATGCTCTTAGCTTGAAAGCCAGCTAAAGTACTGACTGAAAACTGACATTTTCTTGAAGGGTTGTCTTCAATGGAGAAAAAAGAACTTAGTGACAAATATTACAGCATAATTAAATGAACATATGTTAAAATAATAAGACAGCTACAGATACTGCAAGTATTTCTGTATGGTTATGGCTACTTTGATTAATATGTTAATTGTCTCAACTATCAATGAGTCATAGACATTCTTCTACCATTAACATGCATCTTAAATGAGAGATTCTTTCTGTCTTATTTATCATGACTTTTTATTTTTTTTTTTAGGTAAATAAATTAAATACAGATCACATGTTAACATAATTATGCATTATAAAGAAACACTGAGATACCCTGAATCTTACAGGAAGATGAGTAAAGTAAAATACCATGAAGTTAGGATAAGAAAACACATTCAAGTTATTGGTTCATACTCTAGGAGTGCAATACCTGAACTGCAACAAAAAGAAAGTGTTAATTAACATAAAGAGACAATCAGCCAAGATATAGGTTGAAAGACATCTGAATAAGTTTTCATGTAAATTAAGAATAAAAAATGAGAATTTTGTCTCTGTTTTCCAACTAGCTCTATTAAACACTACTAACTAGCAATGAACCAATGAAAATCCCAGTTCTTTTGTGATGTTGTGTGCCAAGACATGGCAAAATCTCTTGTTGGTACTGGAACAGAATTCTTAAGGAGATCTGCAAATATCTTGCTTATATACGGAGGATGGTTCATACAGATATTCTATAAAGCCTTAGTTGTAAAAACATAGGTGCACGCACAGGACCTGAAATTAATGAGCACAAAGAATATCATCTGTATTATCCCTCAGGTTGCCCTGTTAATTTTCCTGATCCTTGTCACTCACAACTTGAACTACTTATTTGTTGCTTTCTGAAGTGCTCTTATCTTCCATCTCCTTTTCTACTAATGCCATCACAGGAACCATTTTTCCTCAATTTCCTTCCTTCCTTCCTTCCTTCCTTCCTTCCTTCCTTCCTTCCTTCCTTCCTTCCTTCCTTCCTTCCTTCCTTCCTTCCTTCCTTCCTTCCTTCCTTCCTTCCTTCCTTCCTCCCTTCCTCCCTTCCTCCCTTCCTCCCTTCCTCCCTTCCTCCCTTCCTCTTATCACTATTCTGCCCCTTTTCTTTCCAACTACAAAAACATATTTAAAGACATGCAACTATCCTCCTTGCTTTCTTTATCTTTTTGTTCTCTTTTCCTTTATTAATCTGAGTCTTGCAGACAGACTGGAAATGTAGGCACTAGCTATATTTGGAATCAGTTTAATATAGACTAGACACTCTTAAGTTCATACTTAATTTAAAACAATTTGTCCAAGATTTGTAGAAAATATTCTGGCTTGTTCCAGGTTAAAACTGAATTAAGGACAATGTTGTGTTCTGAACCTGTTGAATGTATCTGGTTTGAAGCCACATCTTTTGTTTTGCCTGCAGACAAAACTTCAGACTTGTGCCTCAGGCACGGACCAGGGACATAACTTGAGCTCTCATCCATCATAAATGTGAGAAGTGGTAAAACCAGTAGTGACAGAGAAGAGGGACTAGGAATAAAATTCTGAAATTTCTTTATTAGAACACAGGGTTGATCATGTCAGGAGGGCATTTATGTTAAAATTTGTTGATGAGAAGAAAGGTAGATGAGAAGTCACAACAGACAGCTAGATTTGAAAGTCATCTGTAAAGGTTTTTATTTAAAGAAATAGATGGTCTCAACTATACTAGAGCAATTGTCATGAAAAGCAATATGCTTTTTGAGAAGCAGAATTGGTGAGGAATTCTGCATCTGCTTTTTTCTATGTTTTAGCGAGGAGAGATACTTTTGACTGTGTAGCTCAGTTACTAAAAGAAAAAATAAAATTGAAACTGTCGGGCTTTCCAGCTTTATAACCACCACTGAAATAATTTCTCCTTTTCCCGTAGACACTTCACATTGTAATTAATCAGTAGTGATTTGTATTAAAAATGAATCATATTACAGCTACTGTAATCTGGTCTCCTACAGTCAATGAGACAGATGGTACATTTTTTACAGTTATAAATACAAATGAGAATATTAATACCATTAGGAATTAATATTAATAATAACAAGTATATTTATGATACATTTTTCTGGAATATGTTTTTTAAGTCTATGTTTTAGATACAGGAAATAATCTATTTTCATTGTTACTTTCTAGTTTAAAATACTTTCTTTCTAGAACGCATACAGGTCCCTGAGATACATCCAAATTCAGACTGCTATCTTGCAAAATATTACTTTGCAGAGGTTTTATACATCTCATGGAGGCTTAAAAAGAAGAAGGGAGTGTGTGGAAAAAAAAATATATCCATACAGTGGATTATGACCTTTGAAAAAATAAGCAACTTTAGAAACTTGTAGCACAAATAGCTTTTGTGTGCTCAGTCAATCTATTGCTTTTCCAACTAAATAAACAAATACTAAACTGGATCATTATATACTTATTGGAGCTAGTTTTCTTCACAGAAGCCCGTATTGTGCTGTGTTTTAGTTTGGTGACTGATGTTTTGACTAATTCTGAGCAGGGTTTGCACAGCATCAATACCTTTTCTGTTTTTCCTTCTGTCTCCACAGAAAGTAGGCTGGGGGTGGGCAAGAGTCTGGGAGGGACACAGTTGGGACAGCCCACCCTGACTAAGAGATATTCCATAATATACAACATCATGCTCAACAATAAAAATAGACAGGAGTTTTTCCTGGTTGGGCATCTGTCTCCTAATGGTGATTTTGTATCACTTGTGATTTTCTGGTTTTTCATTCCTCTGTTAAGCTGGCTTTATTTTGACTCACAAGTATTAACCTTCTGATTCTCTTCTCCTTCTGACTCTGGAGGGGAACGTGTGAGCAACCACGTAGTGTTTAGCTGCCTACTAGAGCTGATGTACTATGGACTGGAAGTCAAGTTTTTATAGTGCTAACATCTAAGGCAGTAGTAAACTATGTTGTAAGCCTTTCAAGCCTGAGCTACTGTTGCTGCACACTACTATGTAGATATATCAGCTTCAAGTGACATAGGTTGGTAGCCATTTCATCACCTCTGTCATAGTCCATTGTTTATGGTGGATTTGCTGTTTGATTCTTCTGTGCACATTGAGTGAATTTTGCCCTTAAGGCACCACTGAAAATAATGCAAAGATGTTAAAGAACTTGATAGCTCAAATAGTTTATTGTTCATCTTTTTGGAAAGCAGGTGGATGAGCAGTGTAACAGAAGCCTCGCTTGTGCTTGTATCAGGGTGTATCACTCAACTTGTATCTCAGGGTGATTTAGTTAACTTCCTTAAAAAGATTCACCAAAGCTAAAACAAAGTTTTTTGCATGTCATTTGCAACTGAAGTAGAGGCAACTCTTGAGAACAAGTCCAAGTTAACTCCACAGTGATTGCATACCCTATATGCTAAACCTTTTTTTTCACCTCAGTCAATTAAAAAACCAGGAGCTGATACAAGAATTTAAACCATTAATGAAGGTCAAATTTATCCCATATTGTCTAATTAGCAAGAAAAAAATTAATTCGTTTAGGACCTTTGGCCTGAGGTCAAAGGTGTAAAGCCAACTTCATGTCCTAAAAACTAATTATACACTTAGAGTGAAGGTAGGGTTTATAATCAGATTTTCTGTCCTGGTTAATTAGATAATTAGTGTGTACCAGCATCATTGCATATTGTGAAAATGTATGCATAAAATAATGCAGAAGAACATTTTCAAATTTAACAATATTAGTTTATGTGCATATGATGTTCAATTAATATACGAAATCGGGTATTTGGGGTGAAGATGAGGGTTTGTGACTTTGGATGCTAGATAATGAGGTAGCCTTTGTAAGGTTGTATTTCTGGCTTATTACATCCTCAGTGGTATCAAACTTCATTAAAACAGCTTTCCAAATATATCTACCAAGGACAGTGCTTAGATGTGACAGTGAAAATTCTGCTTATCTGCTCTAATATACTGAAATCTACAGATCTCTTGGGTGCAAGGGAACAGTAGCATAGTTATAGAAAACAGTAGACAGGTGGCAAACCTTCTCATACAGTGAATTGTATGAAAATGGCAAGACATATAAAAACAGACTTTGATTTTATAATTACTGGAATCAATATCCTAAACTGAAATGCTATCTTTAGAACAAAAATTCTAATCTATGTTTTAATTTTATGTTATCTGTTTTATCTTGATGAACTGTACATCACACTGCAATGCAAAGGTTCATAGTTTAAAATAAAATTACCATTACAAATGAAGACATATCTGGACTGTGGTGGAAAGGTCAACTTTAATATCAGTTAACTATTAAAGAAGCAGGATACAAAATATCCAGGAAAAAGAATAATAAATAATAGCAGTGATGGAGTTATGCTCTATGTTAAATAAAGCTTGGAAGTCAATCAGTTTAGTGAAGCGATGCTAACAACAAACAGCATTAAATTGACACATAAGACAGCTTTCTGGCCAAGAAGGGGACACTGACTGTAAGACAAGGGAGATCAAAAAGGCCATAAACGTGGGAAAAGTGACAATAGTAGAAAACTTTAACTACTGTTCTACAGGACTGGCAAATAGCGCAACAGGGTGTGTTGCTAATCTATGATATCACCATGCAACAGCTGTTTAGGGAGGTCATGACGGGAGTAGACACCTTTGCCTTGGTTATGAATAGCATCCAGGAGGTGATTCTTAATGTTGCAAAGAGTTCCTTGCTTATTTTGAGTAAATGTTTTCTGGAGCAAGAATGTGCCCCCCCTCAAATCCATTGAATATATGCTTGTATTTAAAAGGACTAACTACATAAAAGACAGGATCATAGAATCATTTGAAAAGGTTGTAAAACACCTTTAAGGTCATTGAAACCAACCATTAACCTAGCGCTGTCAAGATGACATTTGTTAAATAGAAGCAACCAGGAGAGTTTAATGTTTCAGTTGCCATAGAAATTATTTAAAAACTCCATACTAGAAGCCTAGAGAAAATGACTGTTATCTCTCAAAAATATTTAACAAATGTGAAAAGAAACCACCATTTTTGAACAATAAGTTAAGGGATTTGATTAAAAGTAAGAAACCACTCTTCAGAAAGACAATGGCATTTTTGAACAGTAACAAATTGCCAATAAATGCTATATTTACACAAGAACTCTAAAGGAAATCTAGATAAAATGCTAATTATGCTATGAAATTTCATATTTAAAACATCATTGCTTCTAAGGACTGAAATATGACAAACATCATACCTGCTCTAAAAAAAGGATTAAGGAGAATTACAAAACACTACTATTCAGCAAGCCTCACATATATATATGACAAATTAACCAAACTCTGCAACAATGAATGTCATTAGTGGACATGCATTTGCAGGATAGATTGCAGAAGGCTTAACAGAATGTGTTTTTTTTTTAAAAAAAAAACCAAAAGTCATTCCTTTGGTATTTTAGGAGTTCTCTGAAGACATCAATAACATGCAGATTAATGTGATCTTGCTGGCAGAGTATCTGCAAGATCTGTCTACCAAAATTTCTTAAGGAAATCCCACAAGAATATATTCTATTCTATTCTATTCTATTCTATTCTATTCTATTCTATTCTATTCTATTCTATTCTATTCTATTCTATTCTATTCTATTCTATTCTATTCTACTCTGCATAGAGAGAAAAAAAGCAGTTAGTTGAGTAGATCATTGTTACTGTTTACCACTGTGCCAGCAGCTAAACAGTAGACAGCTGCTCTCTCTCACCTTTCCTTCCCGATGAGGAAAGAAGGGAAAATGAGGAAAGGCTCATAGACTGAAATGGAAAGTCACTTAATAGAATAATAAGAGTGAGTAATAGTGTGAATATAATAAAATATACAAAGCTATATAAATATATGGGGCAATACTTAGCCAGTGGAATGCTCACTCCCAGTAATTAACACTGTGACTACAGTAAGTCCAGTAAAATGCAGAGATCACAGCAGATGTGGGGATGTCACAAGCATCAGGCACTGTGAGCAAAAGCAGCTGCAAGACCCCTCGTGGATGGCGGCCACCAAAGAAGGCAACCAGTGCCCGTGAACTTCCTGCTTATATACGGGATACTTCATTGCCCAACCTGGATGTTAATCTACGTGTTGTCCCGCCATGTTTCCTCTCAGCTGCTATCTTGCACCTTCAGCTGTGCAGCTAAAAAGTCCTTCATCCCCTTGGCAAAAGCCAGTGAGTTCTTACATTCTTTTCATACCAAATCCCAAACACTGGAAGGCTACTGGGAGAAATTAACTCTATCCCAGGGTGCTATCTCATTATTCTCACACTAAATCCTAAAAAAAAAGACTGTGCCAGCTACTAAGAAGAAAGGAGTCTAACTGCATGGAAAATTACCTTGGTTTCAGTTAACCCAGCACATTCAATAACTGTTTAAAAGCTTAGAATCAGAGGTGAGGAGAGAGAAAAAAAATATGTTAAAAATGGAAGACAATAATGGGATCTTTACTTAGACACATGATGTTCAATAGATTTGTAAGTAATCTGAAAATTAGTCTGGATAAAGAGGTGACAAAGTTTTTTGGTAAGTCAATACAATAGAAGGAAATCCCACTGTGAAAGATTACAGGACTAGCAGCATAATTGTGTGGCATATAAAACCCAGAGCAGATTAAATGCAAAATGATACACTTGGTAAAAGTTCATGTAAAGCTGTTGGGCTTTGAACTGATGCTTGTCCTCAGGAGTGAAATCTTGGTGTTATGACAGATTGAGGTACAAAAACACCAGCTCCCTGCTCAGTAGCAGGCAAAGTGCAAATTAAGTGTTATGTACTAATGATGAGAGGAGTAGAAAACAAAACAAAGCACATTTTTATGCCACTGTATAAATACATAGTCCAGTCAAGTCTTGGATTTTGTGTGCAGTTCAGCTGTCTCTATCTGTAGAGGAGAAAAAATCAGAAAGCAAAAAACCTCAAAATATGGAAAGAAAGGTGACCAAAGGAGTGAGGTATGGAGCAGTTCCTGTACCAGCAATGATTTCTTTAGCAAGGGATTTAAATTTTTGGTGAATAATATCACTTGTGGGAGGTGCATTTCATAAAGATCAAAGAATCACAAGTGTCACAAATATCAGGAGAGGGTGAATGGAGGTTAAGCTATTATCTTTTCTGCATGACAGTATGGAAAATTCTAATGAAACTAGTAGGACACAGTATAGAAACAAAAGGGTGCTGTTCTCCCATGCAATTAAATTGTGAAACTTTTCCATGGCATGTTGTTGATTGTGACTACTTACGCAGGCTGAAGAGGAGATTAGATGCTTTCATGGAAGAGAAGTCCATCAAAGGTTACAGAAGTTGCATCTGGCTATGAAGTGACCTAACGTGCAACTTGTTATCAGAACTTTCAGGAAATGTTTTCCCTCGTCATCTGCTGAGGCCTTTACTAGAGGCGGATGATCCTGTTGGTCTAGTACAGTTGTTTTTAGGTTTTCCATGGTTTTTGTTCCTTCTTCAACCACAGGGAACTTTCTGTTCATGTGTTTAGATTCCAGTAAGTCAGAAGTGTGATAGGACTGTATCTTCTTTTCTAAATATATAAAGCTACAATTTTCCATGTGCTTATAAAGATAATACTTTTAAATGCCAACTTCAAAATATTCAGAAACTGTTGGAAATGTATTGTGTTTTATGTGTATGTCTCTGCATATCTTTTGCAAGCAGAAGTGTGTAAACTTTACAAGGCTCTGAAGTTACCAGAAGCTATGCTTCCATGGTAATGCAATGATGCTGTGAAATTCCATACCTTACCTTCCAGTAGCGAAGTCTCAATATGTATTCAGATGGGCCTTATATATTCCTGCAAAATACTACGTAATTATACATTGGATGATCCATAAGTAGTATATTTGTCACTGTTACTCTTGGCTAGATAAGTATCTTGCTCATAAGTGTGAGAATTAGTGAATTTGTGAGATAGTGACTTCATGAATCAATGAAGTAGTGAGTTAAAAACTTAACAAATTATATTAGTCTGTTGAAAGGAGATTGACTCCTCACAATGTTGGTCACAATAATTACATTATGTCTTTTTCCACTTTATAGTGATAAGTAAAAATCTTAGGCAGAAAATAAGGTAGAAATAGGTGTCATTGAAATTAACAAAACCTTATTTCTGAAGCAGTACTGCCAAAATAAACAGCCAGTGGAAGTCTGTGATGATATTTATTTTTTATCATATAACTGAAAGTCAATAAATTCAAAATCAATTTAAAAAAATGGTTAACACATCTGTTGCCACCGCGGAGAGATACTCGTTTAATAGACAGTCACAAAAGATATGGACAAAACCCAGACAAGAACAGATTTTACAGAAAGCTTAAGAACTTTGAACAACAGAAGCAATTCCATTTTGTACTGTAAAAGCTGAAGCAGTGGTGTTCATGTCAGTAGAACTATATTCTATCTGTTACAAAGTGAACTGGAGTATTTTTTTCAGAGGCAGAGCCTGTGTGGGCAGAGGACAGGCTGACTGATCTACCAGGGCTATTCCACCTTTAAATTCTTCCATTTTATGATTAATGGTCATTGATCTGACTGCATACACACTGTTCTTTTCATATCAGTGTTATAAAATACAACAATTGGATTGCTGTCAACTCCTGAAATTCTGTTCAGTATATCAACCCTCCTTGCATTTTTCTTGCTTGAATATGGCACTTCTTTTTTTTTTAACTCCTGAGAAATGTCTGTGTGACATTTTTTTCTTCCAGGACCAATGTGTTTAAGATAGTGCCTGGTCAGAAATTATATTAATAGAGCATCTTTTCTGTCACTGTAGCAGAGTACAATCACCTTAAAGTACATTAACTTATGCAAACATGTACTTCACATGCAACCTGTCTTTCTGATGATGCTTTATTTTAGAGGTGTTCACATACTATGTGGTGAGGATGGTTGGGATGCTTGGAATAAATCTATGTGGAAACCCTGGCAGCATAGGTCATTGCATTAGGATTCATTTTTTGAAGACACATGCATAAAACACAATTATGAGGGGACAACATGAGAAGAAGTCTGCCTTGCTCTTTAGAATTAACATGAGAAGGTTTGCAATGACATTTCATGCTCATCAGCTGATATAAAATATCAGGTGATTTGTATCAATTGGCAATTAAACTGTACAGTGTTTGGAAGTGGTCGCTCTCAAGACTTTAACATAGAAGAAATTAACATGCTTTTATCCTTATTGATAGCCTCCCTATGCAGTGTTTTGTGGACGAGAAATGGAGATATCTGACTTTCATGGTTTTGTTTTCCTATTTTAGGCAATAGATTGTAGGTGCATTCTCCCATTTAGTAGAATTTCCTTCCTGTGTATCACTTCTCTAGCTAATATCTGCAAATATCATACTAATATTAACAAATTGATAGCCTTGAGTTTGGTCTGAGAATGGTATATGCCAAAGCTTAGGCATAGTCACAGCAATCTTAGTGGGTGAATTTAAGATAAGCACCTCTTGAGAATGTGTGAGTGTTGGCCAAAGCTGTCCTGCAGAAAAACAAAAGACATGGAGCAAACTGAAAACAGCAACTTGTAAAAATAGTGACTGTTAAGTGGAACAAATTTTTTTCATTTTATGTATCATTTTTTATGTATCATACTTGTACATGCTGCTTTTTTTTTTTTTTTTAAGTAGTTAACAAGGGAATCCTCCCAAACTTTTGTCAGTGCAAATTTATAGCCAGTAGATTAACTGAGGTAGTCTGCTAGTCTTTCTAAATGAAGTCATGTACTTAATTACAGCAATATTCAGTTTCCTGGCCTGCGTGCTCTTGATATGCTCTTTCTGTCACAAGAAATTGTTTATGTCTTCCAGGGAAAAATAAGTTAGGTGGAGTTCTCTCCAAAAAGCAAAGCCCCTCTTCTAATACAAGAGGAAATTTTTCCATTTTTTCTTTTTAATCCCTGTGATTAATTTGCAAAAGTAGCAACATAGAAACCTAGAATCATAGAATAGTTTGGGTTGGAAGGGACCTTAAAAGGTCATCTATTTCAACCCCTCTGCAAGGAGCAGGGACATAAAACTCATCCAACTGTACCCTAGCTTGCATGACTATTTGTACTTCTGTGCCTGTGTACAAATCATCTTCTTCCTTTTATTCAACAACTTACTTTATTGTTTCACTTATCTATTTTCCAAAAGAAACATTTACAAAAATTGAATGCTTTTACAAATTCTATTTGCTTCTAGTTTGATGAAAAGTTGACTAGAGGTGACTAGAGCTTTCTTGCTATACCTGGACAAGCTCATTCATTTCTGAGTACTTGGTGAATTGTTTTCATATGTAGTGTTCAAAACGCTATCAAAATAGGCTTTCAATAGGGGTTTTCATGCCATATTGCATTTCAGCTTTTATATGTCGAAGTTGCTACAGATTTACTTAAGTAATGGTGGGGGTTTACCTTTTAAGGGTCAGGAAATTACATGGAAAGTTATCCCGTTCTTATTGTCTGAAGAAAATTAATAGCAGTATGAGACCAGAAATGACTGAAAGGTTGTGAAGAGAAACTTCTAAATAGATTAGGTGGAGGAAAGGATGCTGTTGTAACTGAGAAGCAATAAAGAAGAAAACAGGTCCTGAAGAACAAGATTTAGAAAGGAAATCTTAAGAATTCTAATAGTGTTCTGCAAAATATCACACACTGGTGCAAATCAGAGACAATTTGTGAAATTAGCATCTTCATCAGCAACAATAATTAAGAAAGATATAATATCAAAGTTGCTAGAGGCAGAACTCTTTAAGTTCTCCTTTCCCATCCAGTTGGCTCAAAGTGACAGAGGGAGAAGGATAAGGAGGTTTTAGTGATGGAAAAAGGAGGATTTTATGTCAGGTACTTACAGCTAAATCCTATTGCTCTGTCTCTACTTTGTGCTACTGAGTAAGGCAGCCATACATCCTCTGAGGATTCCCTTATTACAGCTACTGCCTTAAGGCAAGATAAAGTATTTTTTTTTCCATTGTCGTAGCACAAAAGGGAATTACAAGAACTCAAGGATAAGGCCTTTTGGTTTCAATAGTAACAGACAATTTTGGCATGTTCTCAGCTCAGGATTTCAAATACACCGAAATTCTCTCATGAGAGGTAGAAACAATTATTTTTTACAGATTGTATGGAAAACTCCCACTTCATAGTGCAGTTCTCCAAGATTTTTTAGTGCTCAGATTTGTTCCACAGTAGCTTCATAAGGAAAAATATAACTGTTGCAGTGTGTCAGTTTCCATATAAATTCACATTGCCCAGGCTGATGGGGTAGTGCTTTAATACATCTTTCTTTTTTTGTTCTTTGTATTTATTTCTTTTTTTTTTTTTAATCTATATCCTTGTAGACTAGGAACATGGCAGTGTGACAGGGGAGGATTCTATTGAAAACTGTTAATTTTAAAGAATACAGAGAGCTGGAAAATGGAAAGGAAAATATGCAAATCAACACTAAGTAACATTATGCCTATTTATAACATCCGGACATCTCAGCTGTCTGAGTGATACATTTGTCTCCTCACTTCTCTGAAATGGAGCAAAACCATACAGCAAAAGGGGTTTAACTGGGCCAAGTTAATGAGATAAATAAAAAGATAAAGTACATTTTTAAGAGGATATTTAGTCATCTGTCTTTCATCCAGAAGTTCACTTCACCTGGAGTCTAGTTTTAACTCTGCCTTCTGACGGTTCCTACTGGCATAGAAGTCCTTTTTCCAAAACAGCTTCTACAACTAGCTTGAAAAAAATTGTCTTTATAAAAAATAAAGTTACATGAAGGATACCTAGATACATGAGCACAATTCTTGGCTGTAGACATATATTTCTTTTTAGCCCTTTTTCTTTTCAGAACAAATTTAACATGTCTGTTTCATTTCACCTGAAGGTAACTGCTGTGAGGAATCTTAAGAGGGAGGGATCACTCAACCCAAATAATGCAACAGTAATGATTACTTGTCTTCATTTAATGTCTTTTTCTTTTTATTCTAGATGTATCACACTGAGCTTTGTGTTATTATGGGATAGTAACTGTATTTGACCTTTGGTGGTTGCCTGATAGTACTAAATACACACAGTGTGAATTAAGGAAAATGGACATTAAAGTTGAAAAAGCTTAAATCTGTCTTGGTGATGGTCAATGAAACTTACATTTAACTTCATGAGAAGAAGTATAGTTCTTAAGTCAAGACTACCATGTCTCTCAAGAACTCAACAGTGACAGTTTGTAAGCTATGCTCTTACATTTTTGTGTTTTGAAGTGTCTTGAATAAAACCACAATTATGTATCTCTGCAGAGTTAATACTTTCTGTACTGCATAAAACAGCTTATGCTTTTTACATATTGTTTTCATATAAAATGAAACTATGCCGTTGAAATCTAATATAGATTTGAGAGACCCTGAGCAGAAAAAGTGAAACCTCAAGTGAAAAAAGGGAAAGAATATTGTATGGTCGATGACAAATGCGGAACCAGTGCATATGAAAGAGATGCAATGCACTGTTTTAATAAGAAAAGCCCAGGAGTTCAGCGCCACAATCAATTCTGACTTGACTGAAATACTAGAGTTGATCATCATTTTAGCTTTCTGTATAAATAATTCTGTTAATAGTATAACTTCATTATTTCAGAACATTTTCTGATCAAATCAGTTGGTACAATCATCATAACTGGCTTTAGCAAATCATGAGTAGTAGTATGATGGTGCTATGACCAAGATGGTAAAAGGAAATGTTTGCTTGTTAATACAAATTTGATTGATTCTTCAGATATTTTGCCTTACCTGTCCTTTATTTTCATGTAGGCCAAACAACTTCAGTTTAACTAGTGCTACAGGCAGGGCTTTGGATTTTTTGATAACGGTTGGTTTTATAAGTCACCAGTCCGGACAGTGTCAAGCGGGAAAGGTTTATCTCGCAGGGGCAAAAGGATGCTGGGGCAGGAATTAGCTGGGCTCATTTGGAGAGCCTTAAACTAGGCTCGAAGTGGGATGGGGTTGTAGCTGGGCTTGTCCCAGTGGGGCAGTGTTCTAAAACTGATGAGGACCGGGTGGCCTCCTATGCCCCTAGGGAGAAATTAGTGTGCTCTGCTCACTCCCTGAAATGCCTGTACATGAATGCGCGCAGCATGGGGAATAAGCAGGAGGAGTTAGAATCCTATGTTCGGTCGGGAGATTATGATCTGGTGGCGATTACGGAAACATGGTGGGACAGTTCACATGACTGGAATGTGGTCATGGATGGCTATGCCCTTTTCAGGAAAGACAGGCCAGCCAGGCGTGGTGGTGGAGTTGCTCTCTATGTGAGAGAGCAACTACAATGTACTAAATTCTGCCCAGGAGTGGATGACCAGCGAGTTGAGAGTGTATGGGTCAGGATCAAGGGGCAGGCTGGCAGGGGTGACACTGTTGTGGGAGTCTATTACAGGCCACCAGATCAGGCTGAAGAAGTTGATGAGGCCTTCTATGGGCAGTTGAGAATGGCCTCACAGTCACAGGCCCTGGTTGTTGTGGGGGATTTTAACTTCCCTGATGTTTGCTGGAAGGACCATTCAGCCAGCCAGCCACAGTCCAGGAGGTTCCTCCAGTGCATTGATGATAACTTCTTCATGCAGATGGTGGAGGAGCCGACTAGGAGAGGTGCACTGCTGGATCTCATCCTCACTAACAAGGACGGTCTAGTCGAAGCAGTAAAGGTTGAGGGCTGCCTGGGTTGCAGTGACCACGAGATGGTGGAGTTCAGCATCTTGGGTGGCAGGAACAGAATAGCAAGTAGAATTGCAACCATGGAATTTAGCAGGGCTAACTTTGGCCTTTTCAAGCAATTGCTGGGGGAAATCCCATGGGCAAGACTGCTTGAAGGAAAAGGAGCCCAAGATAGCTGGATTGCATTCAGAGATTGCTTCTTCCACTCTCAGGATCAGAGCATCCCCACATGAAGGAAGTCAAGGAAGGGAGCCAGGAGGCCTGTGTGGTTGAATAGGGATCTGTTGGGTATGCTCAAGCAGAAGAGGAGAGTTTACAGGTCATGGAAGCAGGGGCTGGCCACTTGGGAAGAATATAAGGCCGCTGTTAGAGGATGTAGGAGGGCAGCTAGGATAGCCAAGGCCTACTTAGAATTACAGCTGGCGAGAGGGGTCAATGACAGCAAAAAGAATTTTTTCAAATACCTAGCGGATAAAACTAATACCAGAGGCAATGTAGGCCCACTGATGAATGGGGTGGGTGCCCAGGTGGCAGAAGATACAGAGAAGGCAGAATTACTGACTGCCTTCTTTGTCTCTGTCTACTCTGCCGGAGGCTGTCCTGGGGAGACCTGTACCCCTGAGACCCCGGATGAAGCCAGGTCAATGGAGGAGTTTGCTTTAGTTGATGAGGACTGGGTTAGGGAGCAATTAAATAGTCTGGACATCCATTAATCCATGGGTCCAGATGGGATGCATCCGCGGGTGCTGAGGGAGCTGGCTGAAGTCATTGCTGGACCACTCTCCATCATCTTTGCCAAGTCTTGGGAAACGGGGGAGGTGCCCGAGGATTGGAGGAAAGCAAATGTCACTCCAGTCTTCAAAAAGGGCAAGAAGGAGGACCCAGTAATTATAGACCAGTCAGCCTCACCTCTGTCCCTGGGAAAGTAATGGAACAGCTTATCCTTGGTGCCATCTCAAGGCATATCAAGGATAAGAGGGTTATTAGGGGCAGTCAGTATGGCTTTACCAAGGGTAAGTCATGCTTGACCAACGTCATAGCCTTTTATGAGAATGTAACAAGGTGGATGGACGATGGCAGAGCGGTGGATGTCGTCTACCCTGACTTCAGTAAAGCCTTTGACACAGTCTCCCACAGCATCCTCACAGCTAAGTTGAGGAGGTGTGGCCTGGACAATAGAGTAGTAAGGTGGGTTGCAAACTGGCTTAAGGAGAGAAGCCAGAGAGTGGTAGTCAATGGTGCAGAGTCTAGTTGGAGGCCAGTATCTAGTGGAGTGCCTCAGGGGTCAGTATTGGGCCAATACTATTTAATATATTCATTAACGATTTAGATGAGGGAATAGAGTGTACTATCAGCAAGTTTGCTGATGACACTAAGCTGGGAGGTGTGGCTGATACACCAGAAGGCTGTGCTGCCATCCAGCGGGACCTGGACAGGCTGGAGAGTTGGGCGGGGAATAACCTAATGAAATTTAACAAGGGAAAGTGTAGAGTCCTGCATCTGGGCAGGAACAACCCCAGGTTCCAGTATAGGTTGGGAAATTACAGATTAGAGAGCAGTGTAGGGGAAAGGGACCTGGGGGTCCTGGTGGACAACAGATGACCATGAGCCAGCACTGTGCCCTTGTGGCCAGGAAGGCCAATGGCATCCTGGGGTGTATTAGAAGGGGGGTGGTTAGTAGGTCGAGAGAGGTCCTCCTTCCCCTCTACTCCGCCCTGGTGAGACCACATCTGGAATATTGTGTCCAGTTCTGGGCCCCTCAGTTCAAGAAGGACAGGGAATTGCTGGAGAGGGTCCAGCGTAGGGCAACGAAGATGATTAAGGGAGTGGAGCACCTCCCTTATGAAGAAAGGCTGAGGGAGTTGGGTCTCTTTAGTTTGGAGAAGAGGAGACTAAGCAGGGACCTCATTAATGTTTATAAATATATAAAGGGTGAGTGCCATGAGGATGGAGCCAGGCTCTTCTCGGTGGCAAACAATGATAGGACAAGGTGTAACGGGATCAAGCTGGATCACAAGAGGTTCCCCTTAAATTTGAGAAAAAACTTCTTCTCAGTGAGGGTGACAGAGCACTGGAACAGGCTGCCCAGGGGGGTTGTGGAGTCTCCTTCTCTGGAGACATTCAAAACCCACCTGGACATGTTCCTGTGCGACCTCACTTAGGTGTTCCTGCTCCAGCAGGGGGATTGGACTAGATGATCTTTTGAGGTCCCTTCCAATCCCAAACATACTGTGATACTGTGATGGCACAGCAATTTCACTAAATCAAGGCAAGCTGGGGAATTAGCATTCTAAGAAATATATGAGGCCCAACAACAAATCTCATGAAACAAAAATACATGTTATTAATCGTTATGGTTGTTAAATTGTCCTGTAAATAAAATTACACTTTTTAGATATTCTACTAAACCTTCTGTTTTTAAAGAATTTAAACTCAAATCTTTTCAGGTTTCAAGGAAATTAAAGGATGTTATCTTTTTTTTTTTTTTTTTTTTTCTGAAGTGAGCTTCATTATGCAAATCACCTAGATAAATATGAATGCTATTATACATTTTATTTTGAAGCTGTTTTTATTTTTTTTTCAAAGAAAAGATACTTTGAAAAACTGTCTGTATTGACTGCGACATAAATTTCTCATGAAACATTTGTTTGAACTTTCACTAAAGCATAAATGGAAATCTCACAGCCATCTCTGACAAGATGACTGACTACTTTTTTAAAGAAAAGTATAATGAAAGTGTTTTCTACCAGGGTTACCATATTGCTAATGATCAAAAAGAAAGAGGATGCCACAGCATATGAAGTGGGTGAGTAGAGGAGGAAAGGAAGATGTAGAGCAGCTTACTTGCTTGCTTGTGTGTGTTGGAAAGTCCAAGACATCTGGGGCTGGGGACTGGACTGTGCCTGAGCTGTGCATGAGCAGACAGAGGTATGGCCATGAGAAAGATAGAATGAGCTGCTGGAGCTGTGGCATCCAGGGTCAGCTCTGCATCTGCTGATTGCAAACTGATATTTCTATCTTCAGATGCTTTCCAGTTCTCTCAGTATGACTGGAGGAGGTGTAACACTTAGAACATGTGTGTTGAGCAACCTTGCCTCTGTTCTGCTTATCAAAACCCAAAATCTTGGGCAAGGATTCAAGAAAAAGAAAGCTTTTCCTCAGCAAATGTCCACATACAAAGTCTCAGTACACGATAGCCTAAATTACAAATAAGGTAGAATCCAGATTTTGTCCCTCCAAAAAGAAAAAATCTATTGGATATTTCAAGGTATTATGCAAGATCCCTTATGAAGTTTTCAATTAGTTTCAAAGAGTAGCTGTTAGTCCTTGCCTGCTTGTTTGCAGAGAGCTTCATTTGGTGGTATAGGTAACAAACATAGGACACTGCCTTTGCTTCAAGGCATAGCTGCACAGTGCTCAGCATCACTCTGTCCCATAAAAAGATATTAATATATATTATGATGAGTTTAGAAACTGAGTGCTCTTTAGAGAGCATGTAGGGGGAAAACTTTAATTTTTCTCTCTAAATTATGAAACAGTTTATCTTAAAGCTATAGCACTTCTACTTTCAGCAAATTCCAGGCATCCTGGGTTTTGCTATAGAAGGAAGCTTCCAGATTTCAAATTTCTTGATGAAAGTTTAGAGTTATGATCAATGGGTAATTAAAAAAAAATCTCTTACAAATAATGTTTAAAAGCAGAGGAGCTCTTTACAATGATCTTTGTAGTGAAACAGTTCAGCTCTCTAAGCAAAAATTAATTTGAATTTATTAGCACTCAGATATTATAGCAAGATATTTGTTACAGACACTTGAAGCAGATAGAGGTAAAATGAAATGAATGGCTTCCTTTTCAAGATATATTACCACTTTTGATAGCTCTGTATGTCTATTATGGTATGAGTAAGCAAAGCAGCAAAGGCTTACTGTGTTCCTCAGCCTGTTTGAATGAAATCTGCATAATGTCTGTCTGATACACCTGTAAACATCTTAGATGAAGCAGGTACAAAGACCAGAACTCAGGAATGTCAGAAAGCCAGCTGAAAAATGATCAGACAGAGAAAATAATCTGCCCCACACCGTTAAACTTTAAATGCTAAAGCATACTCTTGCTTATCCTCTCTTTACAGCTGTTGAAAGAGCATAATACTTTGGAAGTGTACAGAAAAACACTGTTTTGGCAGCCCGTCTTCTGAAAGTCTTACCCTTTGATGTTATATACCATGTGTGTTAAGTGCTGCTGGCAAGGAGACTTGTCCTGTTAGCTGAAATTCATGACAGCACAAATGACCTGTGGAAGGTCCACGACCATCTTAAGCCTCTTCCAAAGTCTTCCACATAACTTACTGATGCACAGGGATGCTGCTCCTCCTGTACCTCCAGACAGGGGATGGCAATGCAGGGTTGGAGAGGAAGATGCAGGTCTGAGTCAAAACCGCTGGCACTGATGGGATTCCTGATGTTGACTTGCACGTATTTGAGATCAAGACTTTATCGCTGCTCTAGCTAACCCTTTCCACAGCTTGTCCCTTGTGCAAAAAACATTGTATCAGGCCATAGGAAAGGTTTTCTGTCTCTCTCTGTTGCTTATGACAGATGATTAGAAAAAGAGTATGGGAAGCAGTGAATGTCTCCTCCTTGTCTCCAGCATCTGGTTGATGGTGGTTCTGTGACTTTCCACTCCTGAGGCTGCAGCCACAGTACTATGTTTAATATATGGGCATTACTCCAATTAATTTTCTCAGTTTTTGAATTCTTCGTATCTACTTCCTGTGATAATGAATTGCATAGTTAAATTATACTTACATGGCAAAATGTTCCACATAAGTACTGTTGCCAATTTTTAATCAACTGTATAATAAACTCTTAAGAAAAATGGAAAATAAGTGTTGTGTATTCATTTTTTGCAAGACATGGTTAACTTCCTGTATGCTTCATATACCATCCATTCCTCACAGTTCAGCTAAACCAAAGACAAGGGAATTTCTAATTTTTGTCAAGTAGAAACTACCTATGCATCTCATCTGTTGTGTCACTCTGCACCATTTCTAGGTCTTCTACATGATTTTGAGGAGATCACCACAGCTATAGTCAATATCCAAGATGTAGACCCAACAGAGATTGAAATGACCACATAACAAAATACTTTGTTTTTTTTTTTTTTTTTAATTTTTTTTCAAGTAGTCCACAACATTTTATGAGACTTTTTGACTACTTCTGAATAGTAAGCCAGTGTTTTCATAGAACCATCCATAATGACACTAAACCCTCTTTCCTGAATGTTAATAGTTATGTAGAACTTATGGTTGTATATGTGTAATGTTATTTATTTTTCCTTTGTGTGCTTACTTTGAATTTATCAATGTTGAGTCTCATCTGCCATTTTTATCACCCAGTCATTCACAACTGTATGATTCCTCTGAGGCTCTTTGTTGTAAGTTCTAATTTTGTACTGTCAGCAGGCTGTTGTTACCTTCCTATTTCCCCTTTTCCACATTGTTTATGAGTAATTTGAATAGTATTGTGCACAGCACAGATTCCTGAAAAGGCCTATGGGAAATCTCCGTAGTAAAATCTTACTTATTTGCAACTTTGATTGTCTATTTTTTCCTATTTCTTCCTGAAAACTTTGTGTTACAAATCTATGAGACAATGACAATTTAGTCTCTTTAAGAACCTTTATTAAGGTAAGTTATAAAAGTTTATTGGAAATCCATGCATTCTGTATCATCTTGATAAATCTTATCCAAAAGTTGTTGCCACAGAACTTGAGCAGATTTTCATTCATTTCTTCCTTTGGTGAACACTGTGTTGAATCTTTCCCATGGTGCCATGTCACAGCACTTAGGTCTATTCTTAGATGATTTCTACAAACTTGTTGAGTACAGAAATCAATGATGCTGGTCTGCAGTCCTTTCTATTATCTTATGCAATCTAGCCCCCTTCAAATAGTGGGTTATATATGACAAGCAGTAATCTGATAGTTCTATATTTGAGCTCTTTTGGAGTTTTGGGATTAATAGTATTTGTTTCTATACATTTTTTTCTGTTATGTTTCTGTTCATTTCAATACTTTGTTCTGAAATCTATTCTACTGACACTTCACTGTAAGACATTTTATCAAAGTCTGCCTTGCAAAGAAGGATAGGAAGTGAAGATCTCCTTAAGCTCTTCTTCAGTGAATCCAAGTATGAAAAAATCATATAGCTTTCTGACCTACACCTCCATGAATTCATATGAATCATCTCTACAGCATCACGTACCACACTGCAATCATAATTATAGAATATTTGGCTTAAACCAAAAGCTTTTGAAATACAGATGCATTGAGAATGTACTGAGAATCAACATTAATCATTGAATCAAATACTTTAGAATCTTTTATTTACTCTCTATTTGCTTATGGGGTGTAACTTCAGGTTAGTAAATTGGCAGGGTTCCTGAGGTATGCTGGAAGTATAGTTAAGGCATGTGATCTCTTTTGCATTCTCATCACAGTTTCAAAGGTATCCAGGCAATGGTGTTCAGAAGCAGAGGGCGGCTTTAGAGTATAAATTGCAGAATACTCCACTCTACCTTTTGCATAATAAATACTTGTGACACTAAATTTCTTCTATCTCCCTTTGTTTCCTTCTGTCAACACATTTGTTGAAGCTCTTTTTCTTAGGAGTTAGCTTATCAAAAATATTACCTCAAATTCAATTGACCTGTATACTAGTTTCCTGGAAGAAGGATATATCATAATCTCCTAATGATATAAATATTTGATCATTATAACTGCCTTGACAGGACCAAATATTGCCATTTCTTTTGAAAGATAAATTACAAATCCAATTAAAGTATGCATTATTACTAATGTTATCCTTGACCACATAATAACCCTTCAACATTTATATAAGAAGCAAGTCACAGAAATTCTCTGTTCATAGAGGAAGCATCAAATACAGGCCATATTTATGACATTCTTCTCTATTACACTGTTCTTTGGACATCAGCTTTGCTTTTTACTCAATTACAAGATTATTATATTTTCTTAATAGCTCTGACCTATCTGTGACTTTCACCCAACAGCAACAACACTAGTCCATTGGGACTCATTCTCTTATATTCCCTTAGTTTCTAGCAGATGTTTAAATAAAACTGTACAATTTAATGTCTTCTATATCCACCTGATTAACTTTACATAAAAATAAAAAATAAAATACAAAGTAGCAAAGAGCATGATGTATGTGGTTACACAACAGATTTACAGAATGACCCATCAACCCATGTTTTGTAATCCTGTTTATTATTACTGCACCACTTTTCTCTGGGGTGTGGATGGTAGGTTTTTTTGCTTGTTTGTTTCATCAAATTTTAGGTCAGAGAGTGGGTCGGTGCAGATGGTATTGCTATAACCTGCAGAAGGTACATCCAATTTTCATAACAGCAGCATTTTTTCCCCCAAATAATTCAAATAATGGCTTGCCCTAGTGCAATTGTCATTTTTGGGGAATAAAATTAGGACATATTGCCTTTCAGTTCTGGAGATTTAAATCAAGTTCCTGTTCTGGCACACTTTTTTTTTTAATAATTTTGAAATAATAATGTTATCTACTGATGTGACTCAGATTTGCTTTGATACATTTTCATATGTAGTTATTCTTGTTGTTACTCAAAGTGTTGTGGGAAGATATCTTCAATTCTCAGCATCACAGCCAGTTATCTTTTTTATTTTTTCCTAAGTATTTACCAATAATACGGTTTTGACAGTTGTTGCAATGTTGTTATTCACAACCAAGAAATGTTTTAAAATTAACTGCCAAAGAAGTGATTTATAATAACCAATCAAATTATTCTGAAGACAAAGTGATCAAAAAGGTCAAATGCAGTATTTCTTAATAGGAAAAAAAAATCCATTGTATTTTTCCTTCTGTTTTCTCAGAAAGAAAAATATCTTCTGTATTGAATGAAAACCAACAATCGTGTCAGTCTTAAACAAGATTTCCATACCACAGTGGTCCTTTTCTCCTTTAAAAAGTCCAACACACCATATTTCTCATTCTACTTCCCTGATCCGTTTTCCTGTTGGCATTTGTATCCCAGAGCATTTTCTAACCCACACTTCTACTTTGGCCTTCTTGAGCAGATTCCACTTGCTATAAACTGCATTCTCCATAACTAAGCCTGATTTATACTACCATGAGAAAAAAGCCCTGATGGATTTGTTTAAATTTAAGAATAAACCTCACAATTAAAAACCAGAAATATGTCATGTATTTCTCTGTGTGTTGGCAAAGTAATACACATGGCCTTTGTTTGCATTCTGTTTTTTAATCTGAAGTGTATCAGCAAATGATTTCTACTTCATTGCTGCTGCCTTGTCCTGGAAATCACTTCTCTCTTTAATGACATAATTCACACAGGGTGGGGGATGAGGGGGAGCTATTATTAAGCTGCACACACAATACTGCTGAACTCCTGCTACCTCATGATGGTTCCTGACCTACTACAGCTTGTCTGGAACATGTAGAGGGAAAAGCAATGCGGGCCACAAGTGGAAATGAAGCAGAAAGAACTTAACTCTTTCCAAGTTAAAAAAAAAACAAAACATATCCTCTGTACTCTGCAATTCTGGTTACTCATATGGTTTCACTAAAATCTTTAAAATTAGCTACTCTCTAAGCGACACCCGTTTAGGGATTAACTAGTCATGTAAGTATCAGTGTTTAAGTATGGGCTTGTTCCCTCCTCAACCCATCTGTCATTTTTCTGAGATAATACATTAATTTCCATAGCAACAGCCTGTAATGTTACCAATAGGATTATTATGACTTTGCTGCAGGATCAAACAAAGGAAGCCGGACTGGTCTGGAATCAACTGTTATCCAAGCACAGGAAGTCTGAAATAACAGGAAAGCTGTTAGAAAAGATGAAGTTAAGTCTCCTTTTCTGTCTGTCACATTAAAATAAATAGCAAAAATAAGCTAAATGTAGTGTGAACTGTCACCATTTGTAAATGTTAGTTATATTTGCACCATTGGGCTTATTCCAGGTTTTGCTAGCATCCAAGGGATGCACGGCCCTGGCCTAAATCCATTGTAGCTTTTTAAATAATTAAAAAATACAATCTGGATTGCCAACATTAACATATTGTGTAACATCCTAAATATAATTAATTTTAACAGTGTAACAGAAAAGTAAAAGCAAATTTATTCCAAAACTATATGAGGTGAAATATATACATTAACAGTATTTTTTTAACTTGCTGGTATTTTTACAAATTAGAATTTCATATTGAGGGGGTCTGTAACAAATCTGAAGCAGGGGCTTCAATCTCAACCTCATAAATTTTGGAGAAACTCTGTTCTTACTGTGTTCTACACCTCATGACCATTTCTGGATGCTATCTTCATTGATTTTGACTAGCCTGACAAAACTTCCTGGAGGTGACTGAGTTTCTTCATCCTGTCTCCTGGCAGTGTTCACAGTTTTGGGGGTCTGCTTGTTTATTCAACAGCCAAAGACACATTCACTTGTAACCAAGTCATTCCTAACAAATATTTGTCCAGTGTAGTTTTAAGAACCACTAATGATGGAGATATCTTTGCCTTTCTGAATAAAGTTTTCTCATCCTTACAATTAAGAAGACTCTTTTCTGTGCATGCGTGTGTCTGTGTCTTTTTTTTTTTTTTCTGTCTTTGTGGGTTCCTCCTCCCCCTCCCCCCCCCCTTTTTTTTTTTTTTTACCTGTAACCTAAGTCTCTTCTTGTAAACTGATCTCACATGCATGAAAAGTAAATTTCTGTCTGTTTTCAGTATCCAAGCTATTCAGTCATTAGTAGGCTATTGGTTTCTGGGAGTTGCTATATCTTTATGTTATATTTGTAGACATATCATAATCATAAGTTAGGCCAATTCCTGATACAACCTATAGTTTAGTTTGGAAACCAAATCACAGAGTTGTTTAGTGGGAGGAAGGTGAGTGGGAAAAAGGTAAGACCAAAAGGTTTGAAGTGAGAATCAGCTGATTCACTCTTCATGTATCATTTTCAGAGGGAAGATTTTCAGTTTCCTATTTGCTAATTGCTGTAATAACTTTGTCCCTGCATTTTCATGCAGATCTATTGAATTCATATTTCCTATGGAAGTATAGTATAAGTATTCTTTTATATATAATTTGAAGTATCTAGAAATACATAATAAGGTACACTTTTCTCAGTGAGATAATGTTTGGTAGTGGCCACAGCTCATTCACATAGTATCTGCTACATATTAACCCCCCCACACAAACACCTTTAATCATTAGTAAGTGGACAGTTGTCTTTGTATAATCATGCAACAGTAAGCAAGCTTTGTAATTGCGTCAGATTCAGTGAAGCTCTTGCTGCTGCCACTGAAGTGGCTGCTAAACTGAAGAGTGTCACTCATCTTTTCCTCCGTACACCATTCCCTGAACATGGCATATGTCAAAGCCTTTGTTTCTGTCAGATCTTTACTTTGGATCCTGCTGCCCATGTTGGTACAGCTGCTACCTTGGCTCATGTGCATCTTTCCATGGCAGTCACAGCAGATGACCCTATGGCTGCAAGCCACACTACTCAAAGTAGCATTGCACTGCTCAGAGGGTATTGCAATCACCACTCAAAATACCACTGCCAGGGTGCCTCATGATTTCCCTGGTCTTCACATAGCCATCTGGGACTTTTGGCTTCCACAGCTGTGGCAGCCATTCCCAGCAGTGACAATTGCTCCTGGGATCACTAATGTGTTGCCATCTGAAGATGTGGTTGCCAGGGTGCTCTGCCTCACTGTCCCTGCCAGGAAATCAGCCCACTTCTGCCAGTATAGAAACTAGGGAAACCTTGACAATCACTACTGATAGCCTTTATTCATAAGTCTACCCATTTTTTTTTAGTCCATTCTCACTTGAGCTCTCGATTAAGACAATAATAGATCTGAGAGCACCCCTGTCCACATTGTGTGCATACACCAACCAACTGCTCTTCGTAGACCACCAGATGATTATCTCTATATCACTGCAGGAAACATTTTGCTGAGGTTTATGTACTTCTTGAAAAACTGCCTCAAAGTGCTTTGAAATTGCAACAGTTGATATAAACACAAAATAAAATGAAAACCAGGAAGTAAAAAATTGACTGATAAAAAACCTCTGTCAAAATACTGGCAATTAAGACTGTGCATCTCTGTTTTCATTTAAGTTATATTTTCGAGGATTCACACCTCTAACACTGCTTGTCTTTTCTTCTTTGGAAACAATCCAAAGAAGGTTTGTGAAAAGTGGATTTACTGATATTTATTTAACACATTAACTATTTACACATTTCAAATTATATTCTGCAAGAAAGAGCTTGAACTTATTGCTGGAATAATATTTTTTCTATTATTTTGAATATAACAAAAAGAAGATGAGATTGTTGATGTGTTGATGTCTGTGAGCTGAACAAAATAAAAGATGAGTAACGTCAGCATACGATAGATGTTTTCCACATAAGAAATTTTGAGTAATGTTGCACATTTCACTTACTGAAATTGACTCAACATACTGCATACCAAACATTAGCTCACCCTTTCTTTCCTTCTGTAAAAGAATAATGTTGTGTTTCAGCATGTGGATAATTTCTCTTATGTTAATCACTGAATTGATGAGATTTACAGACCAATTTCTTCCTCTGCTTCTCCTTAATTGTATCCATACATGCACACACAGATATTTTGTCACTAGACAAGAAGAGAAGTGAGAAAAGTGAGAAGCAAATGACTTGTTTATGAAAGACTGGAAGAATATTGTGGATTATTGTAAATGTCTTTATTTAATGTTTAAACATTTGAATACCTAATGCTAATGGTCTAAAAAAAAAAACCAACAAAAAACAACACTACATTTTCATCAGTCCTTGGCACAGCTGATTTCTGTGGAAATTAATTGGATTTTAATCACTAAATACTTTGGAAGCAAGTTCATTTTTTTTTAGAAGTTTCCCTGTACAATTAAATCCTACATTTCCAAGTAAAAATTTTGAGTCACCTTATATATTTAGGTAATGTCACAGCAGTTGGCCTAAGCAGCACCAATCAAATAATATAATTTTACTAATACACTTGATAATTAAAAGCATAAACATTACTACTGTCTACAAAACAAATGCCATTTTTATCACCATAGATTAATATTTTTGTACAAGGAAGCCTAGGAGATATGTTGATTAACATCTGTAAAATTGTTAAGGTTGAGGTGGATAGTGCTTCCTAAAAGAGAAGATGTTTTCTTAGAAATTTGTGTATAGTAAATCTGTGAAAAATTATTTTATTAAACTAAAAATATTGAGATATTCCACCAATAAATACTTAAAAAAAACCCAACAAACCACAAACAAACAGAAACAAAATAGAAGCATTTCCAGTAGTGTATCAGCTCTATTGTTTGAGGGTTTTTTTAATGTGTTTCTCTCATTCTGTTGGAAAACATCATGCAAACTGGAATAATCATTTAAAATTCAGATGAGTTTTGGTATTTTGGGTAACTCTCGTGTATTTTGGTGCATACCATGTTGACAGTGGTAAATATTGATGGCAATATTAAGTATGTTAGTTTAACATACTCAAGGCATAGGAAAAAAATGGCAGCATCTGTGTGGAAGTTCTATTTCCGGCTTGTAGACAGCTCAGTCAATGTGCAAAAGAATTTAAGGAGGT
Organism: Columba livia; assembly: GCF_036013475.1. Classification (NCBI taxonomy): domain Eukaryota; kingdom Metazoa; phylum Chordata; class Aves; order Columbiformes; family Columbidae; genus Columba; species Columba livia. Next base: position 77,324,836 of record NC_088603.1, read on the forward strand.
AGCTAGTGGTTCTCTCAGAAGCATCAGCTTCTGTGTTTTTTTTTTTCTTTCAGTGGAAAATACTCAAGTATGTAATGAGCCTGCAATGTAAATAGCAGGCTCTCTCCTCCTTCTGCAAATTCTTTTTTTCTGTGATTTGTTTTGATACTGGGTAACATAAGGGAACTGAGAATCCTATATAATAGAATAACAATTAAGCTAAAAAAAAAAATCTTAGGAAGCTCAAATTCAGGTCTTAAGACTGTAGCAGAGAAAAGTGCAAATGGATTCAGAAAAATTAATTTGTATTTCTTAGGAAAAGCACTACTAATCCTTCAGTTGTTCTTTAAACCAATGCCTTAAGTGACCGAGTACCATAACAAATATCCCAGAGTATACGTTACTTCAGTATGCAGCGAAATCCTACATGGAAGCAACATCCATTATAACTGCTTAAAAACATTCTTCCTTCTCCTATGACTTTATAATTATATGAAAAGATGCATTGAACTATTAGAGGAGTTCTGTATTTGTCATCCACCTGTCTCTCTGATACTTTGTAAGTGTGATGCTCAGGCATTTGATTTTTAATGGTATTTTAAAACTAATAATCAAATTTTGTTTTGGTATTTGGCATACTATTTTGCTAAGACTGCGTAAACTGTCTTCCACATGGTTATATAAAAGTGGAGAAATACATACTGAAATGCTGATCTGAAATGTGTTTTTTTCCTTGTTTTGAATTTGTGTATGACGTACTTTGGCTTTGGTAACCTTCTCAGTGCTTTTATGTCAGCTAATACTAAGTGCATTTATAAGATAAGATCGGTCATATGTTCTTACAAGAAATGCAAATGTTTTTAGTAGGAACTGCTAACTCCTAAGTGCCATACAAATGTACCCACAGATACAGTTACATCTCAAGCCCTGAGAGCTACTAATGACTTAATCTAGTAGTAAGATGAGAATCAAGTACAAGTTGAGTACTATAAGTAGGATGCAGAGAGCTGCCTGACATGCCTGCCATACATTTCCAGGGAATAACAAAAGGATGTTATTGTTTGCTTCTCCTTCTGTGTTTATTATATTCAGTGTGAATCATTAACACATTAACACATACGTTGTACTTGGCGAATACTATAGTGCAGGCTGTTGTTAACATCTTCTGCAAGTAAATTCATCTCTACAGTATTGCATTCTGTATACAGACTTTTGTCCATTGTCTGGACTTACCTTTCCACTGAAAGACTAATATCCACTTAAACGAACAGAGGGATCCTTTGTGGCTTCAGCTGGAACTAGATCTGACTCCAAATAAGGCACACAAATATTCCATACTATTCTGTTTATTCTTGTTTATGCCTTTTTTTTTGTACCAGGAAGACTATGGGAAGCCCATAATATCTTTGTTTCAAAGAAGAGTCCTGATATGTGTGTGAACCTAGGAGCCCTGTAGGGGCAATTTTTTGTTCATTTGTGCTTTTTTGACAGCATGTAAGAACATCTAGTTGGAATTACACTAAAGGTCTGTCTAGTCTGGCTGTCTGTCTCCAACAGTGGCCAAAATCAGATGCCCAAAAGGTATAAGACAATCTTTCAGGCAGTTGACATGTTCAGGTCCATATAAAATCTTAATATCTGTGATATCCTTTGCTAAAGAGTTCCACAGAATATTTACCACATCAATGAAGTACCATTAAATTTTGTTTTGAACTAAACTTCTACCAAGTTTGTTTCACACCTCCTAATTCTTATACAGAAAAGTGATAGTGAAGGTGATGTTGCTATACCCTACCTGCACCTTTTATAATATTATACACGTCTGTTATGTCATCCTCTCTCTTTCAAGGCTGAAGACACCTGGGTTACTGAACCATTTTTTGTACAGAAGCAATTTCAAATTTCTTGTTATTCTTATCACCCTTCTTGGAGTGTTTAATTTTGTCTACCTCTGTTTTGAGGGCACAAAACCAGCATACATTAGCTAATATATGAGTGATATTTGAATTTATACACCAGCGTAACTTTGTTCTCTACTTCTTTTGTATTAATTCCTAATGTTTAGTGTGTTGTTCTGTTACTGAGCACTGTAACTGGACATTGTTATTGTAGTGTTTATCAAAGATTCAACATTATGCTTGGAAATGTCAGGTAAGAAACAATAACTTCATATAAGAAGTTTCCTATGTTTTTTCCCTATTTCCTTAATTTTTTATTACTCATCAAAGGATTTCATCTGCTGTTCTATTCACCTGTCAATAATTTCAAAAAGGTCTCAAAAAATTTTCAAAATTCTCCCTAAATAACTCAATAAAACCAAGAAAATGTGTCATCTCATTATTTGCACCCATTTCCAGGTGACTTATGGGATCATTCAGCCATTGAACAGTATGTATTCCAACACCAGTCACTGAGAAGTATCACTAGTAAATTTTATTCTTTGTGAAAAAGTGATCATTTCCTCTATTTTTTTTTCTTCCATTATTTCAGACCACTACTCATTCACAAGGATGTCCCCTTTTATATCACTGCCACATATATTTTTTTAAACCCTTGTTAGCAAGACTTAAAAAAACTTCTGAAACAGAAATTAAGTTTATTCATATTTTGCATGACCCAAATATTTCTAAGGCAAGATTTTCCCTTCATAAGAACAGTAACACTTCCCTAATACATCACATGGATTCAGTGACCATCAATTCTACTTTATACTATAGTTAATTTTACTTTTCTGTCTATGGTTATCAACACTACATACTTGTACTTTCCCGTCTTTCTCTTGGAACTCTTTCAAAAAATCCAAACCACATTTTTTGATACGCCATCCTCAGGTACTAAGATGATTTTAAGGTAATCAGTGCTATTAACTTACTTCTTTCACTTCTGATTTCTGGGATTCCTGGTAGAATACTCTTTGGCTTTAGCAACCTATTACAGTTCATCTTGCATAGCTCCAGGACATTTTCAAACTCAAACATAAGGCAGCTCCTCTAATGAGTCTCATACAAAGGAAAATGCGCGGTTGAAATCTCCATACTTTCTTCTGCAATGTACAAAAATCTGTTAAAAAAAACCTGATATCACTCCTCTGTTGTGGCCCGTTTTGCTGTGTGTGGCACATTTTTGTTTGTTTGTTTGTTTTATTGCTATGCTCTGATAATCTGGGAACTCTAGGAGACTTCTTGCTCCTATTGTGTAGGAACGTGGTGCATTGACCTTGGCCATCTACAAGACCCCACCCAGCCAGTCCCTCACTCCCTCCTCAATAGGACAGAGGAGAAAATAAGATGAAAATGCTTGTGGGTTGAGACATGGCAGAGAGATAATTTACCAATCACCATCATGGGCAAAACAGTCTTGATTTAGGGAAAATTATTTTAATTTGTTTTCAGTAAAAATAGAGTTGTGTAGTGAGAAGCAAGACAAAATTAAAACAGCACTATCCCCCACACACCCCCTTTTTTTTTCTTTTTTAAACCAGGCTCAGCTTCAGTCCTCCTCATCAAGAGGCACAGAGAGATGGGGGAAGGGAGGCTGTGATCAGTCCATAACAGCTTCTCTCTGTTGTTCCTTCTTCTTCACCCTTTTCCCCTCTAGTGTGCGGCGTTTCCATGGTCTGCACAGAAATACATGCTCCACAACAGTCCCTTCCGGGGTTGCAGGAAAATACTTGCTCCACCATGGAGCTCAGAGAAGAATTCTTGGAGAAATTTGTGCTTCTCATAAATTAAAACTGAAATGTTCCTCTTAGTATGGAAAGGATTTATTTTAAATAACTCAAGTATATTTTTCAAATTTCCTTAGAAAAAAGTAGTCTTCATATCACTCATGAATAAAATACAATGAACAGGAAAATTTTAGGGCAGATCTTTTGCTGTGTTAGCAGAGGGTTCATTTTAATAGCTTCAGTGAAATTACCGTAGAGCTACATATTTTATATAAAAAATACATAGGTTAGGATTCGCACAGGGGAGAAAAAAAGAGGAAATGGAATGGAATGGAATGGAATGGAACGGAATGGAATGGAATGGAATGGAATGGAATGGAATGGAATGGAATGGAATGGAGTGGAATGGAACGAAGGTGAAGAAGAGAAAAAAGGGCAAGGGAAGCTGACAATTAACTGGCCAGCTATTGTGAAAACTGTAATTTCCTGCAAGATTTACCAGTTACACTAATTTCAGTTTTTGTGAACAAAATAGTAGACACTTTCAGTTTTTTTCAGCATCCCTAAATCTATATGTTGAAGCCAAAGAGTTTCCTCATAAGCAGATTCTAGTAAAGGAAGAAAGGCATATAAATGTCCTTTATTCACTTTGACTTACCTAATGGTTTCCAATTACTGTAGCAAGATCCTAAAATTCTCATATATTCCCAGCAGGCAGGAGAGCAGCAGCGGGCGGATGCACAACAGTATGGTGACCACCTGGCAACAAGCAGTGTCCCCTGCTTCTTCTGAGCTTCTAGAACCAGGTAGAACAAATGCAGCCATACTACAGAGGCAGGTCTTGGATCTGCTTTGTGCCAGGAGGAAGGAGGGGTGGAAGAAGGTTACAGCTTGGAGTGGTAAGAGAAGGCTCTCCTTACCCTCTAAGTTATCTTCTAAGATACTCTTAAAGGACCACTACAAGGCCCTGGGTACAATAGATTAAGTACATAATGAGAAAGAGAAGGAACCCGTGCAAGCAGTCTTGCCAAGATCAGAGTGACCAAACACTCATAACAAAACCTGAGGTAAGGCCAGCACTGAGAAGAAACAACAGCTAGTTATGGTTGTTTGCAATTCCCTCCTGAAAGGAATGGAAGCACCCTTTTGCATATGGAACTCTCTTTCCAGGGAACTTTGCTGCCTTTCTGGGGCCTGAATTAGGGACATTACCGCAAGACTGAAGACATTAGTTCAACCTTCAGACTACTATCCATTTCTGCTCTTTCCTGTGGGTATAAATGATGTCACAAAAAAAAAGCCTGAAGCCAATCAAAAGAGTTTTTAGAGCCCTGGAAAGAATGCTAAAAGACTCAGGAGGACAGATGTATTTTCCTCAGTGCTCCCAGTAATGAAAGGAAACTTTGGAAGAAACAGGTGAGCCTAGGATAAAGAATCAGAATCATAGAATCATTTTGGTTGGAAAAGACCTTTGAGACAGAGTTCAACTGTTAACCAAGCACTGCCAAGCCCACCTCTAACCCATGTCCCTGAGAATCTCTTCTGCAAAGAACAAATTTTAACACAACACCTATGGAGGCAGCTTCTCCTGAAAATATCAATCTTCCTTTGGAAAGTCAAGTCCCTTTTCTAGTAATAACATGGATTTTTGACCCGATCATCCACCTGTTCTGGTGTCTGCTCCAGCTACCATCTTTCCATGGGCACCGGAAACTTTCTCCCCACTAGGAAATGGGTGGAATTTCAGTACATTTTCCACCCAAACGTGAAGAGTTCCTGAGAAATGGTGTCTGAGAAGCAGATGAATGAATTTCTCTGAAAATTACAGTCCATGCCTGCATGAAAGAATTGCCTTGTATGATCTTCAGACCAAAGCAAGAATAAAATTGCAACCAAACCTGTCATGTGTATCTGGTAATTGAATTACACAGGTAACTGGCCTGTCGCTTTTCAGGTACTACATAAACTGCACCCAAATCTGACACATTAGGTGGTTCTTACTACCCTGCAAGGGACACATAAAAACACAGAACTATTTCAGGCCACCATAAAAGTTTGGAAATGTTGAGCAACATTATTAAATGATGTCAGATTGTTGCCATGAAAAGCTTAAAGTCTTCCAGTCTCCCATCCAACCTGGTGATAATGATTTGATTCAGCTTTCAAGACAATACGTTAGCTAATGTTCAGACTAAGTGGTTAGACTATGTCTCGCTAGTCACTTGGCTGAATGCCTTCAGTACAACATCTGCATCAATCACCTACCAAGATGGGATTTTGACTACATGGATGTTCCTTATTTAACTCAGGGACTTCTTATTTGAAACATTAATAGAATTGCCACTGGTTTCAGTTTGGCCCACTTCAAGAAATTTCTGCTTTTCTTAAGTGAGTAGAACGAGCTCTGTGTTAGATAAGTAAGACTGAGATGTAGTCTTGACCCATGTCTGTCATACACCTAGCATTTGGTTTTCATATTATTTTATACTCTTGAATTACTTAACCAAAACTAATGTCTGTTGACTACCTCTCTTTGAACTTTGATTGTCACTGGTCTCAGGTGTTTACTGTAGTTACAGAAGAACTGTATTCCAAAATCATTGCTGGCTTTAATGGTGAGAACATACAAGTTTTTATTTTGTTTTCCTTCTGATTTTCTTTACAGTTTCTTGAGTAGGGTAATAGGAAGCTTTCTGTGCTACTGTGTTAAACGGAGTAACCTCCTCCTTTTATCTGTACCTTTTGGGTACATGCATATCTTCAGATATGATTGCTCTAGTAAAATAGACTGAGAGCTGCTGATTTCCAACATTGGGCCCTACTGGTATGAAACAATGTTTCACCCATTGTATCAGTCTGCAGATGTGGGTCATTCTCTCATCTTACCTCATTAGAGTAGAAGGGTGAATGTAACTAATGAGTGTAGTATCTTGTAACAAACACAATACCATCATTGAACAAAGACAAATCACAACTGGACTTGGTGATATATTTCACTTGTGGCTCATTTTATGAGAAAACAAAGTGGAAAATTTAAACCTTCCAATCAACATTTCAAGTGTTTCAAAGAGCTGTGTTAAGTTCTGTCAGCGTCAACTGAAGTGGAAAAAAGAAAGACCTTGTGTTTCTGGAAAAGTCCGAGACTTTTTAAACTTCATGATTCCATTTTCTCAGATGTAACAACCTCCTATTTCCAAATACAAAGATTCTTCAGAACATAAATGAATCTTTAAATTGTAATTATTATGAGGGTTTTTATTGCTCTTTCAAAACTGGATCATTTCTGCTTTCACGTTTCTTGTGAGGAACTGTGAGTTACTTTTTTTTTTTTTTTTCAAAAACAGATGAATCTAAATTCCTCTCAGCTTCTGAGACAGTAATCCCAGAAGCAAATATTACAGAAGAAATAGTAAAATAATTAGAAGATGACTGAAAATCTCATTAATATCTCCAAGTTTCATATCTGCCTAAAGGAACACATTCCTCTGGCTACAGAGCAGAAAAAGAACCTGTGTCTTGTGATCGTAATTTTCATTTAGCATAGTATGCACTGAACAGTTACAGAATAGTGTAACTGATGTATGAGAAAAACATATACATATTTGAAGAATTTATACTATTAAAAAAAAAAAGGAAAAAGAAAAGAAAAGAAAAGAAAAGAAAAGAAAAGAAAAGAAAAGAAAAGAAAAGAAAAGAAAAGAAAAGAAAAGAAAAGAAAAGAAAAGAAAAGAAAAGAAAAGAAAAGAAAAGAAAAGAAAAGAAAAGAAAAGAAAAGAAAAGAAAAGAAAAGAAAAAAAGAAAAGAAAAAAGGAAATAAAAGGAAATAAAAGGAAATGAAAAGAAAAGAAAAGAAAAGAAAAGAAAAGAAAAGAAAAGAAAAGAAAAGAAAAGAAAAGAAAAGAAAAGAAAAGAAAAGAAAAGAAAAGAAAAGAAAAGAAAAGAAAGGAAAGGAAAGGAAAGGAAAGGAAAGGAAAGGAAAGGAAAGGAAAGGAAAGGAAAGGAAAGGAAAGGAAAGGAAAGGAAAGGAAAGGAAAGAAAAGAAAAGAAAAGAAAAGAAAAGAAAAGAAAAGAAAAGAAAAGAAAAGAAAAGAAAAGAAAAGAAAAGAAAAGAAAAGAAAAGAAAAGAAAAGAAAAGAAAAGAAAAGAAAAGAAAAGAAAAGAAAAGAAAAGAAGAGAAAAGAAAAGAAAAGAAACCCACAACCCACTAGATTTTTTTTTTAGTCGTTGATTGAGTATGAATTATTTGCTCAATCCAAGTATTTTTCTACTCTATAAGTATCTTAAAATGCAAGGTGATTTTATTGACTGATAATGTTCCTCTTCGATGTAGCACTTTAAGATTGTAAAATTTTTCAGAATCAGCTACTGCAAGGGAAAATAATTCAATGTACCGTAATGCCAGCTACCACATATCATCAGCTGTTCCAGTACTAGCAAACCACTAAACATGAACATCAAGGACAGTCTGTATTTTACCATTGTTAACTGTCATCAGAATTGTGACATGCTGCTCTCCCTATTTCTAACTGATGTCAACATGAAGAGCATAAAAGTAACTGAATAAACCACAAGAACTGAAGCAGTTTCTTCATCTAATAGTTTTATACCTGCAAATAACTTGACAAGGAAAACACTGGCCAAAGGTTGTAAAAGATGTAGACTATTATTGCTGAACAGAGTTTAAAGTTATTAAAACCAGTTCATAAATTAAATCCTGAACACCCTCTGCTCCCCAACAAATGGCCCCCTGGAAAAGGTACTGTGTCACTGATGATCTGCAAATCATGTTCTCTTTGGTGAGTGACATTTCTATCTTCAGGTTTTTGGAGAATTAAATGAGAAGGGGTTTACAAAAAAAGTGTTCTTGACACTGATATTGACAGTTTTTTTGGTTATCGTGTGTTCTACATTTCTGCAATTTGTCAGCATACACATCACGTTATCACAACTGTGCTGGCATTGTATTTTTCTTTGTTTTTTTTTTTCCAAAGAAAGCAAGTTTTCACCTGCATGGTTTCCACTACTGGAATTAAAGAGATCCTGTGGATTATGTACTTTTTCATTAGCATGGCAAAGGAGTTGCAAATTGGTCACAGAAAGTTTGTCATTACTTTCATTGGCAAAGATGGTCTATATCAGTGTTCATGCTGTAATCTGACAAAATTTGTATGTTTTTTCATTCACACAGTTAGGTGGTGAACAGGTCCGGTTGAGCCTGCAGCACTACAATTGTTACTGTGTGTTTTGCTTGGCTAGACACAACTTTTATCATTTTATGTATTAGTGATAAAGAACCATACAGCAATGGGAAGCTAGTGGGAGCACTATTTGCTAGTACACGTCACCTTTGGCGAATGCTGAACTTACACAGTCTGGGGCAGTCTGACAGTTACTGGGGCAGGAGGTTGAAGTGTAAGGCCTGATGACCACTCAGAACTGTGGACGTTAGAAAGCTTGGAAAGCTGCAGAGGGTTATTCTCTGTATTATTTTTCTCGGAAGAAGGAAACCGTTGGTTTCACAGTAATGAACAATTATTCTGAACAAAATCTTCCAGATTTTGCTCTCATATCTGGATAAATTGTCTATTAAAATTACCTTCTTGTGTATGAACACTTAATCTTTAGATAAATGGAGTAGGAAATATGGCAAAATTCTTGGTCACTATTTTAAAACTGTTGTTGATAATTTTACTACTGCTTACTGTAGAATTATGTGTGACTTAAGGTTTTGTGTCAGGTTAGTAGTGGTTTAATGCTACTATAACAGCCTGCTCTAAAATAAATATTTTATTAAATTATCAAATTTGTTTCCAGTTTAACAGTAGTAATTTAGAATTATGTTTGTTCAGCTTGCTTTAATGTTCCTGGATTTCCAGTGATTGATCCTCTTCTTTTTCTGGCTTTTGTTATTGGTAAAGTATTATATGTATTTAATGATATATTAATATTCTTTTCAGCAACAAGTTTTGAATCATACTGCTCATAGTTCAGGCTTTCAGTGTCCTGCATCTAAATCCATCGGTATGCCCTAAAAGCTAGTCTACATCTAACAAGGGAGACAAGCTTAAAAAAGCCAAAAATATTGCAGCTCTTTCCTCCTGGGAAATTATGGGCAAAGTTATATTAGTTAGAATTTAAACATATATCTCCAGAAAATGATTACCACATTGATTCTTTGTCTGTGCTAAATAGACAAAATAAAGAACAAAATCAAAAACAGTTTCAAATGGACCTGTTCCACTCTTCTAGCCACAGCATAAAGATGTCATGGTTAGGTCATGGAGAACAGAAGAAATGATGGATTAAAGTGAATGATAGTAAATGAAGACCTCTCACAGCTGGAGAATACTAATGCCATTAGTTGTTAGCATAGCAAATATATATGCAGAAAACAGTTTCTTGGGGGTGGAGTGGGGTGGAATGATATTGGAAAACAAAAACAGAAAAAGAAACACTGAATTTAGATGTGCATTCTACAACAGATTTTTGTGGTATATGTAAAGCATACATTTTAAACTATACTTTTCCTGATTCTGTGTTGCCTAATTCATAAACTCTTTCACTTTCTTGTTTCTAGTACACTGATACATGCACTTATTCATTGTCTGGCTTTCTTAAATACACAGTCTCTGGTGAATGTAAACATTCAGAAGTAAACTGAAAGTAGCCCAATACTACTGGATGAGACTGGGTAATTTCAAAATACTAAACTCATATTGTGACTGCCCATGTTATTTTCACTGGGTACTCCTCTGAAAACCAATAACAATTTTAAATTCTGCTACTGGTAGCTTTTTATAGCTGACTAAATCATGGGAAGAACATGTTCTTGTTTGAATAACTCCATAATCCCTTGAATATGGTATCTGGCTTTAAAGATTTGCATTAGTGATTCAATGTTGAATAGGCATGACCAGAGCAATTATTATTATTTTTTTTTTTCTCTTCTGCACTCCAAGTCTAATTTTTAGGAAAAATAAATGGGTCCGAAAAGTACATCACATATATATAGATAAGTGCATTTACTTAAAAACTGAAGTGGCTTTGTAATATAAAAATCAGTATTAAACTGTCAGTGATGGATTAAGGAATAGTTCATCAGAATTTTTTAAAAGTATTTGAAAACAACAGGTGTTTCTCTTTCCTGTAACTAGCAAAAGCAATCTATACACATGAAATAGTTTTGTAACAATACATGCAATTAAGAACCAGAATGCAGAAACTGTTTGGTTTCTGATCAAGGGTACCTCCTGGTGACAGTTTTGAAATGAAAACCAGACTCTGGAAGAGATTTTTCCTACACAAAAGCCACATTCAAAACACCTTGGCCCTAAGCTTGGTTAAACATAGTCAGGGAAGAAGATGGTAAATCTAACAGCAGTAGATCAGACTCTGGGAAGATCTATTCAATGGTAAAAAATACTAAAAGAGGTATTGTGGAAATGTACATATTTGAAAAGTCTTTGGGAATGTTTAATATCAGCAGTACTGTATGCACTGAAAATAGTATTCTAAAATGTAAATGGACATCTCGTCTGCTACAAAGGATTCAAGTAAAAGGTAAATTTAAAACATAACTAAGAATGACCTAAAGTATAAGAAATTCTCTTTCTAAATTCCATTTCTAATCAGAATTTCCTCAAGAACGTACCCTCAGGGCACAAAAATGTCCAGTGCTTGTGAACATGCACAGGTCTTGGTAGGGGAGGATTGTATTTAAATTTAGAATCTTGCTGAAACAAAAAATGAAGTATTCATTTATTCTCGATTTTTTTCCTTTTCAGGAAAAATATGGAACTAAATATTTTTGTTCATTTCTTCTTCATTCGGCTTCAAAGACGGAATGCAGATTTGATGCAAACTGAAAGGACCTATAGCTATTAGGGTCAGCAGAAATTTGTATTAAATATGTGAAAGAACACAACTTACACTTTACATCATGAAAGCATGTTCCATAAATGGTTCTTTTTAAGATTATTCATGTTAGAGTTACAATTATGTGCAGAAAACAAATATATAACAAAAATGCACAGGAAAAAAGTGGCTGTTGGCATAGGCAAATTGGATATATGAATGATGCCCATGACCTCAATACATGATTTATCTATGCCAGAGTTCTGGAAAGCAGGCAGGCAGTGGTGGTGGCTGCTGGTGTGGGAGCAGTTGTTACTCACAAGTTCCAATCTGCCAGGCAGCAGGAGCAAGAGCAAGCAGCTGAGCTCACCGCAGCTCCCCTGTGGCTCTGTGTTCCTGCTCCAGCCCTTCTCAGCTTCTTATCCATGGACCTGCAAAATTTAATTTTGTCTGTGTAACCGAGAGGTCCTGAGGCAGCTCTGGGAATGTTTCTGAGTAACTTGAAAGAAAAAAATATTGAGGCAGCAAATCTGCTGGTCATTATAAAAGCTCCCACTCTCTCTTCCTCTTGGTTATATTATTGAACTGTAAGGTTTCTGTATGAGGTTTGTACTTCTGTATTTTCTGCACATACAAGTGCATTCTTTCCTAATTTCTGTCAGAAAAAGTTGTATGAAAGGTAGCCATAAGAATTATTGTGTATTTCTAGGATTCTTCAGACCCAAGTATTACTATTTCATGTTGCAATCTTTTTGCTATCAAATGTGGGTCCTTACAACTTTAGCATTGAAGATCTTGGGATGATCTCTGAAAGGTGTCTTCAACTGATATTGGAAAACAGATGATCTAAATCACATCAGATCTACCTCTTGACCCTCTGTCAATCACTCTTTAAATAAACAAATGTTTCTTAATTCATATGCATAAGCTTCTCAACCTCATTCAGAAGTCAGATTATCTCAACTACCAGAAGAGGAATGCATGAGTCCTATTAGATGGCTTGTTCAAAATTAAATCACCCAATACAGCTTTATCTACAGCTATTGTGTTTGCCTAGTTAGCAAATGAAACAGTTTTGAATATTTCTAAGCTTTTCTAGCTAAGTTACTCAAACTGGCACACCAAATACAGTTATTACAGCAGAAACATGATTACACTCTAGAACCCTCTCTTTCTTCCTCTATGCTGCTCTCTGCAAGATTAAAAACAACTAATCAAGTAAATAAATACTACAAAGTTAAATTGGGATTTACTTGATGTAGAAGTAGAGAGGAGGGAATGAACAAGTATTTTCAGCTCTTTCACTCATGAAAGAGTTAGATGTGTTGATGTCCAGTATAGATTTCCATGCCAAAGAAGGTTAGGCAGAGGATCAACTCCCTTAAGGGAGCTAACAGCGGTATCTCCCAGGAGAATCCAGGAGACAGATGAAGAGCTGAGCTGAGAATAGAGGACTTCATAAAAATCGTAGGGGCAGGAACCTGACAGAGAGGTAAGATAGAGAGCAGTGAGGTTTAGAACTGCAACAATAATAAGGAATGAATATGGAACTAGTGTTTCACAGGGAAGGAGCGAACTCGGGCTCTGTGTTGGTTCCGTTAGCAATGAAGAGTCGACTCATACCCCTGAAATTCTTTCTTCCCATCATTCCTTCTGCCACTTAATGCTGTTTTTTTACTTCTTTATTCTGTGAAGTAGTACAAGAAGCCACCTCCCAACCAGCAATTTCAATTAATCTTTCATCGTCTTTTACTAAGGAGCAAAAGAAGAACTCATGAAGATGGAAATATCCCAAACGGGATAATGAGAAAAAAAAAGGGAAAACAAGAGCTAAATAGGTATAAGCCAACCTGCTTAATTAATAGTACTGGAAAATTTACAATTATGTTTTTTCTTGCAATAAAAGAACTTTTCCACAGTGACAGTCATGTCTGAATGTATTTCCTCCACCCATGCAGCTGTGGTAAGAGGTCAGCCAGTAACTATTTGAAGCATCTAGATGAATTCTAAGTACTCAGGAGGAAAACCATAGTGGTCAGACGTAGAAAACATAGGGAGTATGAGAGCTATAGAAAATGTACATAGAAATTTACTATAGAAAAATTACACAATAGCATATTTACAGAATTTTGAAATAGAAATGTCAATAAATATAATTTAAAAAAAATCTATCTAAACAAAAGATTTTTTTGGGGGTAGGGAAGAAATGTGTATTTCTAGAAAGTTCTTTTTTTTCCCATCAATTTCTTCTTTAGCTCACTTTATTTTTTTTTTTTTTCTTCCTACACTGAAGTGAAAGTGATTCTGAAATATCTCTGTTAACGGTGTACTAAGTTGACAAGTGCTGGTCTACAACTTATGTAATTCGTTAGCACATACATTATCCTCAGTTGGAGTCTTACTGTTTAGAGTAAAACTTTGTAACATTCAGAAATATAAATCCCATTTCAAAACTATTTGTCAGAGATGTGGAACAATTACAGAAGGTTTCCAGTAGGTCTGTTTACCCATAAAAACATCTTTCCTTCCTCATGCCATTTGTTTAAGCATAATATTTTTCAACTTTTGTGTAAAACATATGAGAATAGACATTCTTGGTTGTAGTCTAGTGCTGTAGTGGGTCATCGACTCATCTCAGTATGATAAGTCTTGTCTTTTCTCTTATGTTATTTCCTGGAACAAAACATTAACATTGTTAGAGTCCTGCTGTGTTTTTAAGGAGTCTTCAGCTCAGTTTCATCAACAAAGGAGATAAGCCACAGACCTAGATACTCTCCTAAAATACGACAATCTGGATCTTGACCATGGCAAAGCTGCCGGTAAAACACAGGTTGTTGGTATCAATATTTCAAATTGTTGTGAATAGAAAAAAAGAGTGTGATTGTTGCAATTTCACATCTGTACAAATAAATTATTTTTCAATGACAGATCATTTTCAAACAATAGCTCTATTGGATATGCTTGTTTTAAGACAGGAAACATAAAGGAACTTTTAGAAGCAAAACAATACAGTCAGTTGCTCTGTGACATTTCTCAGTGGGAGAATCCATCAGCAGCTGTTCAGCTCTTTTCACAAGGTAACTTCAAGTCTAAGTGTGGGCATGCTTTAACCATACTCCTCAACCTAGATAATCCTAAACTTTGAGTGATTTAAAAACCACCAAATTATAAGTTACAACTCAAGTCTTCGTCTCATCAGCTTTGAACTACTTAGATAATTCTTCAGCCTTCTGTACTTTCATGCAGCTACAGCTCAGAATTATATTTAAATCATCTTGGAAATTCATTTGAGGTTTTTTTTTGTTTTCTTTTCTTTTTGAGACAGGTTCCTACTTCTCAAACAGCTTTAAAAGGTACATGCAACAAAACGATTATACTTGACCCACTAATTGAACTGAAGATGAGAACTGATACAGAAAAAATAAATACACATCATAAAATACTACAGCACCTACAAAGCTTCTTCTGTCCCAGCCTGAAGACTAGCTGGCATCATGAGGAATAAACAGACAAAGCGCAAGATGCCAATCATCATGTGTTCACTTTTCAAATGACTGAATAGGATTGTTTTGGTGAAAAATGAAATCTGATTTTGAATTTCAGGCATGCAGATAAATATACCTGGAAATCTCTCTCTGAAATATCCACTCACCAAAGCTGCCAAACCCTAGGCAACCAGCAGTGATAATCATTAAGAACTGTTTTTTAACAACTTTGACCTAAATAGCTAATAATTCTTGACTGAACTGAAAAATCAGTCTCTTCAAGGCAATTCCTACTTTGTCACTTTCAGAGAATGATTTCAAATAGGAATCTCAACAGTAATTTCGATTTCATTAACGCTTAAATTAGAATATTTTTCTTGCATGAAAGTTTACAGGTGAACAGTTCATGAGTATGCCCGAATTCAGCCAATTTAATACTCAGAAAAAATACTTTTTAATCAATGTATTTTGTGGTTTTCACCCAATTCTAGTGTTCCTTCTTCAACAAGAATGCACAAAGTAGTAGAGCAAGTACATTGCTTGTGTGAAAGCCTCATGATTTGTTCTTAACCTCTAGAAAAATCTGAATGTACTGGTAAGACCTAGGATTTCCAGATCGCAAATCTCAGTCTCAGTCTCCTCTCTTATGCCTTTATAAAAATTTGGACAGAGCAAGGGTAGTTTGCTTCACTTTAGTTGAAAAAGTAGGCATGTGTCGAGTCATTTATTGTAGAATATAACTTTCTCAAGATGTTACTCCTTCTGAAAATCCATAAAACATTCTTGAAGTGCTGAAATTGTGGTTTTGGCCGAAAGAATAAATGGGACTTCGCACTTTTCCTTAGAATAAAGAACATTTATTTTCTATTTAGCTCAGTATTATTGTAATAAATAGGAAAAAAAAATCATTATTGTTTTATAGAAATCTGACATTGCTCAATATGCAATCAAATAATTAATTACATAAGGTATTTAAAAAGGTATTTATCTCCTTAGGTCACTGGTAATTCCACAGAACTTTATATGCTCTTTATTTCTGTCTTGTATCCAGCCAAATATCATAGAGTGATTTACTCTACCAAAACAAATAATTTCTGTTGTATCTGGAGCAGATTTATTAAGCACCCTGATTTGTAAATAATAAAAGCACTAAACCATATCAGAATCAAAATTAAACCAAACAGAACAAAACAAAATAAAACAAACAAACAAAATAGATTATGATAAAATACACATCCCAGAAGAAAGAATAAGCTGTTGAAAAAGAACTACGGGGTCTTCTGGATGTTTTGGTTTTGTTTTTTTAATAAATCATAGAATTTCCTGAATTGGAAGGGATCCCCAAGGATCATCAAGTCCAACTCGTGACTCTGCATATGACAACTCCACATTTCACTCCATGTGTCTGAGGACATTGTACAGTCTCTTCTTGAACACTGCCAGGCTTGGGGTTGTGACTGACTCCCTGGGGGAGCCAGTTCCAGTGCTTCACCACCACCTGAGTGAAGAACCTATTCCTAGTGTCCAACCTGAACCTCCCCTGGTGTATTTTCCTGCCATTCCCTCTGTTTCTGTCATTGGCCACCAGAGAGAAGAGATCAGCGCCAGCCCCTTGTGAGGAATCTGTAGCTGTCGTGAGGTCTTCCCTCAGTCTCCTCCAAGCTGAACAGACTTAAAGACTTTAGCCACCCCTCATACACCTCCCCCTCCAAACCCTTCACCAACTTTGCAGCCCTCTTCTGGACACTCTCCAGTAGTTTTATATTCTTTTTATCCTGTGTTGCCCAGAACTGCACACAATGCTCCAGGTGAGGCTGCACCAGTGCAGAGCACAGCGGGACAATCACCTCCCTCACCCGGCTGGCAACACTGTGCTTGATGCACCCCAGCACACAGTTGATCCTCTTGGCTGCCAAGGCACACTGTTGGCTCATGGTCAGCTTGCCACTGACCAGATCCCCCAGATCCCTCTCTGAAGAGCTGCTCTCCCATATCTCATTCTCCAGTCTGGATGTACAGCCATGGTAAACAAATAAAACAAATAAAGCTGTCTAAAGGTGACCTATTCTGAGCACACAAGGAGTATTTGAAAGGAAAAAGAAGTGCTCTGCATTATAGAGCAGACAGCTTATTTAGCTAGGTTCTCAGAGCAGTAAGAGGTATAGATAATCCTCAAAACCACTTCATGAGACGCTCAAACTGGTTTATTTATTTGATAAGTCAGGAAGGAAGGGAATTAGCACTGGGAAAAAAGAATATAAGGGAGTCTGGAACTAAAATGGTAGGAGAATGGCCTGTAGCCACTTACAGCCTCAGTTTTGTTTCTCTTAGGATTTTACATTTGATGAGTGACAGACTCTTGCTGTACACCTGATTACTTTGATAACTTAGTTGTGTTTAGAACTGACTGATAACCATTTGAGAACAAAAGAAAGTGAAATAGTGGCAGACCTGAAACCAGTGGGTATTTTTCAAAAGGTTTCAGACACCTCAATCAGAGTCTTGTCTAGTACATTATGCCATGCTGATACTCCTGTCTTCAGTTCATAGCAGCAGGAGTCAGTCTTGTAACTCGTTGAGGTTTCTATTGCTTCTACTGCTGTTGGCTACCACATTCTGTACATCGGGCTTTTTAAATTGTCAACAGCTAAGTTGGTTCATACAGCAGTCCTTTGTTACAAAATAACTTATTTGTTCATTGAGATAGTCTTTGAATTAAACTTAAAAATACTGCCTTTTATGTTTTATATCCTACGATAAAAGGAAATTTTTTTAATGTGCCACACTGGCACACTGTCCTTGACCCTATGTATACTGCAACCATGCTATGCCATGACCTAGAAGATCAATGAAAACAAAAGATTAAGAGTTTGCTCTGAGGAATACAGCACTGTAATTTAAAACAAAGTAAAGTATGATTTGAACACAACCTACTCTTCACTGGTTACAGAAATTCACCTATAGGAAATTTTTCAAAGTAGGAAAGTCAAACACGACCAGATGTTTGGGACAGTGGAACTAATGAAGTATTTTCCTGGATGCTTTCTGTTTCCCCGAAGCCTTACCTTCTGTATTCCAGTGGAAAGAGTATATAACCTAGTTCTTCTTATAGACCACTGCAGGCAAGAAAGAAACTGCAGCTAGTTGCTCCCTAGCAAAGTGTTACATGTCTAGTTCCTCCTGCCTCTTCCTCACTGGCAGCAGTAACTTGCATCTCCATCCTCCATCTAGTGGATCATTTTCAATAAATGTGAGAATTCTTTTGAATTGCTGTGAAATTTGCCAATATGTTTAACAGTTTAGAGTGTTATGAAGAACAGACTGTTGGCAAGAAGACAAATGGACAGCACAACCACCCCAATAATCTAGTACTTGAAACATGTAGTAGTACCACAAGATACTTTCAGATACTCTCAGCCCCTAGAACACCTACATCACCTCCAAAGGAACTGACTGGATCCCTCAGATTTGTGTATATGTGTGTGTGTGTGTGTCTAAATACATATACACATAAATATACACACACTGCAGGGACACAAGGCAAATATTTTATGAAGGCACTTTTATTTAAGACCCTGAGTTTGAGCTTAAAGGAGAGGAAAACCACACAATATTTAGAATTGCACTTTCTCATCCTTCCCACCCTCCATGAAGAAACACTACTTTTAAAAGACAGGCAATGACAAGATGTGTCAAGTGCATGGCTTACATTGCTGTCATTACAGATTTGTACATTTTATACTTCTTTGTGTCACCTAATAGATGCTTTTAACCTCAGCTATAAGTTAATTAATCTTTGATGGTACAAAATCAAACCTATGGTAATGGTACACAGAAGTTTACTTACTGTGCGTGTTTGCCTGCCATACTAATTAAGAGAATGATTTTCAGACTTCTCTTCCTGTTGGTGGAAAATAAGTTCAGACATCTTGGAAGAGATATAAGTGTATGATGTATGCAACTTAAAGAGGGATGAATGCTCTTCATTATGGTAGTAGAATGAATAATTTTTGCGTAGAATCCAATACCAAAGAAATATGCTAGCTGGCAGGATCTGTGGTCTGATCTACTTGTTAATAAATTTACTACACAGGTTTCTTTCATTTTACTTCTGTGAAAGCTACAACTAAAAAGCATCTGTTTACACAGAAACATGAAAAAAACAACTAGTTACATAAAAATATTAGCTATCGTAATAACTTAGGAGGAGATTGGTAAAGTTCTGAAAAATTTAAAAATCCCTAACAAAATAATTTAATATGACCATTTTTAGTGATAGTGGTGTATATCAAGAATTTCTTCCCTTTGCTTTCATATTTTAAGACATGAACCCATTAGTTTTTTATTTATTGACTTTTATTTTTGCTAAGAAGCTCACAGTTGACAAGAAAACAGGCTAAATGTTTTAAAATCAAAAAACTTCATTGATAATATAAGTAAAGACATCGTATTTATACTTCCTGTTATTTTGTAATGTACTTGATTCCACAGTTTCTTCTAAGCCACGGTAAAGATCTCTCATTATGTTTTTGTTTTTTTGTTTTTGTTTTTGTTTTTCTGCCTAGTTTCATAAAATATCAGCTCAGTTTACCCCTAAGTGGCTTAATAGAGTTAGATTAATTTTGTCTCCTAACTACAGAAGCAGAAGTTGACCTAGATTGTTGCCCAGTATGTAAAGTCTCTCCCTGATGTGCCAAAAATGGGAATCAGATTAAAGGAAGTAACTTGTTTTACTGAGTGGAAACTTTGGAGTACAGAGCTTTTAATTAATCATCTTTTGACTTCAGACGAAAATCACTTATTCATCAAATCTAAGTAAATTAAAAAATAATTACATTGTTGTATGTTGATGGCTCTTTATAGAGGAATGTTGGTACTCTGGTGAGACCCCATCTGGAGTATTGTGTCCAGTTCTGGGCCCCTCAGTTCAAGAAGGACAGGGAACTGCTGGAGAGAGTCCAGCTTAGGGCAACAAAGATGATTAAGGGAGTGGAGCACCTCCCTTATGAAGAAAGGCTGAGGGAGCTGGGTCTCTTTAGTTTGGAGAAGAGGAGACTAAGGGGGGACCTTATTAATGTCTATAAGTATGTAAAAGGTGAGTGCCATGAGGATGGAGCCAGACTCTTCTCAGTGGCAAACAATGGTAGGACAAGGGGTAATGGGATCAAGCTGGAACACAAGAGGTTCCACTTAAATTTGAGAAGAAACTTCTCAGTGAGGCTGACAGAGCACTGGAACAGGCTGCCCGGGGAGGTTGTGGAGTCTCCTTCTCTGGAGACATTCAAAACCTGCCTGGACATGTTCCTGTGCGACCTCACCTAGGCGTTCCTGCTCCAGTAGGGGGATCAGACTAGGTGATCTTTTGAGGTCCCTTCCAATCCCAAACATACTGTGATACAGATTTCAATGTGGAGAGTTTAAGTCAGCATTTATCTGACCGTCACAATGTTACCCAAGCTGTTAAATTAATTTCCCCATGCTGAACAAGAAAGTACTGTGGGACCCCGGATCATGTCAGGCTACTGTCGGTGCAATTTGACTTTCTGATGCTTACTGTTACAACAAACAGTAGTTCTTAGTAAGGTTGAACATAATGAGCAAGCAAAAGATTTTGCAGGAGAATATACTAAATATAGGGGAACACAGTATGATTCTGAAAAAAGAAAAAAAGTGCTTAACTCAAAACACTGTATTGATAAGAATGAAGCCTATTTTATAAAGTTAGAAGGAAGTATGAAGTCAAGTTTTTGTTTTAAGTTTTGTTTGTTTAATGTTTTATAGTTTTATTTTTACTTTGGGCAATAGGCATGAAGTGATTAATCTCATCACCACATTCTGAACTGGGGCAGGTCCAAGTCTGAAGGCTCCTGAGAAGGCGGCACAAAAATGTAGCCTATAATCTCGTGTCCTCTTGTAGTACCATCTAAAGATGGGAGCTAAACCAGCATTCACAAAAAATATGAAGAAGCCTAGCCCAGCTAACATTCATGAAGAATTCAATAGTTAGAGGCTTAAATACGTCACTCTAGAATCTTCTGATTTAAAGAATTACACTTTAATAAGAGAAAATGAAAGTAATGAACAGGAAATAGGAACAATATCTGTGACCAGTCTGGAGCTGGCTTCAAATCTCAGTTGAAATATGTGCTTTTATGTAATTTTGTTGTTAATCTAGTTTGCCAAGAAATGCAGAAAACATTTTGCTCTTAGTGTATTCCAACTCTATTTCCATGTACAACAAAGCTGTAATGATTAATAAGTATATCTGAGTTCACTGCATATTTCAAGTGGTATTTTAATAGCCTATTTTTCACTGTTCTTAATATAAAGCAAGTTTTTAAAGTATTTAGATTATATGCAAGGCTTTCACTTAAAGAAGTGCTCAGTGGAGTTACATTTCTTACACTGAATTTTTCATATTGATAGTATTTTCCTTCATTTGTAAATGAATCCGATGAAGCAAAGCTAGCTGCAAAAGCATCATCTGAATTCATAATAAGGGAAAATAAAACTATCACTTTATGTCTAGCCTATCCTTCTTCTATTCCCCAAATTGCAAAAGTTGCATTTATATGACAAATTTGTTACATCTGAAAGAATAATTATGTAAATATGCTGGATATCTATTACAAAAGTGTTTATTATACAACACTATGGAGACAGGAATTTTTTGTAATGTTGTTAACTTTATATACTGAAAGTCAGTGAGAGTTCAGCGTGTTAGACATTTTGACTACAAAAATTATGTGATATTAAGAAATCAAGGGTACAAATACGATTGTCGCAGTGTGTAAGTTTTTAACAATATTACTACTCTACGTGAAAAATTCAGAAGCTTTCAGCTTTCAGAAGGGATCTGGAGAGTTATGAGGAGTAAAAGGAAATATACAGACATCGGACCAATTGTTCAAACACTGAAGAAATAATAATTTTATAGAAAATGTTATAGTGAAAGGCTGCTGTAAATGTTTGTTTTGTCAAGTTAGAAAGTCAGAAGAACGAAGAAATGGATTGCATAAACACAGTACAGATGAAAGGTACAGCTCTGTTATGCCAAAAAAAAATGAGGATCATCTGAAAGGGCATGATGACACAGCTACTTGATAACTGTAAACAAAAATTCAGGTTTATGGGAAACTAAATTAAGTGGACGACAGTTTACTACGGCAGATCAGCAGTCTAAATTGTCTTAACTTGAGAAAATAGGACATTTGCATATTATGCTCTATTTTGTGTCTGAAACTGTGCAAACTGAAAGACAAACTCCAAAACTATGGGAATATCATCTGTAAGAGATGACTTTAAAGTATTCAGCAAATTACATTGCATTAGTCTAAGCAGCTGTCAAGGAACAGTGAGCGAACTTAAGTGATATGGGCATTGTGTTTGTATGTATGCAGGTAGACATATGCAGACAAGCACACATCTGTTAGTCCAGAAAAGAGCAAACCGAGATGTGGCCAAGCAAATAAGAACACTTCTGGATTGCCTTTAACTACATTTCTAACACACATATACTTTTGAACACGTATTTAGAGGAATACAAACTATTTTGCCATACTAGGATATTCCCTTGAAAGCAAATAGTAAAACAAGAACTACTTGTTTAAGCATAATTTTCTTAATAATATTAATATGTTTTTATTTCCATTAGCACTATTTGGTTTGTGTACTGTTAGAAAACCTGTATCTTTGACAAGTTAAATCTCAAGATAATGTCAATGATAACTCAGTTTGCTGAGTGCTAACCTTTCACTAAGAGTCTACATTTCTCCAGACCTTCGCATTGCTGGCTTAAAGTTCTGTTCATTCTTGGAACTAGGTGATGGCTTGCATTAACATACTGCCAATATTCACTGAGATACTCCAGCTATTTAATTAATATATTAATGAATAATTCCCCAGTGCAAAATCCCATTCTGTGATTTTCTGTAAAGATTAAACTTTACCAGAAACATCACACATTTGAGACATACTATACAATATATGATCAGCTCACTTGAACATGTAAGTTCAGACACTCTTGAAGCTCATTTCTGTAGTTAATGGACGTAATCTCTGTAGTGACGATATTTTTGAAAACCAGTACTAAATTACACACAATTACTCTTGAAACTGAGGAAAAAAAATAGTGTTATGTACTAAAACAAATTCTTGTTGAGCAGTCAATTATTTTTTGGAGTTTATTAGAAGGCATAGTTCAGAAATTCTAATAAATAGCTATTCTATTCCAAAAATTAGTCTGTTTTTTGTAAAAGGAAGGATGAAAGTGCGTGAAATGGTATTCACAGAGGGTGGACATAGAGATAATACCGTTCTGATTTTTTTGACCTTTAAAAGCAAGAAGCAAGTTCATTTTTATAGAGTGTAATAACCCTTAACCATATTCTGCTAGAATCTCTCCAGGGTCACCAGCTCCCAACATAAGTAGATTTCTGATTTTCTGTGACCTTAACAGTTTAAATGACAGGGCGTCAGACACCCCAACTGCTCCCTGTAGAGATGGACTCAGGGTTTTGTGCATCCCAGCTCTTCCAGTTGGCAAGGATAGCCCCTTTATTCAAAACAAATCACACCTTTACCTATTCCCTGCAGACATTTTGGCCTCTGCAAGTGCCCAGTAAGTGCTCTGCATTCCTTCTCTCTGAATACATTTTCTTGTGGCTAAGTGTAATATATAAAATATGATCCACTGTGTTTATAGATATCTGTGCATGTGCATATTAATGTTGCCCATTTTCTAGTTTTTAGTCTTATTTGACTGAAAATGAAACATAAATCTTGTGTCAAGATTTCTTTGGTTGGAAATTTTTCTTTTTTAAGATGAAGTGACTCAGAAAGATGTTAGATCTTTAAGAAGAAAAGAAAAAAGTTATTATAAGTATGTATAACTTAATAGCCTGATCATTTGCCTTTGAAACGTACAAAGTTTTAATTGTTGCTTGGTGGCAATTTAAAAATATTTCTGCTATGCAGAATAAAGAAAGAGCAAACATAGCAAACATTTAGCATATAACAGAAATCTGCTTGTAACCTTCACTATATAGCTGCTTTTTATGAAAGCGTTTTTTGATGACCTGTAACTCAAAAAAAAGCTTGACATAATTTGAAGGAAATGTATACATTTGGGTGCTACTCTGCAACAAATCCATTACCACTGCACAGACCGTAATCTACATAAACTATACAAACCTTCATAGATAGGATTAGCTCTTGCTAATCTCCTCTTTACTTCTCACCGCTGTCTTTCCCTTCCCTGCTGCACCAAGCATAAATGATTTGCTTTCATATTTTAAGTCCTTATGACCTATCTCTGTCCAGCCTTTCACCTCTTACATGATATCATGACATTGACTCCCACCTACGGTTTTGCTAATAGTGCCTGTACGTGTATTTGGCAATATAATGCTGTTTTTCAACAATCTTCCTTCCTTTTCCCAAAACAATTTGCAGGAAAGGACAACATATTACTTTCATTCTGACTCTCCATATCTGCAAAATGACTACCTTATCTATCTTAAATGCCTTTGTCATGAAGGGACCCCAAAATCAGTTTTAGGTGGACAACCAAGGTCCAAAACAGACTTTTATTCTGTCCGGGAAAGTCCGGCAAAACAACCAATTAGAAACAGGGTTCATACAATCAGTTAGCACTCTGATAACATAAAATACAGGTTCTGATATCAGTTGAGGAAATTATTGGGGTACAGCAAACAAGAATAATGGAAATCCACAGCATGCATGCACACACACACAAAACAACGCCAGAGCCATCCCTGACTCTAGGAAAACACACTTGCTTGTATTAAAGCAAGGAATTATTTAATACACTTGCCTAATTTCGACAAGGAAATATGCTTGCTTATTCCAGCAATTAAAATACACTCGTTTATGCAGCAAGGAAAATATCTAGTAAGTTATCATTCACCCACATGCGGTGGTGAGGCTGTCCCATTTTTTGGGAGGTTACCTTAGATGGTGTCCCAGTCCCGGGAGGGCTCTTGGCTGCATTTGGCCCGTAGCTCCAAGAGGACCACACAAAGGGAATCCTCAGCGGGAACCCCATTATTATAGTCTTGTCAGATCTGGCTGTGGGTATTCCAGAAGCTTCTTGGCTTTTCTATACCTCCACTCTGGCTATGGGTGCCCAGAATCTTCCCGACTTCTCAGCGCCTCTCCTGCTTTCCTAGCTAACTGACAGAGGGTTAAACAAAATGAGCTATTAACCGCCCCATTGCAGGAGAGGTGGGGGGATGTGTTGGGGAAGAGGAGGGTGTGCATGTACATTCCACATCGAAGGAAATGCGGGCAGGGAGGGGATGCGGAATGTGCAACTGCCACAGCCTTAAATCTGTTCTATGCTTTACAGCCCACAATGGGTAGGTGAATCAGGTGTTGTGACTCAGGTTTACCCCTCACATTGTTTCACCCATCTTAAATACCTCTAATTCTACTTCATCTACTACTATAGTACATAGACATGTTGGTTTTCCTGACGTATCTCATTCTCCGTACTTGATTGCTGAAGGGCTACTTCTCATTAGAACTGGTCAAGGACAGTTTTCTTCTTTCCTATTTTTAGATTGTTAAGAATCTAATATGGCAGGTTTTGGAAAATTTTAAGTATGCTGAATTTCATGGTACTATCTAATACCAAAATGAGTACTTGGAGTCTAGTGCTGGATTCATAAATAATCACATGTCATTCTGGAGGCTCTGACACACTTTTCTGACAAAAATATGTCACTGACATGGAGAAATTCCATCTTGGAGTATGAGATACGTATTAAAGCCATTTATCTTCTTCCTGAAAGTCTAAAAATGCACTCTCAGTCGGCAGCTGGCAGGCTAAAGAAATTAGGTGCATTGGTTTATTCTGACTGCAGACTCTGAAGTGTGATAGCTACCCACATCTCTCTTCCTCTTCATCAACAGACCTTTTCATTTACGCCTCCTTACCTCATATCTCATCTTTGTTGCAATCCTGATGTAATGCCTCTAAGCATAAACAAAAAGATATTTTAACTGATTTTTCTGAAATTAAATAAAAAGCTACATGTAGTAGAAAATAAATTAATCTAACTGGAGAATATCCTGTCTTTTATTTTGATTTGTACTAGCATTTTGGAAATAAAATGTAAACTTTACATAGTTCATCTTCCCCTTCTTTCTACAGAGAAAACTATTTTCTGAACCCCGAACAACTGCCATAGCTGCTGTTTGCCTGTTTTCATAAGGCAAAAGACATGGAGACATCTATCAGTCATACGTGATACAGATCTTACATCAAGCTGGCATGTTATGCCAATTTAGGCCTTTATAGCGTTAAAAAGTGACAAATTATGTCTATCCAATAGAATAATGTAATTTCACAGTAACACATGCCATTGAAGTATAAATTAGCTATGCTTTTCCTAGCTGGAAAAAAAAAAAAAAACACAACAAACTTAAATTCTGTGATACCGGTGCTGTCTATTGTGGGGCTAGCAGAAAAAAATTAGGAACACAGTCTTCTATTTTTTGAGACTCATGCCATTTTTCAACCTCAGTTTCCATGTAACAAGCAATAAGATGAAATGATAAAGCGATGCGTCACAGCAAAAGTTGGAAGTAATAAAAAGTTATCTTCATCTGGGAAGGTTGCCATCAATCCATGTTTTTCAGTATGGCTTTTGTCTGAGCTTTAGAATTTGAATTGTAAGCATGTTTTATATTTGTAATTGTTATCCTTTAGCTGGATTTTAAAGGTGGAATAATTAGGGTGAATAAAAGGTGTAATTAGCTTTTCTATTGTAGTTACACAAAAATGACAAAACTTATAAATCCCCTGTGATTTTTTTTTTTTTTTTTTTTTTTTTTTTTTTTTTTTTGTGTGCAATCTAATAACATTTCTAATGGACAGCAACAAATAGCTCAGGAGGAGTGTTAATTTCTTAAATTGATCTGTTTCCAGAGCCTGAGTGTTGGTCTACACACTTAGGTTAGTATGGATAGTTATAGGTATATTTGAATGGATGAGGTATTTTACAAACAGGTAATACAGGACAGAGAATAAATTTACCAATATCTGCAGGTATATAAACAATGTAGATTTTCTTTTTCATATTGCAGTGCTTCTGTGAAAACTGGGACAGTTTTGGGAGCAACCATGAAGAGATGACTGGACACAAATTAATATGGTGAGACATCCCAGTATCATTCTGGAAATAAATAACATTTTGCTTCATCTTTCTGAAGTGCTGCCAGAAAGATTACTAAATTCTTAGGCTTTCCTCACTGGGACACCAGTAGACTTGAAATGCTTAATCCTGGATTAATTCTCAAGCTTGTCGACTTCACTGGAGAGTCTCACATTGTCCTTCATTAGCACTGTGATTATGTTGCCATGTCCCAAAGATATATTTTCTGCCTCACTGACATTTCATTACTGAGTGTTCATCTATCCTGCAAATCCACTGCCTATTTCCTTAATACTCCCGTGGACCATCTATTTTTTCACACACACATGCTACATGTACAGAACTGCAACTTAAGCAAATTAAGTTTCAGTGAGCCAAATTTCACACTCTGCAACATGCGTAAATCCAGAATGAAATCATGAGTACTGCAAATCATGAGCATTGATTCTTCCCCAGTTTCTAATCCATGTTTGTATTACACTATGGGTCTAGCATTTTCAATCTTTAGACCAGTTCAGAAAGCAAACATGATTAAATTCACACTAGGTGTTAAGGAAGATGTAAGGGCCTCAGAAGTAAAAAAGTACTGAACCTGAAGGATGTATGGGTGAATTCTAGCTTTTCTGTATCACAACCCCAGCAGCTCCTACAGTTCACACACTTGTGCAGAAATCCATATATGTTTTATAAGAAAAAGGCTTTTGTTTCTTCGGTTTTGGCTTAGTGCTAAACTGCCTAAGTAAATTCTTACTCATTTATTTATTTATTTATTTATTTATTTATTTATTTATTTATTTATTTATTTTTCATGTGGTGGGGACTTTTCTACTGTTGATTTCTCTTATAAATTGAATTAGTTGCCATGGAACAACCATCCAGCTGTTCTACTAAATGACCTCTGGGTTTTATTTTTTTAGAGAGTAAGAGGAATAGGAACTCGAAGATGTAATTAGCAATAATGTAATTTATTTATTACTGTAATTATCCTGGTAAGTGGATGCTAACAGATTCAACTGATGGAAGTAGTAAGTTTTCCTGATTAAGAATTTATTTTACTATTTAAGATCTTTTGTCTTGCACACTTTTTAAGTCTTTTCTGGTAGGAAACCTTGCTTTGAAATTTCTCCCTATAAAAACACAAACTATAGTAATTTTAATTGTGTAAACTTGTACAAGATTTAAGATATATTTCTGACTGTAAAACACTAATTGTGTGTTGTTCATGGTAGCTCTACACTACATGTTTTTCTTGCCTATTTAATTTTTTTTGTTAAAACACTTTTGTCACCAGTCTGTAATGCCTGCATATAGAAAGCACAAATATATGTTGGTGTCTTTCTTATTTAATCATGTGAGTATAAAGCTTATGGCCAGATATTTTTTTTAATTGTAGGCTCTCTTTTAATGTGTTGTCTTGTTATGCTTGCTCTGTGCAATATATAAAACTGCACACAGTGTGACTGAAGAAATGTTTATAATTTTATGCCACACCATTTGAGAGATATAGATCCTCATTTATCAAGA
Organism: Columba livia; assembly: GCF_036013475.1. Lineage (NCBI taxonomy): Eukaryota > Metazoa > Chordata > Aves > Columbiformes > Columbidae > Columba > Columba livia. The sequence continues at coordinate 77,353,524 of NC_088603.1, forward strand.
CCAAAAAATTTATCAAATATGATTCACAACTTTGTTGTCTAGTTACAGTACTTCAAAAACAGTTCCTTCTATTTATCTCCAGGTTTTCTAAAAGGAACGTGTTTTCATGAGTATTCATTGATTAGCATGAAAAAATGAAGTTGGAGCAATGTATAAGCAATGTTGTTAAAATATTCAGGAGCAAAATTATCCATATTGCACTTGAGTAGGCAATTGCCTATTGATGAAAACTAAACTGAAAGATTAATTTGGCAAGGTTCAGATTTGGAAATTCCTATACTTAGTGAATCAAAAGCTGGATCTAAAGCGCACATCAAAAAGGCTTATCACCAATCATGAAAACACATGAGAAGTCTTGAAAACAGCAGGATGAGGAACACTAGCATAGAAGGCCTCTGAAGCATAACTTGAATGTCAGCTTTGATCAGTGTTGACAAATTTGTTCATTCAGCCCTTTTCTGTTATGACTCAGAAGTACTGAAAGGGCCTTGGGGGAATATATTTCATGGAAGAAGGAGCAAAATGGTAATACAAAGTGTGAACATTTATCACCTAACATTTCTTGAAAATTAACTGTTATACATACATTATTAGCTGAAAATGTCAGCTTGCCCATTGTCATCTATTTTTTCCTAGACTTTAGATCTTACCTAAATCTGAGCTGTGAAGTGTTTAGGTAAAAAGATGAAGTGGGAAACTTACATGACCTTAGGTCATCAAACGCAGAGCATACTTGTGCTGATCACTTTAGATGACTTTTCTATTGGAAATAAAGAAATAAAACATTACAGTACTGACCTGTAAAACGAGAATAAGCAGTTAGGAGTTGTTTATTTATTTGTTTGTTTTTAAATGGGAAATAATAGCTTTAGTTTCAGAAGAAGAATACAATCCAGTTTCCTAAGGACAATAGTTCTATCAGTAAAGTAGAGCTCTTTTGTTTGCATAAATACAAACTGATGCAATGAAATCCGTTTTCCACTGGGCTATTGTTCACACAAGTTTGTAGTAAGACATAGTCCCTGTCCTGTCCATTGCCCACCCATGCCTCTGCCAGGACCAGTCTTGACCCTGACCCTTTTCAGGTCACTGGGCCACAGGGGGACTGTGACCCTCTGGAGAAGAGATTATTGTACTCTGGAATGCTAGAATTGTTCATACATGTATATATTGGTGCATTTATTTGTTTTGAAGCATCGTTAATATGTTTGTAATGTTACCAGGCAGCAGCACTAGAATGTTCTAATACGTAGGTCTGGTACAACAAACACCCTGTATAAATTCTTCACAAACAAGGTTATTTTAAGTAATTGTCTGACTCATATGCTGCCATGATAAGTGGTAAAGCAGAAGAAAGCTGTTATTCTGCAGTCTTTTATATAAATTGCTAGCTTTTTCTGTCCTTTATATCCTGTCATCCTTGCATTGCACTTTGGTTCAAGGGCCTGCATCTGTCCTGGTGTTACATACAAAATAAATACTGGAGAAAGCAGTAAAAAAGAATGAGTCAAAATATGTTCAAGCTCTGTGTAAAGTCATGACTCTCAAAATGGCAATATGCAATGTCAATGAATTTGGTAAGAAATCAGCATATTCTTTCATGGGGTAATTTTAATGACTTACCAAAATAAACATTTTCTTACAGCACACAGTGCAGTTGCATTCAGCCAAGTAATCAATTGTCTGCTATTTAAAGTGACTGATGTATTATACTTAATCACTTCTGCTAGAGCATTCAGAATTAACAGATTTTTGAAGATAAGAAATAACTGTTGCTGCTTGCATTTTCTCTTGGTCTCTTTTCCTGGCAGTTGTGAGCCTTAATCTTATTTCCAGCCTCAAAAATAGCCACAGACATGCTTACCTTCCGCAGATCCTTTGGAGGGCCCAGAAGGACGTGTACATATATGCACACTCACACACACATGTGCAGATGGGCTCCATGAATTCTCATCTGATAGCCCAGTCTCCACAAACTGCCACTTACCCAGCTGCTCACATTAACTGTGGAAAAAGTGGCCCACCATTCAGACCAACTAAACAAAAATCACACCTGTGTGGCTTTCCATGGGAAAAAAAAAAAAAAAAAAGTTCATTTTGACAATTACGAGCTAAGCAGCAGATTCTCAAATGTTTTTCTCTGAACTTCTAAATCTGTTTGAATTTTACACGTCAACTACTACAGCCCAAAGGCCCCTGTACATCAGCACAAAGACATGAACTTGGAGAGCTGCTTAAAATTTATTCTTCATTTCCCATGATCTGCACAGCTCCTGTGCAACTCACTTTCTGAAGTAGTGAGTGGATGTCTGCAGTTGTGCATCTCTCACCATCGTTTCAAAGAGGCCAAGTAAAACCTTTTTACTTTAAACTCAGAAAACCTATGAAAACAATCCAGGACCTTGCAAAACAATAAACCAGGTACTGTCTAGGACAAGTGTCTGTGTTCAAGCAGAACTGAGATTTCCTTGCTCATGCTACAAGCTGGCAGGCAGTGAGTTGCTGTGATCCACCATAGTTGTATGCATACTTTCCTAGCTTCTACATCAAAAATAAAACAGTTCCCCCGTGTAATATATACAGTTTATATTCAGATATGAGATTTTTGTCCCATTTTATGTCTTTAATTTATTATGTGATGACCAAAACATTGCGTTTGTACTATATCAGGGTTTGTTTTTTTGTTTTTTTTTAGTAACTTAGCCCTTATGGTAAGAAATTTGAAAACCTGCTTTATCTGCTGTATCCCTCCTAGGAGCCAGGAATGAATGTATAGGAATAAAATATTAAACTAAGATTGAGTTGAAAGGAAAATGGCTTCATGACCAGTAGTGTAAATAAATTCACCTGTATAGTGGAATGGCATTGTGTGTACTAAAAGTAAGGAGGAACTTAATTACAAAAAAAAAAAACCACCGAAATAAGCAAACAAAAAAAAACACACAAAAACCCCCAAAAACAACAAAACCCAAACTGATTAAACCAATCACTTTGGTCACCATACAACTATTGCTACAATATAAGATGAAGGAAATCTAGTTTATCACAGGCCTGATCCCCGTTCTCATTATAAGCAAATAAGATTTGGTCATTACCTTCAATCACAGCTTCAGTTTTATGTTACTGCAATCTCAGTCCCTTTGTTGCCAGACTCTCAGCTAAAGAATTAGTCGCATTCTTACATTGCTGTTCAAAACATTGATGATACTCTAGGGCTTTCTTATGACCCTTTTAGTCAGCTCACAACCTCACATTGTAGCTTTGAAATCTTGCATCAAACGATACAAAATTTCATAGAAAACTTCAATTAAAAACAGACTGCTATGGCTAGAACTGCTGTATCTACAATCAGACATAAAAGAGAAAGAAATCAAACACTAATTCTCCCACAGTCTTGTACTCCAGAGGGATTTCATATGTGGAATGCAGAGCTTTATTTTTATGTGTCATAACCTTGCATTTGACTGCAATAGTTTGAATGTCAAAGACATTAATAAAAGAAGAAATATGCCATTTGGCTTAATTTGTTTCCATTTCATGCTAAACACTGAAGGGATGAGGTCTCTGTATGTGTGAAATAATGGAGGCTTCCCCATCCTCCAAAGAAAGAATGGAAGATAAAACAAAGCAAAACAAAAAAGACATGGAATGCCAGTATAAAGTCCACATGAATAATGAACTATGAGAAAGTTACTTACGAGGTAAAAGACATCCTGAGTCTAGTAGTTTTGGACATACAATGTTCCTCATGTGCTCTTAATATAGTTTTTACATACTTATGTATTATTTCTCATGACTATGAAACTGAAGGAAAGTAATAGTGTTCAAAGATGAAAAGTAAAACAATTTTCTGTCCTTGGCTTTAAGATTTTGTGTATTAATATACTATCTTCATATAATAATGTATCAAATGAAATATTTTACTTTTTTGGTAACATTTTTGCTTTTTTACAATGTTTTTATATACATAAGGAGGAATTTTAAATCTTTACTTTTTATAAATTGGCATAATCGATCTAACAATTGTTTCTTTTTACAATTTTACAAAAGAAATATATTTGCTATACATTATGTGTGCAATTCCAAATAAATATTTGTGTTCATTATCTTCTTTTCATGTTAATACTTTCACTTCATGATACTTGCAGTGTTGAAGTCACAATTACAATTTGGTTTGCAGAGAAGACCATACAACAACATTCTACATGAAACTGGGTTTTTGAGGAATCCATCATCCATATTTGGTTGGCAATCTATTTTTTTTTTTTTAGAGTAAAACTAGATTTTGCTGATCACTGCCCATAATGTCTCAAGGTTTTCTGGCATAAAAAGCCACAGAGTGAGGTAAAGAAACAAAGGAGCGAAGGCTACGCACCTGTGTGGTGCATATCCCCAGTGCTGAGTCAGTTAATTCATAACCATCTTTATGTTTACCAGTGTGGATCAGGACCATAAACTACACTTATGCACATCACAAAATGCCTACAGGCCTGACATTCTAGCCTCTAGTATTGTTTGTTTGCTTCTTTTTTTTTTTTTTTTTCCTATAGTTGTGTTGAAGTCTTTATTTTGTGATTTGACAAGCAAGAAATAAATGGTTGGTATGATGTATAAAGAATGAAAATTGGAAGATAGGCTGAATCCAAACGACCTCAAGAAGACGAGTAAAAAAGATAACAACAATGACCAAGGGGAAACGTGAGAGGAGCATGGAGAGAGCATGGCAGAACAGGCTAGAGTAAGCAATCAGTATGAGTGTATTCTTGGGGTGCTCTCAGGCATCCAAATGCAGACTGGTTACATTTGGCTTATTCCTGTACCTAGGTATGTCAAAAAAATACAGAGAACTTCAGAACATATAATACTATGTGTATCACTTTATAGTGTCAATGGATTTTTAATCCTCTGTTCCAGAAGCCTAGTAATAGCAGCTGCTGAGATACAACCATTCTTCACAAGACCTTTAGACACCAGGTTAGCCCAATAAGAACTAATGTTTTATCTCCATCTTTGTGCCCATCTTCATCTACTGTGCCCAGATACTGCAGAAACTATGGACAGTGGCTGGCAACAGTACATGTGTGGAACATTTGGAAGAATCCTTTCTGACTGATTCAAGCATGGAATCATAGGTTCAAGCACCTGCTGATTTAACACAGATGGAACTTCAACAAAAACTTTGGTATGGAGATTAAAAATACAATTAATATTTTAAAGGGGAAACAAAAAGCAAACTCAAGATCTTAACATTTCCTCTGGATGTGCAGGAATAACTGGTTTAGGAGTCAGTCTTAACATGTTAAGTAAACAAGGAGTTTATTTCTACTTGCAAACTTGCCTACTTCTTTATCAAGATTTTAAGCAAAAATATTAGTGGATCTCTTTCTTTTAGTAGTTCCAAGTCAGACAATTCTCAAAAGTTATTTTTCTAAATGAAATATGTAAGATGTTAACTACATGAAACAATGAGATTTTCAAAAACAAATGGTTCTACACGTAAGTAGTTATTAGAGAATAAGTGTTCGTACTTATCTAAAAGAAAATGCCAGCTTGTCATTTACTAGGTGGAAGATGCTGTAATAGTTTATTCATCTGTAGAAGAACATAATATAGGCAAATGTCAAGATAATCTATATTCCTTCTTGGGAAAACATTTAGTACTTCAATCAGAGACAGACTTCTTGCAGAAGACAAGCAATGTACTTCGACATCCTATTCCAAAGGGAATGTGCTCCAAAGAAAACCTTGAAGAGGACCTTCACTGATCCTATTAAAGGAGTAAAATACAAATGATATTTTGTTCCTCCCACTGTTACATGTACACAGAGAAAACTTGAATTTTATGTAAGTGAAGAAACTGATGCAAACCCAAATATCTCCTATAAACAATCTATAAATCAAAAACATGTGAGAGACTATATCTCCTTATTAAACCAAAACTCAGTCATGCTTAGGAAGGGGGGGAGGGGGAAGAAGAAAACAAAAAGGAACAATTTATTTGTATTCCTCAACAGTTTTATTTTGCTCATTCTGTCATTATGTTAGTTTGTCAATTAATGCCTTTTCTGCTGGAATAAAATCTTTCATTCGTTTTCAACATTCCACACATAATTTCCTGCTTTTTTCAGTTTGGCTTCCTTATGTCCATGGCAGCTACTACACTGTGTTGTTCTCTACTAAATTAATTAAAGAAGTCATCGTAGAACTATATGAATGGTTCTTGTTTCAAAAGGTATAAAAGATGAAGTTTAAATGAATAGGTAAGGAGATGACCACATAGGATAATTTCTCACTGTGCAAAGTTTGCTCCTTCTTGTTTTTTTGCCTTTTCCTCCCACTACAGCCACTTGTTATAATCCCACATTGGGACTATGAAATTTTAGCAATAACTACATTCAAGTAGTAGAGTCAGAAATCACAGAAATCATAAGAATATTGGGACAAACTATTGTTCTAACGTGTTCATACCCTGTAATACTTCTAGACTAACAAATAATTCAATATGGCTGAAAATAATGTTTACTTGTCCTTACTTTTAAAACAATCAAGAAGATTTGGGCTCAATCTGTTAAAAACTCCCCCCTCCCCAGTTCTGTCATTCCAACTATTGGAAATATTTTTTAGAAGAGTAAGAATGGTGAGATAAGATCTGAATGTAAACTAAGTTAAAGTTTATAACTTCTTATTTAGACCGAAGAAAGAGTGAAATTGTTAGCAAGATCATAATTTCAGCACATTCTGACCTGAGTTATACAGTTTATTTGGCACAGCATGCTAAAGGAGAAGTTGAATATATGTCACATGATGTTCATAGTTCACAGAACAAAGGGTGGGGAAAGAAATCAACAGTTTGTCACAATTGAAGATGCTGTGGATAAGGCCCCTGATGTTAACCCTGCAGATGTAAATACAGGAAGAAGTTTTTCTGTTGGAATCAATGCCAATTGTCTTGACCACACATGAAGAAATAATGTAACAGGACAGAAAATTATATACAAATATATTGTGAGATTATAGTGGAACAAATACTTTGTTAATAATTACAATTTTTTAAGCTTAATGATTTTACCAAATTTATACATTTTACAATTGGTAAAGAAATTGTGTCTTATCCTAAAAAATTCACCAAATAATTTTCAAATGCAGGTCTTCTTCCTATTTATATCAATCCCACCAAAAAAAAAAAAAAAGTTGAAAGCTTACAAACTACTACAATGGACCTTACTTTGGTTGCCTACTTAAAAAACTACAAATATCTACATAAATACTTGCAGAATCCAGTTCCTCTCTATACTAAATGTAAGAATTTGCATAAAGTCTTCAGAGACCTGAACTGCATGAGATTGAAAACTGCAATAAAAACTTTAAAGCTTAAGCTCATATTTGGTGAGAATAATTTCAAATAAAATTCCCCAGGAGTATTTTCCTAATAAAAAACACAAGTACCTTAAAGCTCACTCTGGGACACAAGATATAATAAAAACAAGAAAATACAAAATAATGAATATATGTGCCCAGGCCATTGATTTTTTTCCAGTCTTTCTCTTGTCTGATCAGCAACTCTCTTATATAAAGACCGAAAATTAGTCAAAGTTCTCCAGGTCAGAAACCCTGATTTTTTCTGTCTGTGAAACTCCTTTCAGGTTATGGCTTCTGGAAAATAAAAAGACCCTAAGAGTGACTCTTGCATTCTTGTTTGAGATACATTCTTGTTGAGATATATTTTCCTCAGTACGTTGTCACTTCACGTGAGCATAACAAAAACAATAAAAAGCTGATATTCTGAGAGTGAAAAATGTAACAGTCAAATTTTTTTAGTACTGCAAATATATTCCTGTTTGAGTTTAACCAATTTCTTAAAAATAATAATACCGAACTTTGCTGTTGTACAGGAAAAATATTTCTTTGCATAAATTTATTTTGATGCATGAAAACTTTTTGCAGGTCAATATTATTAATTACCAGAAAAGCAAAATTCAGGTGTTCCTAATCTACGTGGTTTGAAAGCCAACAGCATTTTACTACAGTGTTATAAGCCCCTAAGAATGGACATGCTGACAAAACATAAACTAGACCAGCTTAACTGACATTCCTCTCTAATATATTCATCAATTTATTTATTAGTGACATGTCTATGCTTTTCTATTTAAATTTCTGTATTTTTGTTTACTTGGAGATATGAATTCCTAATTTTGATGGATACAAAACTAGTAGAAGCTGATTTGAATTTAGAAAGTAATTAAATAATGCAAATATTCAGAATTTTTATTAGGGTGTCAAATACAATAAATAGCAGTCCAGCTTTCTTTGATCTGTGTCTGCAGAGGACACAGTAAAAAAAAAAATAAAAATCTGTCACTAAGTATTTCAGTTTTCCTGCACTAATCTCTAAAAAATGAAATCGCACAGTAAAGGTGTGAAACCTCACCTAGTGGCATAATGTGCTCCTGTCACCTCTTATTGATAAAACAAAATTTAAACTATAATCTGTGTATACTCTCATACATCTTTATTCATAGTCATCCTGTTGTCCTTAAGATTTCTTGTATAGAAATTTGTGCAACCTTTCTTGCTTTTCAGGTGTTTCTTTGTATGTTGCCTTTCCTAAATAAACTTAATAAGTAAAGAATATTGGAGAATACTGCAACATGCTAGCAAGGTGTGGACATTCCTTTATAATAATATATTATTTCTATTATTTTCTCATTAGTAAATATTGTATTATATATGTACTTTATGCAAATTCATTTAATTGTAAACTTTCAAATACCTAAATAAGGTCTTCAAATAAAAAATAGCATTAGATAATATTGTCACTATACAGTAAATATTGTATAAGAATTAATACTGAGTTAGCATAAACTTTATATTTGATATAAAATATTTTATTATTATTGTTATTAGATAATATATAAATTAACAGTCTCAAGGACATTTTTTCCTTAGAATGAAACAAGGATTTGTGGAGCAGGATTGCAGTCATAAATTATTTAATACAATAAAATCCTAGCCTCTGACTGGGATTCCTGGGCTTTTGATAACAGAAGTGGATGGTAGAAGTTATTACAAAAAAATCTTAAGCATCAACATTGTTATTATTCTTTCTGATATATGTGTGCCTTTTTTTAAACCTTAGTACACTACTGTCAACAGTCTTAACTTTTCTTAATTTCACTATAATACAACACATTTATACCTGTGAATTTTAATTATTATATTGTTGATGGAAAAGGAAAAGCTGTGAGACACACCAGATAAGGCATGATGCTTTCAAAAATCTCATGAAGACTTTAGACCTTGACTTAGGATAAAACAGTTGAGATTAAAAGCAACAACCAAACATATTACACAGACTTCAGACTACAGGAAAATGTTTCAATTTACTTATTTCAGTGGGAAGCCAATGACACAGTGGTAAACAGTTTTAAGTTAGTAGAAGAGCCACATAGCCAAACCACTCCAGTAAAATATAGATGATCCACATATTCAGAAGTGAAACAGTTTTCTTCTCTATAGTTTTCTTTTCCATTGTTTAGAATCAACAACAACTTGGCCAAGAGACCCTACAAACCAACTACTTGTTCAACAAGCTAACTGTATATCAGTACTCCCTAGAAATACAGAGAGCAGAAGTTCTATATTTTTCAAAAATGGCATTCATCTTTTTTTGTTTAGATGTTGAAGGCTGGACCAAAACAAGTGGTACAATCCAGCTACATTTGGAATAAATCAACATTTACTACAATAAGACTAGTCTCTGTGGATCAGTTTAGTCTTAGAGAAAAATCCTTATTCAACAGTCTTCATTTAAGACAAAATGGCTCCTAACCGTACTGACTGTGTATCAGTTTAATTTTAGAAAAGTCTTTGCTTATTTTCAAAACAACATCACTATAATTGGAAAAAGAACTCA